>NW_005054365.1:3187863-3248503 GCF_000277835.1 Geospiza fortis
CTGTAAATCAACTGGAGAGAAGCTCTGCAACTTGTACCAAAGGTTGTGACAAAATTAAACTCTGTATGGGAATGCAGCGGACGCAGCCATCAGCTGACAAAGTACATCTCTTCCTCATTCTCACTTTTTGGTGCAGTTGCTGTAAACATTGAAGACATTCCTCTGATTTATGCATTTAATTAGAAGATATCTGTAACATCCCTGCTGTTTACATTTAACCCAACACTGCAATGAAAGCTGTAATTTTGTCTGGGATTTATATTCTGTACTCAAACTTATTTTGATTCCTTGATTTAAACATACACACAGAAGTGAAAATGTGTCAAAATCATGAAAATGGAAGAGATTATACTCCATTATGTAGTTCATCTGTCATCCAGGGCAGAAATTTTCTGAGGACTGTTTTTCTCAATCTGCCACATATTATAGAAACTTAATTCAAAAGACTAATTCAGAAAAGACAGCTAAACCTTATAAGTGGAAGAGCAATTGGATGAGTATAATTAGAAGTTACATGATTTTTTCCTCCCTTTATCTTGTATTTAGTTGTCATAACTCATTAAATTTTGCACCTTTTGGGATAAAGTTATTGGCCTCTGATACATTATTTTACAGTTTATTTAAAAAGTGATTAAGATTTCCTTTTCTTGATGGAGGGGGGGATAATGTGGGACTTTATTAATCAAACAAATGAATAAATTCATTTTAAATGCAACTTTTTATACTTTTCAGCTACTCTGCCTACACTGAAGTTTTGCAGTAGAAAAGGAACACATGGATTGGAAATAGCTTTCAACTGAGCAGGGGAAGAAAGGGGTCAGGGCATTTCAGTGTAATTTTACTTTATTTTGACCAAAGCTGCAAGATATTTGGAAACAACACGTCATACGAATGCAGTGCCTTTGGCACTGCGCTTTTCATTGGACTCACAACATATGCAATGGAGCAAGGGGAGGCTGCACAACACATGTGAGGCAGATTTAGTCACAGCAAAAAACGTAATAAAAGTATAGGGAGGCTTTCTAGGGAGGGAAACTTGGGGAATGTTATTTAGCTTGAGCAATTGTACAGCTCTGAAGTGAGCAGGGGCTGGGCTCTGGCTGGGAGCCCTCCTGTAAGATGTGTTGGACAGGGAGTTTTGGGCTGCTCAAGAGTGTGGGGCTTCTGCCAATGTCCTGCAAAGCCAAAGCTCTGCAGCTCTGGGCAGGGAAGCTCCTCTGTGCTCTCTTTCAGAAAAAATGGGATCACCCTTGAAGGTTAAGAGAGTTCAAATGATGTGGCAGGCCAGCAGTTAGCAGAATGGAAGTAGCTTTGAAAAACGTACACATGCAGAGAATTGTTTACCCAGGTCAGAGCTCAGTTGCCATGGGGAGCAACGTGGAAACTCTCACACTGCTTTCCCAGCCTCCTGTTTCTCCAGAGCTTGCTTTCTGCCTTGTACTTGGTATCTCTTTCTTGTAGCAGCTTCCTTAAACCAATGAAATCAGTTAATCTAATGTATCTGGTGTCAAACAACAGATACACAAAGACAGACTGTTTCATGTTAGAATCTGTGTAAAGCTTAAATTTTTCTGCTCAAAGTCTCTTACTTGTGCCCTTCCTTCCCACAAAGTAAGAGAATGAGAGAATTGTAGAATGGTTTGGATTCGAAGGGGCCTTAAAGTCCATCCCATTCCAGCCCCCTTCCTTGGGCAGGGACACCTTCCACTATCCCAGGGTGCTCCAAGCCCTGTCCAGACTGGCCTTGGACATTTCCAGGAACAACCACAGCTTCTTTGGGAAACCTTGTGTCAGGGCCTCACCACCCTCATAGTCAAGAATTCCTTCCCAAAATCTAGTCAAAAGATTCTTCTTCTATTTTAAATTACACCATCTTTCTAAGTGCCACTGAAAAATTAAATTTTGGGACTAGTTCTTTATTTTTAAATTGCACAATTAATTTAAAATAGATGTACAGACAGCCAATGGAGAGTCTGAAGACCTCTGAAGAGCTGAATAAGTTCTGAATCAGAACTTATAGCTAACTTCGCTGGTTATTTCACACTGCAATGACAGGCCAGGGTTCAGCTGTGGATAAAGAAATATTTCACTGATCTCTTTTGGCAGTCCACACTCCCTTTAGCAGACTGGAGTTTGTGTGTCATCTCCTGACCCTTCCCCTCCACAAAGCTTGCAGAGCACCTAACACCAGCCCCTCACCATTTACTGCCTTGTGCAAGGATGCTCTTCCATATGGACAGCAACAGGATGGTATACATTCCCCATCATGGATGACAGAAAATGTCATCAGTTACATTATTCTCCCCTAAAACTTCACTCCTAACAGCAGTTTTCTGCTCATCACAGCTCTATAGTGTCCTTATGGCTGGGAACCAGCTGGAGCACCTTTCACTGGGAATGAGATGAAGATGCTGAAAGGGTCCCTCTCACCCTGACTGTCACCAGTGGAGCACAACCAGATTCTTCAGATCCAGGGAAGGAGACGATCTTTGCAGTAGACTTCCCTTGTGTCCCTTACAGAAATATTTTTCTGCTCTCTACAGGTAGCATAAAGAATTACATAATTATTTCATAGAGTCCCAGAATGGTGTGGGAGGGACCTTCAAAGCTTATCCAGTGCCACCCCCTGCCATGGGCAGGGACACAGGTTCCAGGTTGCTCTAAGCCCCATCCAACTGGCCTTGGACCCTTTCAGGGATGGAGCATCCTTCACCTCCCCAGGCAATGTGTGTTTTACCTCCTTCATTATAAAAAGTTTCTTCTTTATACCTTTCTCTGAATTTACCTTCTTTTCATTTAAAACTTTTACCCTTATCCTGAGCAAAAAAAGAAACAAAACCTCCTTTAACACCTCTTGTTACATGACACTACTTCATCTTCTAAAGCTTTTGCATGTAACTGCATGAATTTTCATCTGTGGCTTAATGGGAGCTAGTTAATTACAACCCACAGAGCGCCACAGCCAAGGCTGAGGCATTATTCAGCTCAGCTGGGTACAGGGCTGTGACTGCAGTTATAGCTCTGCAGAGCAGCAAAGGGAATTCCAGTCATAGCAAGGTGAAAAAGACCATGGGAGAGAAACAGCAGACTCCTGCACTGCTGATCAATCTGCTGCTAGATTTGGTTTATTTTCCCTTTCCCATTTTTATTGAAGAATTAAGTCTCAGAATCACAGTAGATATTACTGTATTAATTTTATTACATTTGCATTTATACAATTAAATTGCTACTGTTACCTAGTCCACGGTAGTCCTGGCTGGGCAGGCATGACCTTGTTGTCTACACATTTTTGTTTAAACTTTTTTTTTTAAACTGGTCTGGGATAGCCAAAACACTGCCCAGCCTTCTGCAGGAGACTAACCTGCATAACAGTATTATGGAATAGCTCTTTGGAAGCAGCTACGGCCAATCCAGGATAAGGTGATTTCATTCCAATGCAATTGTTGAGCTTTGCAAAGAAAGCAATGACTCGGGAATGAAGTGACTGAATCCAGAACACAGCTTCCAGAAGGTAACTGGAATAATCTTCAGGGGTGGAGGGGACAGACAGTAAGCCTCCATGTAAATATTAGTCTCCATGCAGACAGCAGCTTGGGAATAGGAGTGTCCTGTGCTAGCCCACCCTTCATCCTCATCTTGGCCAACGCACCTCATTCCTGAACTGCAGAATCACTGTACTCCAGTCACTCACCCAAGCACCACCCTCCCAAGCTACCTTGGATTCTTGTGCAATACCCATCTCTGATGCATTCCTTCAACCTGGAATGAAATGCGTTTCCCTGGATTTCAGTAAGATAAACAAGCCTTCTGTACGAACAGGATGCTTCTTTCCTAGAGAACTGTAATCTAACTACAAGTGAGATGTAAAGGAGAAGGTAAAACCAGACAACATACTTGATTTTGAAACTATAGCTGTCGACATAACCCTGATGCCACTGAAACCCTCACCAGTGCTTCTGAGAACTCTACATGTAAGGCTTTCCTACATTATATTTGCATTTATATGATTTAATTTTACTATCTATTACTCCAAAATAGCCTATTTTCAGCCAGTCCTTTATCTTGTATGCATTCAAGAAAGTTAAGATTTTAAGCAAGCATTGAAGAAAGGTGAGGGTTTGGCTTAGATCCTCCAGAGCAGCTGTGGCTGTCCCTGCATCCCTGGAAGTGCCCAAGGCCAGGTTGGACAGGGCTTGGAGAAACCTGGAATAGTGGAAGGTGCCCCTGCCCATGGCAGGGGCTGACACTGGATGAGCTTTAAGCCTTTTCAACCCAAACCATTGGCTTGGTTCTACACCCAAGCCATGGTTCTAAATTATTTGGAGCTTCCCCAGATGACAGTAAAGGTCTTTTTGGCATTGTGATGAGTTCACTCATTTTTAAATGCATACTGCAAGGAGATTTGAGTGTTACTGGCACTGTAATGGCCTTAAACGTCATCAGCCTCTCACTGACAGAATGAGGGACCTCCAAGTACACACAGCCCTTAGCCATCGTGGCTTTCCTTGTTCACAATGGAAAGGACCAACATTCTGAGATCCTCAGGAGTATTTATGACACACTACTTTAAAATGGAAAATTATATTTATACTACTAAACCACAATTTTTTAAAAGCAAGGAATGCTAAATTCGTAATATTTTTATGTTAACTTCAGCTGCAGACACAGCTTGGAAAACATTTGAATTTTACGAGCCTCAGTTATGTTGGTAATGAGGCCAAATCACCCACTTATCCTCCCCTGCAGTGGCTCAGGCTCGCAGGATGCAGGCCATGAGCAGGGTCCCTTGCTGGCACCAACCCCAGGTGGTTCCTGCAACAACAACCACAGCTCACAGAGTGGCAGATGAGGCTTACATGGTGCTTTCACAGGTGGTGGAGCTGTTTTCAGCCACTTTTTGTTTGTGGAACAAAGGATCACAAATTGCCATGAAGCTAAATGAACTAAGAGAGCTCTAAATACTTCCACAGTGATTTGCTCATAATAAAAAGGAGACTACCATATTAGACTGCAAAAATTCTATTTAAAGGATTTTTGTATGAGAAGTGATGAAATTAAGAGAGGCTGCATTACTTGCTACTGCTATCAATTAATGCAGCAACCACTTCCAGACATAATAATTACCATATGTGCACTGTGCTTTACCTCTGGGCTTAGTAATTTCATACATGGGAGGTTACAACTATTGATTGCATTAAAACAGACTGATGTGTTATGAGAGACATGCTCCCAGTGCAACACATCATTGCACAAACTAAAATGATTCAAGTGGTACAGGAACAGACACCTGCACCCACCAGCAGACAATCTGCAAATGGTCATTTCTCCATCCCCTCTAAAGCACACAGATACAGTGTGTGACACAGAAAAAGTATTGCAAAAGGAGTGAGCTCAGCTAATTAGGGACAAAACTGAGGAATCTTAAGAGACAGATGTCACCCTCTGGAGAAATGAAAAATCCCCAGGAGTAGCTCCTATCAATATAAATAAATCAATAAAACAAAAATGGCTCTTTGTTTCTCAATGCAATTTGCACAATTGAGAATTTGCTCATGTTTAGGTTGAGTATTAGGAAAAACTTCTTGACTGAGAAGGCTGACCAGCCTGGCACAGTTTCCCAGGGCAGTGGTGGAGTGGCCATCCCTGGAGGGGATTAAGACCTGTGTGGATGCAGCACTCGGTGCATGGGTTAATGGTGGCCTTGGCAGTGCTGGGGAACAGCTGGACTTGATGGTCTTAGAGGCCTTTTCAACATGATTCTGTGATTGACAACTAGCTCTGCAAATTTAGAGCAGCCTGGAGTCTGGTAAGTCACAAAAAATGCATTTACATTTTGAAAAGTGCATTTGTTTTTTAAAGTTTCCTGAAAACTTTAAAAATTAAAGACAAGGCCCTCCAAATAGCATCTAAAAAGAATGGTGTTTACCTTGCCATTACACAGCTGAGTTTGTAACTATATGCAAAACCAGCAACATACTCAGAAAGAACTGCACTTGGCTTTTTTGTTGTCATCCTATATGCATAATTAAAGACATATTTCTATTCAATTCTGGTTAAGCTCCTACAAGTTATGTATAAGTTATAACTTAGGCTTTAATGCATCCCTTAAACAACAAAGCATTGTTTATGTTTTTAATAAATCTTAATTTTCACTCCTCTAATTCAGAAGACATTTTTTGAAGCAAGAATACCCTGAATTCAGTAGGCAAATCTCCCATTAACATAACTCAATTGCCCTAAAATAATATTTATAAAGACAGTGGCAACTGTGATGTAAAGAGCTAAATGTAATAGGCAAAATTATCCTGCATTAGTAGTATATTCATAAGGGGTGAGAGTGTGTCAGCAATTTCCAGAAACCTTAAAAGTAGGAAGGAACCTGGCTTTTTTTCAGCAAAAGCACTAAAAACAAGCGTCAGCACAAAGAGTTAACACATTCTTCCTACTTCTGAGAGCAGGAACAGGGCCGATTTCGTCAGTGAGGTTTGGCAGCGCGCGAAATCCTGTAACCAATTCCATTTCCTGATAAATGAACGGTCCACAGGGGAAAGTCAGCCAGAGGCTTTGGGAACTGCCGAGCGCTCAGACATGACCGAGAGGCTCCTGGAAGGAGACAGACTGTCTCTTTGCTTATCGCCGCCCAGCCGAGCGGCACCAGCGCAACGCCGGTGCTGCCAGACGGCGCTGCGAGCCCAGGCCACGGCACAGCCGCTCCAGCCGCATGTGAGACCCCCAGAAAATCAGAAAATACACCAGCCCCAGTCCATGCCTGACATCAGGCTCTAGGAACTCTGAGAACACATGGCCGTGTAATACGGGCGTTGGGATGGGACTTGTAACAGTCCGCATTGTTTATGTATTTCAGAGCCAAGTGCTAGGAGTGACTCGGTATTCTGGAGCTGAGGATCTCGCCCCCACCCTTCCAACAGGAAAAAGCCAAATACAGAATGATAAATCATTCATTATTGGTTAGATTTTGGCATCAGTGAGGCTGTGAAGGAGGGGTTTTCAATTGGAGCTATAGGGTGCGTCTCCTCAAGAGCTGAACATCACTCTCAAGTCCTAAACCGTTCTTCATTTTGAGCTACAAATGCTTTTTTTATAGTTATCTTCATAAATGTGACTAATAGTCTTAATGAATGTTAACAGTAAATATCAGACCTAATAGCTAAATGACGAATGTGCCCCATCCCAAGATTAGCCCTGAGTTTCTGGTCTATTTAAACACCAACTTGTCAGACAGAGTTAACCTGGATGTTTGTTCACTTTCATATTATTACAAATCCTTTCACAGCTCCAACATTTTTACAGGAAATTCAAGTAGCTTGACATACACAGAACTGGACTTTCAAAAGTCTAAAATTTGAGCTCGTAAAAAAGAATAAAAATACTGCTAGTCTGATGACCCCTGAAGGGAAGTTAAAAGAAAAGAAAAAAAGAAAAAGCTCAAATAATAACTTCAGGCCCGTCATTACCAAAATCCTGGGTAAGTTTTCAAGTGGCTTGCAGGCTTATAATAGCAACTACGTCTGCAATTGATTAGCTCCCCCAGCACAACCAGATGTCTTGGTGACAGGGAGAAAGTACTGTGGGCTTGGAGTTTACTGGGATGCACAATATCCCATTACTGAAAAACAAAATAATAAACGGGAAGGTGAGGAAACGAAAGAAATATTAATATATAACTTTACATAAATATTATGCTTGTTCTCAATGTGTCTGAATCCTGTTTTACTGCATGTTCTAGTTCTTTGGAAAGCCCAGGATAAATTCTTTCTTGTTCCCAAAGAAAATGCCAGAAACTTGGTTGAATCTGTCCTTTATCACAGCATCACTACTCATTCCTTTGCTGGGATCTTGCTGGGTGTTTTCTGCTCATGGCTGTGACAAATACAAGCTAACAGCATAAAAGAATGATAGTTCTCTACATTGTCTATCTGCACAGGTTTGCAAACAAGGTACGTGGCCTTGGAGGAACACCAGAGCACCGTTTCAGACATAACACCCACACGTAGACCAAACAAACTCCCCGTTCCTGCCGCTCCTTCCCTGACTTTACCTCGCATTAATTAATGCATGCTTTAAACCTCAAATGAGAAAAGTGGTGGGAATACCTGAAGGAGATACAAAAGAGATTTGCTACTCTTTGGAGCATTTTGATATTCACAACTCTGCCACCTTTAAAGTATCCTTGATCCTTTTTGGGCTGCTGCTGTGCTTCTACCAAAGACTGCGATCACTCTGTGCACAGCATTGCGTAATGAGCAAGGAATACTGCAGCAAGAAAAAGTCTTCCTGCTCTCTTAAGGATGTGGCATTAAAGTGGAGGATAACACTGCAGGTATGGAGTGCCACAAGCTGGCTGACATAAGCAAAGCCCAGAACAGAAGGATTAGTATTTCTATAATAGAATTGCAGAACCATTTGAGTTGCAAAGGATCTTAAAGCTCATTCTGTTCCAACCCTCTGCCATGGGCAGGGACACCTTTCACTGTCCCAGGTTGCTCCAAGCTCCATCCAGCCTGGCCTTGGACACTGTCAGGGATCCAGGGGCAGCTACAGCTTCTGGCACAGGGCAACCTTGCCAGGGCCTCACCAGTCTCACAGCCAAGAATTTCTACCCAATATCTAACTTAAACTTACAACAGTCAGTCAAAGTACATTGAAGGGATTCAGACATCAGTGTCTTATTTGAATTGTAATCTGTCTAAGAGAAATTATTCACCAACAAGGGTGACAAAAGGCAACCTATTCAGGACAAGAGTGAGCAAAAGCTGATGGATTTGATGTGGGTAACTCCCAGCTTCTTTGAGCTGACTGGGCGCCTGCTAACAAAGCTCTAACTCCATCCCATTGCTCCTTGAGCTGCTTCTCTCAATCCACTCCAGCTGAGATGGCTGAAAGTCAGGAGCTCACAGACACAGTTTTGCTGCTCAGATCACATACAGCACAGGCAGAAACACAGCACCCATGGCACAAGATCCTCACCAGGCTGCTGACCATGCAACCAATGCAATCCCCACAGAGCAGCAGCCAGGGAAATCAGGGAAAGGGCAGGGGAACATGAAACACAGTCCCTTTTTCCTCCTAACTGACACCAGTCACTGTGAACCACACACTCCCCGCCATGGGACACACACAGCCTTGGGGCCTGCCTAGTGTCCTGCTTGCATCATGCCTGGTACCATCTCTTAAGCATGAAGATGCAGCCTGACAACCTTGAGAATGTTGGAGCCATCAGCAAAACTTTCCAGTAGAAGCAGGATTTTCCCCATGAAAATGAATGCTTCAGCGACTAGGAAGAAAACAAGACTGAAGTTCCCAGTTTATTCTTCATCTCTGAAGAAAAGCTGTTATACAAATGGTCTAAGTTGAAAGCATGATTACTATTTTCTGTTCAAAGGGATTTTTGGGTGCTTTACAATAAGAAACTGATATTACATGAGAAACAGTTTAAAGATCAGAGATTCAAAAGTTTGCTAATGCTTTTTTCCTATGTTGATGCTGCAGTGATGTTTATATTACTCTTCAATAGGGAGGTGTCAGAAAAGCATTAATATGTTTTTAACTGTGTGCCAGGCAGACAAGCAAAATAAAATAGCTGGGTTTTTTTCTTGTTCTAGTCAACAATGCCAAAAATTACTGTTTATTTTTCTCCACCCCCATGAAAGAATTTATAACCACTGAAGTAAACTCAAGTTAAAAAGCTGGTTTTAATCCCAAAATTGACTGACAGCTGCTGTGTAAAAGCAAATGTAACTTGTTTGGGTTCTCAGGAGCATTCACATTTGAAAAATTTAGTCTCCTGGAATCATTTGAAGGGCGGTTTTTGGTGTTTTAGGATTTTTTTGTCCCTTTCCCCATAATGCTACAAAAATAATTTAAAGAATGTGATACTGTATAATTTTCACACTCCTAAGACAACTGGGGAAAGGTAGAAAGCACATTCCGTTTTCAAACAGCCTTAAGAGTAACATGTAAATGTGGTGTCAGTTACAGCGGGAGTGAACTCTCTTTGGGAGTGCCAGGGAGAGGTTGTGAGTGCCACAGTGCTCGGCCTGGCAACACTCAAGCAGATAAAATACTCAGCTGCAATTCAGACCTTGTATGCAAAGGGACTCGTCTCACACCACACCAAAGAAATCCAAATCCTGACATGTATGACAGTTAAAATCCATGCAAACACTTGCAGGAATGGGTGAAGAGTTCATGTTAGGGTTTTTTTTTTCATATAAAAATATTAAACCAAACTTTGAAAAATAAATAAGTACACTTGATAAATGCTTGATAACTGCCAGCCTATGCCAATATTTGAAACACCTTGAATTCAGCAATATGAAAATAAGCGCTGTGGATAGCAAGTTTCAAGTCAAACTACATTGCTAAGGACTGCAGTAGAATTTATTTCTCTTTCATTAAAGTCTCGAAGTTAACTGATTCCTTCCATTATACCTGAAGGATGCTTCTGAAAATGAAGTGTTGTTGGTATTCAATCCAACTCATCAGCTGTATTTGCATTACATGTGGCTACAAACAAGGCTCTCTAAAGACTGCTAAAATCCACTTTTAACCATGGAACAACAGGAGTCATCATGTTTCAAAGACTTTTGATCACTTACATGCACAAAAGCCATGTAGATGTGAACTAGTGGTGGCCTTGGCCACCCTGGGGGAATTTATTTTAGAGGGCTTTTTGGACCTAAATGATTCTGTGATTCCGTGACTTTGAATCCACAGATGGCAAAGTGAATTTACTTTGGCCACTGGCGTTTTCAGTGTTAAAGCAACCAGGCACACGAGTATATTTTTTATTAACATGCTATGTATTCTAACTAGCTACTGAACCCTACTTCCTACTAAAGTCACATTTCTGTGGATTATCATATTAATGCTTCAAAGTGAGGGTGGTATTTATTTCTGAACTAAACCCCCAAAGCTTTCATTCCCTTCTGGGATGATGCCGTTATTTTTCTTCCTGTAAGGTTTCAAACTACAAAGCCAAGAGTTCCCATACAATGCATTATGTCAGCAAGTATCTAACTTCAAGCACTATAATAATCACAGTTTTTCCATAGTATTTTTCACATACTTTAGATCTTGCCTACACACAAGTTTGCACCATTTAATTAAACAGATTTAAATGATAGAAACTCCTGCTTGGACATACTTATTATAAAGTGGTGTCATCCAGTTTAGTTTCAACTCATTCTCACCAATTTAAGTAGCAAGGCTTACATTAATAGAAAAGCACCTGCATAAGGGTTTGCCCTGGCTCAGACAGACAGACAGGTTTATAGTCCCGCTGTAAGATTAGCCAGAGTCAGCTGAGTGCAGACATGTCTTTGACCGCTCACAGTTTCACAATGATAAGTTATTTTCTGACCACAAAGCCCATCAAAACTTTCAAGATCATTTTTTCCCCCTGGAATTTTGATTACCCAAAATAATATTTCTCAAGGGACGCAGAGTATATTCTTCTCTGCTCAAGGTCTCTGAGAAGCTGACCTCTAAAACAAATGCCTTCAAAAGAAACGCGAGTTATTGTCCATCACTTACAGGTCAGCTCACAGAAGCAGGGAAGTCTGACATCTTAATTGAGGGTATAAATTGTCAAAAGGAAATATACAATCCATAAATACTCTTATTCTTAGCATATGGTCAATGTTCTGGAAAGGCCCAAGAAGCACTTTGTTTAAAACTTTCTTACACTTCTGTCACTAATCTGATCTTCTTCAGGGTAAGGGTTAACAGCAGCTGAGGGTCAGCAAAAGGAAGTCTGTGTTGTAGACGCCTGCCTAGCGTCAGACCTAAGGATGTATTAGACACAATCAGCTTCCACTGTAATAAGAACTTTGACCTTTGAGCCAGAAAAAAAAAAAGAAAAAGATAAATATCAGGAAGAACTGGATGAATTTATTTTTTAAGGAAGTTTTCTGTCTCTCTTGCTTAGTGCTGTGTCTTAGAACTCTGTAATGGATTTGTTGATCTCTGTAACTCCTCTGTCCCTATTCCTTTATGGTGTTACACAGAGTTAATTTGTGAACTATTCCACCAAAAACTCCACAGCAGGAAAAGTGCTACAGCAATAAAATAAACACAAGAAAGCGGTACATAGCTTTTAAAGCAATTACAGATCTGTCCCAAAGTTTAATTTGGATTATTAAAGACCACTGGTCTGGATCCTGAATCCAGCATCTTGATGCGGCCAAACACTCAGGACTAAGGACAGCAAAAAACCTGTGGGGAAAAAAACCCCTGTAATCAGGAGCAATTCTAATAGAAGATGAGGTAATGGATGGTTTCTTTGGATCAACGAGGTACATCTATATAGAACACCTCCAATCTCCTTTGCCACCTGGGGTGCTATGCAGGGTTGCCTGTGTCCTGTCCCTCTGCAGGTGTGATGGCACCACTGACTGACCAATAGATGATGTCTTCTCCCTGGGAGGAGTATCTGCAGAAGCAGGAAAATTCTTCCAAAGAGAGCTCAGTACCCAAGCCAAGAAATTGCTTAGGTTCCTTTGGTTTTGGGGACTTCACACGCACTTTCTTTTATGGCCATTCCTGATTTCTGATTTGCCATGAACACAAGTCTGATGGGGAGCAGCTGAGGGAGCTGGGAAGGGGCTGAGCCTGGAGCAAAGGAGGCTCAGGGGGGACCTTGTGGCTCTGCACAGCTCCTGACAGGAGGGGACAGCCGGGGGGTCGGGCTGTGCTCCCAGGGAACAGGGACAGGAGGAGAGGGAACGGCCTCAGGCTGGGCCAGGGCAGCCTCAGGTTGGACAGCAGGGAAAATTTCTTTACATAAAGCTCTGTCAATCCCTTGTTGCCAAGGGCAGTGTTGCAGTCCCCACCCCTGCAGGGATTTAAAAGCCATGTGGATGTGGCACTAGGAAACATAGGTTAGTGGTCACCTGGGCAGTGCTGGGGAAATGATGGGACTTGGTGGTCTTGGAAGGCTTTTCCAACCTAAATGAATCTGTGATTCTACCAAAGCACCTGTGCTTGACATCCCTTGTTGAATTCACTGCCACCTCATTCAACAACCAACTGTTTTTTACGGTATTTTTTGTAGCTAAATTTCTGGTGCTGCTTCCCCAGGGTGATGTGCCAGGGATATAAAGCTGCTCTGGTCCACCTCACAGGCAGTATCTGCCATCACCATGATGACAATTTACTCTTCCCCTGTGCTCTGGTGCCTCAGTGATTAGCAGCTTTTTTCAGTGAAACAAATGGAAGCTGATGGAGTTGGAAGTACATTGTTAATAGAAGGGGAAACCTATGAGAAGTGCTTTTAACACCTAAAGTGAAACTTGTTCTGTCAAGAGACTGAAGGCTTTTACCTCTGCTCCTTTTACATATTCTGTGAAATTTTAATGCCCATCGAACTCAAATGCACTTCAATAAATATTAAATTTTGTACCATATCAAAATTGTGAGAGTTGATAGCATAATGGCATGTCTGCATAGCACACAAAGAACATCTGACAAAGTGCACACTGATGACAAAATACTCATTGACATGGGGAGAAAAGGAGTGGGGGAAAAACAGAAGCAGATCAGAAAATGCTCATGAAAAACAAATCTCCATCTTAAGTGGCTTAGGTAATGGGAACTTTTCTTTTATAAAGCATTAAACATGGCTTCCCAAGTGTGATCATTCCATAAAACCAAATGTCGGCTTCCAGTCACTAGCTGGCATTTGAAACAAGTTTTCCCACTTATTGCAGAAGAGTTGTTGTTGTTATCTGCTGGCTAACCCCCCTTAAAATCCTGAGATAAGTCACAGGCTCCAGACACGGTCCCACTTCTCTCACTCTCCTAATCCTGAAAGTACAGATAGGTCACCAAAGGGAAGGAAGGCAGCCTGAGAACTTTCAAAAAAATAAAGGGAAAGAAAGAATGAGGCTAATTTTCACCTATCACTATGATCTCTAAATTGCCTTTAATAAGCTTCTGCAATATAGCAGGGAGCCTGGATTGTGGGCTGCTCGTCTGCAAAGGAGACAGCTCTATCTCCACGCCACGGCTTCTGCCTCCATCCCGGGCATATTAACTCCATTTATCTCCTCCCACAGACTGAGGGAGAAATAACCAGCTCTTGATTTCAGCACCTGCCCTTTATCTCTCTGTTTGTGCAGAAGTCTTCTAAAAGGCTAATTGCTCAGCTTGGACTTTCTTGGACTTCCACAGTACACAGCTAAAAGCATATGCTTAAAATAATGTTAATTATATTGTTTGTCTCCAGTCAGACTGCTCCAGGACTGGAAGGAAAATCTGAGTTAGATCTCCCATTTCCCAATAATTATTTGCTAAGAAAACGCAGGATATCTTTCCTAACACAGACACACACACACACACATATATATATTTATCCATGACCTACTGCTACCACCCATGCTCACTTTGCATCCTGTGTTGCTCCCCATAGTGGAAGGGAGCAGGAGCACCAGGGTGTGCTCCCAAACTGATAAGCTCCATTATGCAGATGAGGATCGTGGCTCTAAGTGCTGTTATTTTTAGGTGACGTTGATTCATGTTTGAACTATGGGCTAAGCAACAGACTCAGAACCTGAATACATGTAGCACCTCTTGAATGCTCACTTCCTCGACAAAGGCCAAGATAAGCAACTTGGAAACATTCACTTGAAAACATCCGTGCATACATTAGGTACACAAGAGAAAAAAACATCATTGTCTGAGCTGCAGGGAAGTGACTGAGTAAAAGCTCTGCCTCAGCCCTCATTTTCCAAATCATATCCATGTTTCAACTGCCTCCCCCAGAGTGCTTCAGCTGAAGATGGTTATTTCTAGGACGCAGGAATAATATCTCTGCAGGGTCTCTTGTACTTTACAGCACTTCAGTATGCTGTGGCAAAAGGCAACGATGGCTTGAAAATTAGTTAGCAATTAACTGCAAAGCTGACACACACATATAGATATATTCTTGGGATTGAACTCCACAGCTTTGCACATTGGAATTACGTGTAGGTTGTGTCAACATAGATGCAACAGATTCCTAATTCCTCCAGACATTGTCCAAAGCGGCTGAGCACAAGCTGCCCCCAGGGCTGGGGACAGCTCTGGGCCCCCAGGACAGGAGAGACACTGAGGGGCTGGAGCGTGTCCAGGGCAGGGAACGGAGCTGGGAAGGGGCTGAGCCTGGAGAAAAGGAGGCTCAGGGGGGATCTTGTGGCTCTGCACAACTCCCTGAAAGGCGTCATCAAAGCCAGAGTGGGTAGGGCTGCTCCCACCCATCGAGACTTGCCCAGAGAGTGTCATTAAAGACCTAAGGATTAAAGCTTTCTCCTTTACTTAGCTGCTGAAGTGCCTCTGAGTTGCCAGAGCTATTGTGTAACTATATCTTCAGTATGATCTTAATATGAGTTTGTTGAGCTTTAGAATAGCTTCCCCTGAAAACCTCAGACTTAAGTGGGAAGACGTGAGGAACGGGGAGACTCCCAGGAGAGAGGCACATGGACAGAGGGCACAAAGACTCACAAAGCCATTTCTATAGGAGGGAAACATGTGCTGCTCCTCATCACTACCTCTGCAAAGGAAGGATGTTACTTGCATAAACAAACTGATGCATGACAATACATAGACACATATCTATATATATACAAACACTCCATCCCAAGATCAATGTCACCTTTTCTACATAGAAAAGTAACGCGCTCTGGCCAAACTGCTGCTCAGCAAATGTATTAAAAAAGAAAGAAAATAAAAAGAAAAAACAAAAAAGGCAAAAAAAAGTGAAAAAAAGGAAACCAAAGAAAAACACAAAGACAAAACCCAGTAGGTGTAAGTGGTCAGTACCGAAGACTGATGTGCCAGGCTGGCTTCCCTTTGTAAGTCTGTCCCAAAACTCAAGTGCTCCAGAGGAAAGGGAAGTCCTCCAAGCAACACTAAGCATCCTTAAAACTGGAAGGACTTGACTGTTTGGTGAGGACTTACAGAGCTTGGCACATACCAAAAACTGCTGGTTTGTAGCTTTAAGTGGCAATATAAACATATAATTTTGAATACTGTATTTTGTTAGTGCAAAAAATTGAAACTTGATGGGATTTCACTCCAGAAACAGCATTTCTGTAAATTGTGGCCTGACATATCAGTCAATGTGGCACACTCAGCAACTGAGAAAACCTTCATTTTTTTCTATGCAGTGAGTTGATTTGGTTATGGCTCTGTGTCAAGAAGGGTGTAGCCTCAACATAAGTGCTTTTAATTATCTGCACATCAGAACAAGTTGTCATAGAAACCGCTGAAATTCCAGTGTTCCTCTGCATTCACAGCATCACCACACAGAAAGGACAACCTGAAGGGTTGGATTTGGACCCAACAACTGCTCTGGTGTTACTCAGGCTATTCTTGTACTGTGGCTCAGGACTTGGACTCTAGACCAACCGCTCCTGAAGGAATTCAGCCTGAGTGACTGAAGATGTGCCATCTCAGGGACACAGGATACTGCAGAAAAGACATTAGTATATGCAACCAGCCAGAAAATTCCCACTGGGTGTTTTAAAATTACCAGCATATAAATAAATTACCAGCTGTTGCCACTGGCTGTACAGACTCAGTGTGCCTTATCAGAGGATATTTTACTAAAGTTACCACAAAAGAAATAGTGCTCTCACTCTCTTATCACAGAGAAGCAACAAAAATAGTTCTGCAGAAAACAGACAGTATTTAAAAAACACTTGACATAACAGAGAAACAAGATTCATCGTGTTTAAAAAACACACACAGCTCCCATTTGCTTACTTACCCACTTACACAGATTTCTTTATTGCAGTATTTAAACATCACACAGCCATTAATGGATTTTAGTCTCCCAAAACCTGTCAAGTTGGTAAATCCCTCAAGAGATTTGAGAGGTTCTCAGAAAGGAATAGAGGGGACTGCTCAGGATTATACAGAAAGCTCATCATCATGTTGACCAGACTTCCAGGTCCTGAACTGATTTTCCCTAGGTTGGGTTATTCTTAACTAAAGCCCTCCAAATTTATCTTTATAGCATTTAATATAGACCAAGACAGAGGTGCACTAGAACACTAGAAACAGAAAAAGAACACTAGAGACAGAAAAAGAAATTAATCAAAAGAGAGAATTACCAGTGTTTGGTTACAGTATAACTAAACAACAGATGGAGAGAGGAGCCTGCATCGTCAGGATATGTTGAAGAAAACCTTAGCTTCAGCAAATTTTAATTCCTCCACACACTTCAATTTAATAACTAATCACAAAAACTCACCCAAACACTTAGCAGAAATTAGGAATTTAAATGAAAACATACACATATGGCAATCGGCAGTATAATCACTTATCAGTCACTACTGAGAGGAGAGATGATTTTTTGAAGTTACAGACATAAAGGGCATATATGTGTAATTGATAGGAGCAGTGTACTTTAAGTGATGAGGTCTTGAGCACTTACTCTTAGCCGGTCTTTGGGCAAAGCAACAGCTCCTTGCTTGATGATTTCCAGAACTCGCTCCACTGACAGCTCAGCTCCAGCTTGCTCTAATCGGGAGCTGAAAAAGCTGATCACCTGGAATGAAACATCACAGCACATAAATAAATAGAAGAGATCTTTGGATCAATTTATACACAAAGCTGTCATCTTCTTTTTTGGCAGCACTGCACTTCTTAAAGAATAATCACATTATTGCCTGTGTCACAGCCAGGGAGACTTTGTTAATGTCAAATTAGCACAACTCTCAGCATCCTCTTGCAGTCATTTTCAACAGACAGATGATTTTACAATATAACACACACAGCTGAATTAATAAATTTACATTTTCAAGTACTGTGCACTGAAATATGCCTATATTTCTTTCTGTCCATTCTGTCTATCAGGCTTTTGAGTTCTTCCAGTCTTTCTATGATTTGAGCTACATTGTAAGGTATTAAAGTAAAACCATTATTGTTTCACTGACTTCTGGGCAAAAGGCTTTAACACAAATGTTAAGTATCTCAATATGAGAGACTACACTTCCTGGGATCTGTGTAGCACTCAAAGCCACAGCAAGTGGATAATGAGAAGGAAGTCCACCAAGCTTCTCTTCCATCCAGTATCCACCCCAAGTGCCACATATACCTTCCACATCCTGGATTCTAGGTCTAAAGAATCCTGCAAATTCCCTGTCATCTTCCAGATATCCCCCTGGTAAAGCCAAGCTCATTTTCCCCATATTTCCCTTCCCACCTCCTTTTCTGTGACCCAGCTGGTCCTTGTTAGCTAGAACTCAGGTCAGGCTTTAACTTTCATCTCTCTCCAAGCTCAGTGGGTCACAGCAGAAGCAGACATCCCACTGGCAGTTATCCATGTGGGACATCAGAAAACTTCCATTTCATCCAAAAAGAATATACTTTGCAAACCCCATACCTTATCCCAGGGAAACTCCTTAGTCACACAAGGGATCCAGGACTCAAAACACAAAAAGGGTCCGGGGAAAAATTTCAACACCTACTTAGAATCATCTGGAAGAATTATAAAAATACCAAGAGGCACTTGGTAAAGCCTGTCTACACCAGAGCACCTGGCTACCCCTGGGCTGCAGGCAAGCACAATGCTGATGGCAGGTTCTGCAAAATCCTGTGAGCTTTCAACACCCTCTGTGGAAAAATACTGATGTTCACTTGTATCTGAGTCACAGTCCCAGTCCATCGAGTAATCTTCGATAATTCTCTCGCGTAGAAGTGGGGAAAAGTGTATTATACTACAAAATCTCTGCTGAGCTCTCTTTGTTCTGCAGTGAGACACAGCTGGAGCCAGAAACCATTACCCTAATTATGCCTCAAAGCTCAGCTGCTGTTCATAAAACAAAGACAGCTGATGGCTTGATTACTGTGAGATTCAAATTTGTTGTTCCTGTTTGTGACTTCCCCCACAGAAAGCCCAGCCCTTGTTTTGAGCTGGCAGATTTGCTGGGATCTCTAGAAACTCTTGCACCAAGTGAATGAGGCAGAGGCAGACTAAAGTTGCTGGAAGTTGCTTTTTGGGGTTGTCATGGGATTGTGGTGTTTGGTTTGGTTTTTCTCTCTGTTTTATTTTGTTTCTAACAACAGAAGTACACAAACCAGTCAAGAAAAAAATTCAGGTTTAATCTTCTGTGCTGTCCCTACGATTATCTCCATACTTGAGCAGAAAGGGAGAATTTTGCTGCCTCTGGCAGATGCTGCAGGTAGGCTTTTACGTTCTTAGAGATAAGGACCTGGTGGAGCACTGTGATCTCTGATCCTTAGAAAAAAAGGAGTAGGAAGATGTGCTGGGTTCATAAGCAAAGGAGCTGGAGGGAGGGACCAGAAAGAGTAAAAGAGCAAGAAAGAGCTTGTGCAAAGAGCGTGAGGACCTCAGAGTGAGGCTGACACGGTTTTGGCACTGTGTTTGGGACAAATTGCTGGTGGAGGATACACAGCTCACAAAGGAACAAGCAAGTTGCCCACAGACTTTGAAAGAAAAAAACATCTTCCTGCATTCAACACTCTTCTGTTGTCAGTAATCACTGGTGAAACCCATCCTCGCCAAGGGCAGGCTCCCGCACAGAATCCATCCCAGTGGCACTGCCTTGTTAGCTCAAGTTCTGATAAACCACAACAAAAGCGAAACTTAATATTTAGCTTTTAACCAAAAGGATAAAATACTATCATAACGCAAACATGTAAAAAAACTGAATGAAGCTCACAGATACTCCCTGAATTCTGACATTTCCTATTTTAGGAAGTCAAACCCTTCAATCTTAACATGTTTTTGAAAGACTTATGTTTTTGTGGTAAAGGTACTAATCTTCTTCGGGTTATATTTCAAAAGAACAAAAGCAAGACAGGCTTCCAGTATTTTCAGGCTATGTCAGCATTTTACAGAACTCAGAATGGCTATTTTTGATGTGTAGTTGATGACTAAAATTAAAAATACTTACTTTAATAATGGTGCTTATCTCTAGGAGTTATTTGCCTTACTACTTCAAACAAAATAGAAATTAAGTACCTCCCTCTTGGACCTTGAGAGCACAATACCCCAATGAGACAGTGAGATACCCACAAGTATCCCAATGAATTTACAAAACAGAAAAGCAAAAAGAAAAATTAATGATTAATTATACAGAGGATATCCTAAAGAAGGCATTTTCTTATTAGCTCCAGATGAGGAATAGAACCAAAAAACATCCAGTATTATGTCTCTCATGCCCAAGCTCCCACCTCTGTAGCAGAGGGCCTAAGACTTTTCCTATTAATCTAGTCGGATATAAAAATATAAAAGCTCAACATCATATTAAAGAAGAGTAGCCTTTTCCTTTGAAAGAGCTTTAATTATCTTCTAGGCCTCTGTTACTCAAGTAACAGAGGCGAATTTAAAATAAAAATGAAAATTAACAGACTTCCACTCCTTATCCCATTGAAAGTAAAATGAACCAGAAAAAATAAACTGGGAGAATAGTATTAAAAGAGTTTCAGGTTTTAGTACATGTTTTAAAACCAGCTGAGCATATGACTGTATGAATAGAAAAACCTCAAATCTTAGGGCAAATAAAAAAGGTTGAGAGATTATGTTTTCCTGAAAATTAATTTTCTTCTTAATTATTTGGGAAATTGGTCTAAGAAAACAACTGCAAAGACTGCTTAAAAAGAAGAATAAGAAGAAACTCCATGAGTTGCTGTGAATTACTCTCTTCCTAGTCATGCTGAGCTCTGAAAGGCCTCTCCTTGAAGCAACATAACCCATTCTAAAAGCTCTCTCTCCAGTCTGGCTCCCATATTAGCAGAGATTAAAAGGCACATCTAATCCAGGATTAGACAACCCCTCATCAGGAATATCTGATCCCTGTCCAGATAAAAGGCATGGAGAGCCTTGCCCTGTGCAGAGTCTAATCCTGGCTGTACCTTAGTCTATCCTAAGGTACCCAGACCTGTGGTACAATGGGCACAGGGGATCTGGTTTGGCCATCTACAGCTCAGGCCTTGCCAGGGTTTCTATCAAAATACCATTAATATTTCTGTACAAAAACTATGTAGTTTTCTACAGTGATTTCCAAAACTGGTTTTAATCACAGACTCATGGAATGCTTTGGCTGGGAAGGGATCATCCAGTGGATATCCCTGCCATGGGCAGGGACACCTTCCACTAGCTCAGGATACTCCCAGCCCCATCCAGCCTGGCTTTGGGCACTTTCAGGGATCCAGGGACAGCCACAGCTGCTCTGGGAAACCTGTGCCAGGGCCTCACCACCCCCGCAGTGAGAATTTCTTCCTAGAGATCAATTTTCCATGAGAAACTCATACTTTCTCCTTTTGTTTTCTAAACAGTAAACTTACAAGATATTGCCAGAGATTAAAAGTACTACAAAATTAGAATTATTCAGAAACATTTTTCATTTAAAGGCAATATTTTAGGTTTTGGAGATTACTTTTGAGATTGTGAGGGAACAACCACAGTGTCTGTTATTTCACCCAACTGTTGTCTTCGATTGGGCTGCAAGGCTGAAGTAACAAAATACTTCCCTTTACAGCATGCCAACAGCAGAGCTATCAAGGGCAAAATGTTTTCTCCAATTGGATTCCATCAGCAGATGCTGAAGTGCTGTGAGGCCTGTGGCAGCCCAGGCAGTGCTGCTGCCTAATCAACATGACAACTCCTCTCCTTCTCCTCCAGCTAAAAATAACAGTACAACACGTTGCTGCCTCCTCTGCCTGCAACTGCAAAGGTCAGTTCTGAAAGACAGAAGAAAAAATCACTTGGCAAAAAATGAGTAAGTTTTGAATCTGTTTTTGTCAATTTTATTTCCCTTTGAAAGCGATTGAAAGAAACACTTTGAGAATTTTATTTCCAGCCACGTTCACCACTGGGAGAGTAATATGGTGTATTAATGGCACACCAAATGGAGAAGAAAAGAAGAAAACAAACCTCTCACTGTAAAGTACCATAGGATTAGCACTTCAACTAAGTAGCTTCCATAGGGAAACATAAATCACAGCTACATTTGGTATCCAGTAGTCATAGCTGGAGCCAATGAGAGGCAAAGCCAACCCTTGCTGATTTAAGAAGGGGTGAAACAGCTTCATGTGATTCAATAGCAGGAGAAACACAAGAGGTTAATCAGCAAACCTGAAGTACTGTATTTTTCAGAACCACCTTGAAATGAGGAGCATGTTCAAGGGCACACGAGCTTTTCCAGGTATTCTGCTCTCCACTCCTAGGGTGTAGGAGTGAGAAAAAAGGAAACAGGCAAAAAGAGCCCCCCAAAGCAAACAAACAATAACCAACAAAACCCCAACCCAAACCCACCATAACCTTAGATTATGCAGCTAGGTTCTGGTAATCAGCAGGATCAAGGTTTTTCTAATTTTAAGGAAAGCCATAAAAACGTAGTTCTTAAGTCCTGAAGGTCTTGCAACAGGGGTTGCTATGCCAGAGTGAAGACAACTTGATGGATTTTAAAATCTAGTAGGGAAATGTCTTTGAAGAATGAAATTCCTTGTAGGAAATTGCATCAATTGAATCCTTTGCATCACTAAGCCGGTGCTCCCAACCTCTTGATGTCTATCAGAGTATTTTGCAAACAAAATTCTAGCAGCTCCTAGTTAGGCCTGTTCCACCACCTGGTATCAGTTGCTCACTTGTAGGAAATATGAGAGCAGTGAAAGCCAAGGAGTTCTCGCCGTGGCCATGAACCAAACACATCTTTAGGAATGATAAGTGAAGAGTCTCCACCAAATTCCTGACATATCTGAAGCGGCTGACCAAATTACAGACCACCTCTGAAGTGGAGGCATAGACAGCTCCCAGATGAAATATTTCTGCATAAGGCCAGAAGAGGAACCATAGCATTCCTCTTTGTTCACCATTCAGAATAGGAATATCCCATTTTAGATAAGAAAGATGCACTATCTCCTACTAAAATTGCTTTCTAAAATAAAAGGTAAAGTAATAGGAAGCAGAAGGTATTTTGATTTCAGTTTCTTCTGTACAGCATTAATGGTTCCCATATGTTCCCAATCAACTCGCAATGGTGATTTTTAGATTATTTAAAAAAACACAGAGGCAAATAAGTAGTTTTCAATAAAAAGTGGTCGCTATACTGACGACTCTTATACATTCACCTATTTTTGCCTCAGTAATAAAGCACACAGACATTATGTGTATCTCGAGAGTAAACTGAATGGTCCAAATCCTGAGAAACAGCCCAGAGCTAATGTGGCCAGGTCTGTACTGAAGGTAACCTTGGCAATTCCTGCTCTGGTCTGAGCTCTGCTGGGGCTGCAGAGGCATGCTCACACCCACCTGTGCCTGTACCTGTGCCTGTGCTGGTCTGTCCTCTGCCCCAGTGCCATGCTGCCAAACACCAGAGGTCTCCAATGCTGAAGTCCCTGAAAACCTACCACAGTATTTCATTATTCCTAACCTTGGAAAAGTCTTTCCTTATGATCTGTGAACCCACAAGTATGTCAAAGAGACTATTCCACTTCCCTTCAAAGCAGCATTTTATTTGAAAAATACCACATCACTTTAGCAAATCAGCACCTTCAGAGGTTCTGTTTTCTACAGCTCTTATTTCTACCTGGAATTTCTTTCATGGTGCCAGCTGAGTATGAGCACAGGTGTGCCCAGGTGGGCAATGGCCCCTGGGCTGTCCCAGCCAGGCTGTGACACAGCCCCAGGGCAGGGCCTGTCCCTGTGCTGGCGCTGCTGAGGCACCTCCAGTGCTGGGGACAGCTCTGGGCCCTCAGGACAAGAGAGACACTGAGGGGCTGGAGCGTGTCCAGGGCAGGGAACGGAGCTGGGGAAGGGGCTGGAGCCCCAGGAGAGGCTGAGGGAGCTGGGAAGGGGCTCAGCCTGGAGAAAAGGAAGGTCAGGTTCCTTGAGGAAAACTCCTCCATGGAAAGGCTTGTCCAGCTCTGGAACAGCTGCCCAGGGCAGTGGTGGAATCTCCAGTCTGTGGAAGAGTTTAAAAGCTGTATGGCTGTGGCACTTGGGGACATGGGACAGTGGCGGACTGGGCAGTGCTGGGGAATGGTTGGATTCAATGGTGTTGAAAGTTTTTTTCAACCTAAATGGTTCTGAGATTCTAAACCCAGAGTAATCCAGCTAAGAAGTCACCAGCATGGCTAGGCTTAGAGGATATCTCTGTGTTATTCTTTGCTTGTATACACACACAGAATTGCAGCAGATGCCTTCTTCTATTTGCACCATCAACTACTCATTATTGCATCCCCCAGTACACTCTCCAATTAATTCTTCTTCAAATTTTTAGCCTTTTCACCTCTTCCATGCTTCCTTTTGGTTGATGAGTACATTATGTCCAACTGAGTAAAAATAATAAGCATTTAAGTCTTTACATGTCATATCTATTTTATACATTCTTGACAAGGCAAACTGGCAACTGTTCTGGTGTCCAAAACTCATTACAGACTTTACATGCTCTGTATTTTGGTCTGATTTCTGATGCATTCAACAATATCACACAGTCTGTTAGTATTTCTCTATGAAATGCAAATCTGGAATACAGTTCACAGGCAGAGAATCTTTCATCAGCTGGTGGGCAGAATTTGCTGGAGCAGAGGGATGTCAAAGTGACATGGTGCATAACAGGCACCTACTGCTCACATGAATCTCTAGAGCTATCTGATGACTGGAATCATAGAATTCCAGAATGGTGTGGGCTGGAAGGAACCTTTAAAGGCCATCTAGTCCAATCCCAGTGCACCTTCTCCTAGACCAGTTTACTGCAAGCCCCATCCAACCTGGCCTGGAACACTTCCAGGGATGGGCCAGCCACAAATTCTGTGGGCACCTCATGCCAGGGCCTCACCACCCTCCCACCAAGAATTCCTTCCCAATATCCCATCTATCCCTGCCCTTTGGCAGTGGGAAGCCATTGCCCCGGTCCTGTCACTACATGCCATGGTCAAAAACTACACTCCTGGTTCCTCTGCAGCATGGGTACAGATAATGCAAATATTGCTGTTTATGACCAGAGAAAGTACCAAGAGAGGGAGCCAGGATGCAGCAGAGCCCCTGCAGACATACCTGGGGAGCTTCAGAAAGGTAACTTTTCTTGACCACTCTTGCATTACCAAAAGTCGTAACATTTACCATTTCTGTCTACAATTTACACAATTTGGGCCACCGAATTTCATTGATCACGACAGCCTGAAAGCCAACACAGCTCCCCAATATGCAGGAAGTTGGTGGGTCCATCCTCTTTTGAATAACCAGCCTTGGTCACAGGAAAAGCCTGGCCAGCTCACTATTCTACCTGAAAGCAGGCTGGGATGGATGCTGAAATAAGAATATAAGAGCAGGTCAAGAATAGGGAGATCCTCCCCATGAGTATATCCTCCCAGCTTTCAGCAACATACACTTTAGAAATTTATTGAGCCAAATCTTTAACGATTTTTTTTCTGACTCCTTTCAGAGCACAGCTACATTTCAGACATCCACAGAGTCCCATACTGCTGCGAGGATGGAGCTCCAAGCTCCACCACTGCAGAGAAAAGCCTGGTAAGCTCTTGGAGACAGAAACTCATTTAGGTTCTTCTCAGATCCTGCCCATGTGGCTCCCAGACAAGCTCCCTGCAATGTGTACAGTAAAACTGACATGATTTGCCACTGTTTCAAGGGACAGCAAGACCAGTTAGAACATTCTGGCTGTAGCACACACGAAAAAGACTGGTTCTGTATGGCACTGCCAGTACTGTTTATGAAGCGCAGGACGTGACAGGGTAGACAAGGAGTCAGATGAATCTCATCTTTTATTCAGATCTACAAACCTGACAGCTCTTACCACTTGCCAGATGGTGACAGGTACATTAGAAAAAAAAATTTAAAAAATTTCTTTTTTTGACGTCCTCACTTCTCTAACAAAGGAGCTATTTAAAAATTCAACATGCTCCCTTGGAAAGCTTTAAATAGTTTCTGAATGTAACTGGCATTATGCTGTAACCCAATATTAAATAGTTTTGGGGAGGAATTGTTTAAATTGTTGAGGGAAACCTACATTTAACTGTTACAAAGGAAAGGATGTGCTGCTGTCTGTGGGAGGCACAGGGCTGCAAGCAGAAGGATCTGGCCACCATCAGTTATCCTGGATGTGGGCAAGTAACCAGAGAAGGTCCCTATCTCAGTCAGGAATGTAGACAACTGTTATCTTCAGTGCACCATATCCTCTTTACACAACTTGAAGACATCTTGTTCTAATCAGCCAGACAGTATCATGCTGCCTTGTAGTCTGCAGCTGCCGAAAGTTTGGAGAGTTTTGAGCTTCAAGTTCTCCACTCCCCAAACTCTTGCATGACCAGAAAATGTGAAGAGAGAACAGAAGAGGAAGGAATAGGTACAGAGCAGGATTTCAGTGCAACATTTTAAATGATTTTCCTTTAGGGGCAATCAGATATCTGTCAATCTCCTGTAATTAAAAGCAAATCAAACCAAAAACTCTGTAGATTATTAGGCACAATAATATGTTATTCACTGCATTCAGAGACTTAGTACCCTGCTCAGCCCTCCCTTCCAGTATTTTGCACCCAGTGGTCATAGTGTGGCTTCAAACATTGCTCAGCTCTGCAAATATTGACTAGAAGACAGAGAAAAATTTGTAACTCTTCAATTTTTTCTAGCAGAAGCTCAGGCTCTCCATATGAACATTAAAACTACTATCAGAGGCAGAAATAATTAACAACTGTTTCCCAAAGTCATGCTCCACAGAGAGTCACACTAGTTAACAACTTCTTATCCACAGCTATTTTCTTCTGTTTTCTTCTAAAATGTTTCCCTAGGCAATAGGAAGGCTGCTTTGAAGAAAACACTTGGCACGTGGAAACAACACACATTCAGATATAGACAGAGAGTAAGACAGCTGTATGCCTGCTCTTCAGTCATTTAAAATTAATTCCCCATAATCATTAATAGGCTGGTGAGAGGAGTAAGAGAAAAGAAAAAAGATTGTTTGCTGATGCAAATTAGCTTTTGCTCCCCTGAAAGGTAGGTTTCTAACAAGGGGCAGTCAAGAGAAGCTGACATTGTTCTCCCTTTGAGGGGTGAAAGATGTGTCACAGCTTGGGAATTCCTTACCAGAGGCATCGCAAAATCCTTCTGATTCACCTGAGTTAAAGATGTGGGAAAGGGCTGTTAAAGAAATTAGAGGGTTGGAACTAAATGACTTTTAAGGTCCCTTCCAACCCAAACCACCCTGTGTTTCTATGCTGCCCAGAAGGCATGTGCAGGCCCAAAAAACAGACAAGAAAAATGCAACATTTTAAAACAAACTGGTAAAAAATGATAAATATTTTCCACCTCTCAAGAGTAAGAAGAGGTCACAAAACCAAGTGTAACCATCTCTGAAGTCAGGTATAACTCACCAGGTCTATATTTTGCATGATGTCCTGGAAGGAGGGGTGAGTCCGGAACTGCTCGAACAGATCGCGCTTGTAGAGCAGAGCGTACACCAGGTTGGGGTTGTGATGCAGGGAATTGGTCAGGCAGGAGTTGATGATCTCCAGCATCATCCGGATCACTTCCTCAATCACATTCAGGTCTTGTGCCTTTAAGAAAGGAGAGAAAGGTCAGTGTGCCCTCTTCCATTGTAAAATATTGAGTAATAAAGGCAATGCAAAGGTAATTATTATTAATAAAGCTATTAGCTGGTAATGTTTCTATGGTGAGCAAATCTGGCATCCATGTGTCTGGAAAGAAATCTGTTTTCTCCAGTAATCACCAAAATTTTAATTGAAATGCATCATACTAGTACTCAGCCTCATAGCTTGATTCTCCCAACAGAGAGCCATGACATAAAGCATTACCATATTGTAATCAGTCAAATTCATAAGGGTTAAGTGAACACAGTCTTTTCAACCCTTCCTATTCTAAGTAAAAGCATTTCAGCATATAATTAATTTATTACATTTTCTGTTGAGCCCCTATGCAGGAAGGAGCAATAGGGAAAAAGGAGGAAAATTAACAGAAATAAAAAACAGTGAGTGAAAAAGCAAAGGCAGGAGAAGGAAAACTGACTGTATCAAACATCACTGCAACTTCAACATCTGTCACTGTTACCAGACTTTTCCTCTTTGACTCTCTTTTAAAATTATTTTCTTGGCATTGAAGAACATTTGTAACAAATGAAAAAAAGTAATCTCCTTTTGTAGTGCACAAAACGTTCACACTAAGATTAACTTGTAGAGCTTTTAATTTTGTCGGTGCATTTGACAACTCAAACCTCCTAAGCTGAACAAGCTGGCATGTGAACTCCTGCCAGCTGCCTGGATTTCCCTCCTTGAGCTCCACATCAGGATATCTCCAATACAGTTATTCTGACTGCAGAGTTGTCTGTCCTACCTTGGAATAGGGTAAAAAAAGGGCTCTTCTACCTTGTTTGTATCATTTAGGTTGTCTCCATCACATCAAAAACTGGACTGTGAGACTTTACACGTCTGGCAAGAATGAGAACCATACTAAACCAGCTTGAGCTTTTCTGTTGGGTATGAACAATAAAACCACTGACACTTCCTTTTGCCAACTGCCCACAAAGTTCACTTTCTGAGTTATCATAAGGCACTTAAATTCTTCTAAATTCTTACAGCATTTTGTTGGGCTGTCATTCAATCTGCACACAGTTATTTTCTACTATTAAGCAGCACTGTAGGAATTGTCATGTGGCAGATGTATGCTCTCTCCAAGACAGAAGAGAACACAGGAATTTTCATTATCCTGTTTAGACTCAAAAAGAGCAAAATTCTTTGCTACCACTTTGCTCTGGCTGCTTTCAATGGGAAACAAGGTGCATTTCTTCCTAGAAGTGTAGCTCACAGAATCCCAGAATGGTTTGGGTTGGAAGGAACTTTAAAGCTCAACCAGTTTCACCACTTCCATGTGCAGGGACACCTTCCACTATCCCAGGCTGCTCCAACCTCCATCCAACCTGGCCTTGGACACTTCCAGGGATCCAGGGACAGCCACAGCTTCACTGGGAAACCTGTGCTAGGGAACCTCACCCTCACACCAAGGATTCCTTCCTAATATCCCATCTGTCCCTGCCCTCTGGCAGTGGGAAGCCATTCCCTCTTGTCCAGTCTCTGCATCCCTTGCCCCAAATCCCTCTCCTAGATGTGGCCCTGCAGAAGGCAGCACCATCCCCCTAACCTGCTGCTCCATTTCTTTTGTGACACTGAGGACCATGGAGAAGTGAGATCCTATCATCTGATCCCACGCTACAGTCTGGTTATCCCCAACCCTTGTCTTCTACATTTACAAGGGAGATTTAAGTAGAAGTTACTTGAAGTTCTGGTTTGAAAAGCAGTATCTTGTGCACACATTCCAGTAAAATTTATTCTTTAGCAATGATACCTGACAGTGAAGGTTACAGACTTTTTTCTGAATGTACGTATCTCCTATTTTTTAATGACTTTGCCACCTAAATTAGCATTGTAGTGTACCTAACAATGATGGCAGAAACCATTACAAAGCTGATTGCTGTCAATGGGATCACATTCTTCTATGACAGAAATAATCTTTACTTTCAAAATGCAGGTGGTTCCTCTGCCTGTAGATACCTAGTTATTGTGCTATGAAACAGCATCTCAGGTAGGTGTTGCCAAGGGTATGTAATGGAAAATATTAGATAAAAATACAAAAAGCTGCTTCAGCTGGCATCTGAAGAAAAATCCAGACCTAACTCACCTGGGGAATCGTGCTTGCCTATCAGATTTACTGCAGAATAGGCTGTATTATGGTATATTTTTAAAAGCTCTGAGCACTGGCATACTTCTGCCCCCAGTGCAGCAGGGTGAGTTAGTGACCAAGACACTATCCTAAAATACAGAATAGATGACTTTCACAGAAATATTATGATTCCAACTCAAGTGAGATCCATCCAGTTACCAGAAAGGTAACAAACCACACAACTACTTTTCAAAACTACATGTTTTTTTTTTTTAAATAAAAGGTGTTCAGCTTAAACCCCAGGCATACAGCTAATTGAAACAGAAAGCATTGCTAACCATCTTCCAATGGGTTGGAGACTCCGCTAATGATCAGCTTCAAACAATGAAAAGGTTCAGAGGTTATTGCACAGTAATTAAATTTAACATTTTTAAGAGCTAATGGACAGAATCAACCAGCTGTATTTCAGCTACTACATCTCAGGTGCAGAATCTGGGACCCCTCCATGAAGAAAAACAGGAGATATAGTGAAGATTTTTACTCACAACTGACTACATGAAAAAGAATTTTTAAGAAGAACTATGTCCATAAAAGACAGAGAAGTGGCACTGAATCCCTGTTTTGCACATACGTTATCAGGAGAAATGTCTGCTCCTATAATTAGAGATTGAACCATTCCTAACGGTTTAAAAGTTTTCAAAACAAAGGAAAAAACAAGCATAAATCCAAGGACAGCATTTGGATGAGAAAGTGGAGAAATGCTGATAAAATGCCATGTGGTTTTGTTGCTCTGTATCATCAGTATCAAGCTACAGACTGACTGCACCCAGACATATCATCAAGACAGGTATAAATAAAGTTATATTAACATTTTGTTGTTGCAGTTTATCACCTTGTGTATTACTTTCAGAGTAACTGAACACAGCTGAAATGCTGGAAGTGTGTGGCCAAGGCATTTGCTCACAGTTAGTTGCTTACAGACATATTTACCCATCAAAAAACAAATCACTGTCAACAGAGGATGCAAAAACTCAATGTCACCTAACACCTGCTTAATTTATGGTCCCCATCTCCTGGTTCCCACAACGGAACATGCTCATCCTTTTAATTCAATTTGACACTGAATTTATTTTAATTATGTGACCATAAAAAACTGATTTAAAAAGTTCTATCATGAATGAATGCAAATCTCCACCCTCTAAATGTTACCAGTTCTAAGGAGATAAAGGGAGGCATGTCTTGTGTAATTCAGCTTAGTGTTGCATAACCATCCCTCATGGTTTGTACTGTCTAATATAAACAGAGGCAAAATTATTCAGCTTTCCATTTTCTTTCCTCCAAAGTTAGTTTATACAGAAAATAATAGCTGGTTGAAAAATTAGAATTTTGGTGACTTGTGATGCTATGAAATGGCATCAATAAGCAAAGGTGGACATGTGCTTCTCTCCCATGATGAAATTAGCTCCTTGATTAGCCCATTTTTTGCTGGAAGTCAAGCATTGCCCTTTTTCAGAGTGGTCCCCAGGGTATTGCACAGCATGGATGGTGACAGATTTCTTAATGATATTTTGCATTTTTGATCATTAACCCAGGAAGATATGCAGCACACTCAGTCACAGCTGGCACAGGTTTCTCAGAGCAGCTGTGGTTGCTCCATCCATGGAAGTGTCCAAGGCCAGGTTGGATGGGAACCCTGGGATAGTAGAAGGTGTTCCTGCCCATGGCAGGAGAGGAACAAGATCAGCTCTAAGGTCCCTTCCAACCCAAACCATTCAGGGATTCTAGTCCATGATTCTAAGAAGCATTAGTAAACAAACTTAAGTCTTGTGTCATGTCCACATGACACTTACAAGCTTCAGACTATATATTATAGATATGATTATATATTTCTTTATAGCAAGCTGGAATTCACTTAAATGCAATGATCTGGTTTTTCTCCCTTTTATCTGGATATACAGTAAACCCCAATCCAAAGCAATGAATAATTGTAAGCCTAAAGAGGTCTACTTTCTAACTTTTTTAAAAATTGGAGATCTAACAGAGCAACTTTTCCTTTGTGGCAAGATGCATGTGAATGGTGTTATGCATCATATGACAATGGGTACAGACACCCAGGTCACTTGTGTGTACTAAAAAAAGCCACATTTCTCACTGTGCATTCACATCACAGCAATTTTCCAGCCAAATTATACTTCCAGCTAAATAACTGCTAATTATATAGTTAGCACAATAAGCAGGAAGAAGCTTATCTGCCTAAAAAAAGCAAAACCTGAGCAGGGATTGGTAAGGGAGTATGCTACAACTGCACAATGTAAATAGGGTAAAAGAAAACAACAAGAAAACATATTGTGCTGAAGTCTTAATTCAAAGAAACCTGATGAAATAAAGTGGAAATGTCACATGTAATTGCAAAAGAAATACTTGACAGAAATGCAGGCAGACCAAAAAAACACGTCCTAACACAATTCTTAACTTAACTGCTTATGACAATGAATGGCTTTTAGTGAGTGGGAACTTGCTGCCAGTAATAAAATGCTTTGACATTTGAATTTTCAAAAGTGCAAGTTGTTTTGTGTCAAAGCTTGGTGGCTTTAGCTCATTCTGACCAACACTGCTGGTCCCTCTCCAGCGGAGCCAGGAGTGCACACAGTGTGCAAAAGCTGTGAAGCGGCTACTTAAAACAGCTGGACATGATGTAATAGTTTCCTTCCCAGGAACTCCACAGTTCACAGAAGGAAAACCATCTTGGACTCACCACTCTCCCTGCTAGGTCTGAGTGACCCCTTAAGGACATCAGCTCCCTTTGCCTCTCTTTACAACTCAGAAAATCCCAGGATGGTTTTGGTTGGGAGGGACCTTAAAGGCCATCTTGTTCCACCCCGTGCCATGGGCAGGGACACCTCCCACTGTCCCAGGCTGCTCCAAGCCCCATCCAGCCTGGCCTTGGGCACTGCCAGGGATCCAGGGGCAGCCACAGCTGCTCTGGGCACCCTGGGCCAGGGCCTGCCCACCCTCCCAGCCAGCAATTCCTAATTCCCAATAGCCCAAAATCTGTCCCTGCCCTCTGGCCCTGGGAAGCCATTGCCTGGCTGCTGTCCCTGCATGTCTTGCCCCAGTCCCTGTGCAGCTCTCCTGGAGCCCCTTGAGGCCCTGGAATGTCAGGAAGGTCTGCACCATATCTGTGTAGCTGCATCCACATTGCGGGACCACCCATCATCTTCACAGCTGAGGCTGAAGGCCTCATACAGACATAGGAATAGAGAAAAGGTGAGGGTGGAGGCTGCACAGGCAACTGTAATTATGGCTGCTCTCCATGCTGAGCCCTTGTCCATGATGACTCACTATAGCTCTTCATCTGTAATATTTTCAGTGAGATTCAACAATTTGTGAACATAAATGATAAAAAATTATAGTCATAAACAACTACTTCCTTCATGACGCAGATATGACTATAAAGGCAATTTTGTCAGCAATGAAAAAAAAGAAAACCATATATACCCCGCACAATTAACAGATATCAAAAGGACTAAGAATGCCAAATTAACCCCAAACAGACAACTGATTTTTTTTACCAGGGAGAGACCAACAGGAAAAATCTGGTAAACCGTTTCAGATCCATAAGCTGCAGCCACACAAAGTATAGCTGAACAGACAGTTTCAGTTCATTTTACATTACTTTTTTTTTAATCTGGCTTTGTACATGCTAAAGAATACTTCAATGAATTATACTTTTGGACATGCAGTAGTTACTACTTCTGCCTGTAATGCAGCTATTCCAGATTTCAGGGAGGTACCCCTCAATCTTTTGTGAGGAATAGACAATAGATGCTACAGGGAATTTCACCTTGATAACATAATTTATCAGCATCCACAATTGTAATGATATAAATTTCCCTTTCTCTTTAGAGAGGAATATCTATAGTTAAATATTTTCAAATAATTTACTTTATTTTTAGTTAGTTTAAGAGAGGCATATGTATCTTGTTTGTATTAGCTTTGGGGAGCTTCCAAGAGAGCTGTCTGAATTTCCTGCACTTTCAGCAGAAAATAAAACCTTCAACAAAATAAACTTGCTCTGCCAAAGGAGTGGAAGAACGGAGAGGAATGAAGGAAGCTCACAAGAAAGCTGTTCTTATGCTCAGTGAGCAAAGCAACTTCAAAGCCAAGCCTTTGGTGACCAGAATCTTATCTTTATCTCTTTTACTGGCAATACTCTTTGGCTGTTCTATGTCAAGCTTAGACAACTTTTGGTAAAGTAGGTATTACGTGAAAAAATGCAGGGCCTATAGTGATTATAACCTCAAGTATTAACCCTGCCATCTCTGATCACTGCTTAGAAATGAAAGCACTCCTGTCACACAGCAGAGCTGTTTGTTGCCAGACACTTTGATAAATAAACTGTCCATCCTGACATTCCTCCTTTCCTTCCCGAGCAGCTGGCAAGCTGAGAGTGCAGGTTTTCAGCCACGCTGAGCCAGCCTGTCTGGGGGTACAATTCCCACAAGGAACACAGCATTTCCAGCCCATATCCCAATGCCAACACTCACCACAGCCCACGACAAAGAGGAAATGCCATAGTGTGTGTCCTGTCCCAGAGGAACAGGCCCAGGAGCAGTCTGCTCCAAAGGAAAATACACCACAGGACACCTGCCAAGGCAGCAAGCCCAACTGCTTTCCTGCTCCAAAACCATGCTTTCCCAAATTGCACTGGCCCAGGAAATACAGAGCCATTTCTGAGGACACAAATATAACCCAGGGAAGGTACAGCTGCTCCATTGGTACTTCGTACATGACTTTACCATACTGTGTTTATTATCCAGCTGACCTACAGCTAATCCACTGCTCATCTCCTGCTCACCCCATCACTTTCATCTCTTCTTCCATCCATGCCCTTCCTGTGTTTGAAATTCCAATCCTAAACCACTTCACTTTGAAATATTTTAACTTATCCTCCACTTCCTTCAAAGTCAGGCTCCAGAATCAATCAAAAATTGCTATAAAACTGCCCAGATTCCTTCAGTGCTTTACTGATTCTTGGTGATACTTCGCTCTCATAGCCTTGTGTCTTTTTTACCTGTTGACTGAGGATTTTGCAATTCTCAGAATCACAGAAACCCAAAATGGTTTGGTTTGGAAGGTTTATTGGCAGAGAAACCTTACACTAGACCAGGTTGGTCCAAGCCTCCTATGAATCAAATCAAATAACCTGATTTTTACCCAAACTAGCTTAGAAAAGGCAAATTACTCTGCAAGACATCTACCCAGGGTCAAGCTTCAGAGGATGGTCTAAGCCCACCAAGAAGCTTCAGCATAAGGGGATCCACCACAATGCCCAAAATACCTGGAAGTCACCAGCTGGGAACTCTAACACTCAAAGACAGTATTCCCAAACCACATGCAACAATGACAACAGAATACAAACAGTATTTAGTAAAACTGAACCCAATCTTGTCTAAGATCCCACAAAACCTGGGAAGCAACTGCTACTAGAGGATGACAACATTCCTACTAAGAAAATTAAAACTGTGAATTTTTATTTAGTCATACCATGCTTGAAATACTAATGAGGTTTTCTTGCTGTTGAAAGGAAATGAAGATTTCTCCATTTCTCCATGAAACTTAGCAGTATTTGCTAGAGGTATGGGAAGATTTTGTTAAGTTTGACTGGTAGAACAAGAAAGAACAAGTCCCATACACAACCCCAACTCCACCATACAAAGGTAAAATAGATCATCATGATACAGGCTTTAATTAAGAGAACCAATCTACCTTGAGGAGTGTTTGAGGACTTTAAAGACATTCCTCAAGTGAAAAAGTTTCTGATTTCAGCCCTACACATTCAGCTTAGCTGCAGAATGTCACCAGCAAAACTGTTTGGAGAAGTTACACAGCAGTAAGTGCTGCAAGAACTGAAACCTTGACAATTATCACGGAATGATAACCACCACAGGATGGTTTGGGTTGGGAGGGAGAGAGACCACCTTGCTCCACCCCCTCTGGCATGGGCAGGAATAACTTCCACTGTCCCAGGCTGCTCTAAGCCCTGTCCAATCTGGCCTTGGACATCCAGGGACAGCCACAGCTGCTCTGGGCACCCTGTGCTGGGGCCTGCCCACCCTCCCTGCCAGGAATTCTTTCCCAATATCCCAGAATATCCCAGCTAACCCTGCCCTCTGGCAGTGAAAGACATTTCCCCTTGTCCTGTCACTCCATTATCTGGTAAAAAGTACTTTTCCACTTTGTGGAATCCCATCAGGAGCAATGCAGGTCTCATATAACACACAGTTTCCAATTTATGCATTAAACCTAACAGTTGTATTAATAGCAATGTAAATAGTACCTAATGAAATCTGTAGACCTTAATGTGTATCTTAGAGATGATTTCTGATGACCCTCTTTGAAGCAAGTGAGTGGTTCTCCAAAAAGGAGCAAATTTAACAATTTACTATGAAGATACAGTTGCTAATACAGGCGTTCAGTTTTGTGTTTCAGTTCATAGTTAACTCCAGACTTAAGCACCCTTACCATATTTTAATGCTTCTTTGGAATGGGCTCATTATTTTTATCCTATGTGATGTTAATTGAAGTACAGAAACCCATATTTTTATCATGAAGAAGAATAAGATGGCAAAATATCACATCTTGCAAATGGCCAGAAAAAACCCACCAGTTAGCAGTTAAACCCAAACAGTTTTCTTCATGTTTTTCCTTCACACCTCCCAAACTTTACTACATACAATACACTACAGTTGCAGGAAGTAATTTATCCACCAGTACCCCCACCCCAGCATAATCCCTGACTATATTATCAAATATTTTCTTCATCCTTGATATTATGCTTAGCAGTAACAAGTGTAACACTGTCTGCAAAAGTACATATAAAACTATTAGCATGTTTCCTGTGAACCACCTGCTGTCAGCTAAGAAAATCACTCAGTAATTACAGATTACACCAATCCTGGAGTCAGCTCTGGGCCCCTCAGGACAACAGGGACATGGAGGGGCTGGAGCATGTCCAGGGAATAGAGCTGGGGAAGGGGCTGGAGCCCCAGGAGAGGCTGAGGGAGCTGGGAAGGGGCTGAGCCTGGAGCAAAGGAGGCTCAGGGGGGACCTTGTGGCTCTGCACAGCTCCTGACAGGAGGGGACAGCCGGGGGGGTCGGGCTGTGCTCCCAGGGAACAGGGACAGGAGCAGAGGGAACGGCCTCAGGCTGTGCTGCTGGAAGTTCAGGTTTGACAGTAGGGAAAATTTCTTTCATAAAAGGGCTGTCCAGCCCTGGCACAGCTGCCCAGAGTGGAGTCCCCACCCCTGGAGGGATTTCAAAGCTATGTGGATGTGGCACTTGGGGACATGGGTCAGTGGTAGCCTTGGCAGGCTGGGGAAATGGTTAAACTCAATGACTTTTCCAACCCAGACATGAGAGGGCTTTTCCAAAGCAAATGGATCCTACAATTCGATGGTCTTGCAGACCAAACTTCAGTGTCTAAGCAATTTTAAAAATTGAATATATTCAATTTAAAAAATTGAATATATACAAACTGAACATATACTGATCCCCGACTAAAGCTGTTAACTTCACAGAATCTGAATTCCTAAGTTCTCGTATGGTTCCTCACTGATCAGATCCTGTGGTTCAGCATTTCTGCTATGACGCAGCAAAACCATCAACGCCTTGGAACTGCTCTCTCCCACTGAAAGCACCAACCCAAATAATTCTGACCCTATCTAAGAGAAAAAACTTCACACACAAGACTGTGTAATCCAAGTACTCAATACAAATAGAGACTGAATGGGGTTTCCATAATTTCCATACTATCCAAGCAGATTTTCCAGTCCTGATGATGCACAGGATGTCAGTGGGAAAAGTCAGTGCTTCTCTCTACCCAGCAGCCAAAAGATTCTGTATTCCTGCCCTTGGGTTGAAGATTGCTATTGAAATTTCTGTGGGAGGCATAAGAAAGTCAGAAGGGGTTCACAGGGCAGATGTATCCATCATTACAATTCGGGGAATGCCAAGGAGGCAAGGGAATGGTGTTACTCCTAAGGCCACACACTGCCTCTGCTGCCACAGAGCAAGACTCCTGCTCTCCTCAAACACCAAAAATCACTGCAAAGGGACACTGAGATGGGTAAGACAACAATAGAAAAGCACCACAAAACAGAAAAAACTCCTCTTGACAATATTAGGCATGTCTAAAAGCAGTAATTACAAAAAAGGTTGATTTAACCTGTTGCTGTTCATGTAGAAGGTTACAGCTTGCACACAGGAAAGTTTATATGATGGTTCAGTACTGAACAGCAGCAGTGCATGACACAAAATGTCAGGTCCCAGGTAGCAGACAACTGACAAGGGGTTATGGCACAGGATTCTCAAACTCCTGTGAGCAGGAATAAGCTGCTTTACAGCCATCATCTTACACCAGAGCTGAAGATAAATCATGGAAAATGTCTTTACTTCTTATGATACATTAAAAGATAGCAGCATGGTTAAAGAAGTAATTCTTTGACACCACTCAGCACATGTGCTATATTCATTCTTTCAGTGGTGTCAAATATTTTGAAAATTAAAGGGAATAGCTTAACAAAGATATGTGAAACCTATCAGAAAAATCACATTATTGAGCTTTGAAGTGGTTTTCAGTATAAGGAAGATAAGTTCTTCTAAGATTAGAAAACATAAGAAAGTGGTTTTGTTTTCCTCTTACCTTTCCAATTCTTCAAAACTAGTCACTGCCAGTAAAACTATCATTTATTATATTAACCTGGGCCCAAAAAACCTCCATGAACAAATTTCAAGAACTGCTCTCTTGAGCTGAATAAAGTGGAAATTGTAAGGAGATGAGAAACAGCCTTCTGAGGGCTGACAGCAAACAAACCAAATAAATGGTTTATCTTTTAGATTAAATCACTTTTTACTACATTCTATCCTATTTTTGAAATACATTTGGTCACAAAGACACTGCATCAGTTCTGATAAACACAGAAGTTGCTGACCACTGTGCTGCTAAATGTTCTGGAAGCACAGAGCAGCTGCAGCCTGAACACCAAAAAAACAAACCTTTAACTGAGATGTGGAAAACCCAAAACTCACAGAAAATAATTGTAGATGTCTATGCACAGAGGCATTTGCTCCAAAATGAACTATAAGCAACAGATGGTATTTTCTCAAATTTTGAGGCAAAATGCTCTTGATGGAAATATGTGAAAACTGCATTATCCAACTAAATAAAATTTCCTGAAATATTTATGAAGCCTTGTCTATTTTGGGACCAAAGTTTATTTTGTATAGTCTGGTTCATAAAACTCAGCAGTGACAGACAGGGAGAAGATGACAGATTACTGCTGAAAGACAGTGAAGCACCTGGGTATGTTATACATCCATCCCAGATCCCTCCACTCTTCCTCACCAAAATCCTGTTTGTGATTATAACTGGTTACCTATAATTTACACTAAGTTTTCTAACAAACTTTAATTAACTTATCACACTTTAAGATGGCTAATATATTGCAGAAAAATAATTTTATATATCAGAAAAATTCCACAAAGCTTTTTCCCATGGGAATGTAACATGACTCTTCCTATTGACTCAATTTATCAAAATCTAGAAGATTAGTACTGGGATGGGAAAACTTGTCATTATTTGTTCAGATAGCGTTTTTTGGCTGCATTGAGTAAGCATCTTATTTCTCTGTGAGTGCCACAAATTATCTGCTGGTGAGTAGACGAAAGACCTGCCTTTGGGAACTGCAACATCCATTTCCTCCACAGTTTATCTGGGGAGAACATATATACTTCAGATAATGAGTCCTATTGCAGTGAATAAAGCAAATTGAACCTGCAATGTTACAATACATTTTATTTTCTCTAGAACAGGACGGCTGTTTTTTGTTATTACCAACATTATCTTTGAGGTCAAGGGTTTGGGTTAACACACACACAAATGCTGGAGTGGAACAGGCTCTGTACACACCGTGCCAGCTTGATAGCAACAGAAAAATGCATTGGAACACAATGTCTTTGGAGAATATGTTGTTCAGTAGTGGGCCACAGCTCACCCTGCTTGGGCTCCAGCCTGAATATGAACAAGAGCAGCTCTGGAAGAGCTCCACTACATTCCAGTAACATATCTGAAGGGCAAATGGGAAAAAAAAAAAAAAAAGTATCTTACGTGTCTCAACTTTGTTTCAGAGAAGTGAAGGCAATCAGACATCTCCCAAAAGTGCTGGGGATAACAAATACAGGAGGATTAAACAATGGCAATGTATTAGAGGCTTGTCTCCCCAGAGCCTTCTCTTCCCCAGGCTGAACACCCCTAGTCCTCTGACTCTAACTCAGAGATTGTTACGAATTGCTACTTTTTGTGCAAAGTCTGGGTTATTGTTTCTATAATTAACCAATTCTGGGGAAGAATCCCTATTTATGAAAACTGACTTAGCACATGAAATATGCAATGTATTCCACTAATTCACTTAGTTCCTAATCAACAAAGAAATGAGAAAATTAGGAGAAATAGCTGATTGGAATGAAAGGGAATTAAAAGTTTATCTTTTCAATTACACCTGTGAAAAACATTAGGGTGTCCATACAATTCAATAAAAATGAGTAACAGACTCCTAAATTTCTGTTTCTTCTAAATACATTCTCTAAATTTTCTGAGAGGTTTTTCAGGAAGGTATTTCACAAAGAACAAGAATCCACTCTTGTCAATGAGGATAAACAAAATGTAAATTCTCCCTTCTACATTTCTTTAATGCTGTTTTCAGGCCAGGTGATGAGGAAATAATTTTTCAGTAAGTGGCTTATTTTGCTCCATGTGATACTTCATGAGCAGCAGAGAGGAGCCTACCCTTTTTCAAAATCCAATTTTGGTTTTGGATTTCTGTCTATATTAATAATTTTTCGTATCCAAGCCTTTTTCTTATGCACTTCATACCAAGACAGTCTTTTAATATGGTTGACTCATTCCCTTTAAAATACTCTCCTTGCCTTCATCCCATCCCTCAGTCTTCTGGCCGCCCACACTGCCAATCAGCAGCAGTTGTGTAACATTACAGGTAATATTAACAACAGCCACCAGTGGGAGAATTGCCCTCGGCATGACACTGGGAAATGCTGCTCAGGGGGCACGAGAAGATAAATTGTAAACTGATGAGATGAACTTGCTTCAGTAACATGGACACAATGTGTAATAAATGTGACTCTGCAGAGGTAGAAAATGGTCCCAAATTACACGACTGTTTAGGCTGGAAAAGCCCACGAAGATGGAGTCCAACTATTCCCCCAGCACTGCCAAGGCCACCACTGACCCAAGTCCCCAAGTGCCACATCCACACGGCTTTTAAACCCCTACAGGGATGGGGACTCACCACTGCCCTGGGCAGCTGGGCCAGGGTTGGAGAGCCCTTCCCACGAAGACTTTTCCCTGATATCCACCTGAGGCTGCCCTGGCCCAGCCTGAGGCCGTTCCCTCTCCTCCTGTCCCTGTTCCCTGGGAGCACAGCCCGACCCCCCCGGCTGTCCCCTCCTGTCAGGAGCTGTGCAGAGCCACAAGGTCCCCCCTGAGCCTCCTCTTCTCCAGGCTCAGCCCCTTCCCAGCTCCCTCAGCCTCTCCTGGGGCTCCAGCCCCTTCCCCAGCTCCGTTCCCTGCCCTGGACACGCTCCAGCCCCTCAGGGTCTCTCTTGTCCTGAGGGCCCAGAGATATCCCCAGCACTGGAGGTGTGGATGTTTCAGTTCAGACAGATTTGAGCAGCATCTCCACAGGTGAATAACTTCTTCCATTATTTTATCCAATGTGAAGCACACTATCTTCCTCTTATAGCATGTTTCTCAAAATCATGGGGTCTTGGTTCACCCTAATTTCTAGTATTTTCTTTGTCTTTCCAGAGCCAAATCACAGATCTCTGCAATGAACGAGTCTAAAGATCTGTGTTTGGTTACTTTTTTAATAACTTCTTAGTACCCTTTGGTAGTAATGGATGGCTTTTTTTAAATCAACTAAAAACATACAAAAATCTCACTGGTTTTTCTGTAAATGTGCCTGTAAAATATGAAGAGGAGAAATTGGAAATGGAAGGTACAACATGTTCCGCCAATATCTCATAGAGAAAAAGCAGCACACAGAAATTCCAATTCCAGTTAGATATTTAGTACCAAACAGCCTAAAAGGTTTGGTACATACTTTCTTCCTCATCCATTTCCTCTACTTTATATGGCTGCATGTTTAAAAAAACAATTACTGGGATGTTTATAACATATGGTCACATACTTATGGTTTTTAAGCACTACATTTTTCAATCAAAACCTTGCGCTAGGAACACCAGAAAATTGTTTTAATGCATTGTTGAAATAGATTGCTGCTATAAAAATAAATCCTACTCTTTGGAGAGCTACTGCATTAGGTTGTTCTGTTTGTCTGTGGACGTCTGACCAAGATGAACCATCCAGGTGAATAATTGGTTTCTGAGAAACCCTGAACAACCCACTCATGTGAAACAGGCAGCAGGAAAAGCATCTAATGACCAAATCAGCAAAGAAGGGTGCTTTGGGGATCAGTACTGCTCCTTTTTTCATCCAAACACTTCAATACTTGCCATTAGTGCGAATAAAACAAATGTTGGTTTACATGTCAGTAATAAACAGTTTTATAGAGAGGCCTATGAGGGCTTTATCTTAATAATGTATCACATTTTCTATCTACAGCTACACCTAAGACCCTTCTAAAATACCCAGGCTTCCAGTTCTCTCAAATGCAACCCAATTAGCTGTACAGGAGAAAAATCAGCTTACAAAGTTCTCCTGTTTAACTTATGGAGCTGCAAAGGAACCCCAAGATCTCATCCTTTTGTAAGACAAGGTCTTACAACTTCTTCAGTTTAATCATCTTTTGTTTTAAGAACACTCATTTAAGCAGTCTTCTCAAAAAACATAGGGTTTGAGTGCAGATTTTGAACAAATGCCATAATTTATACCCTTTACTGCAAAATAATGACAATGTACTAAAGCTCTACAACTATTAAACAAGAAAAAGTAAAAAAAAAATATTATCATGTTTTGTTTATTTCAAATGTTTCTAACAAGCAAAACAAGGGGTTTTGAAATTTAGCAGGTGTTCTTCCACTTATTGGTTTTCCTTTCTCACAAACCTGAAGAATGAAAGATTTTCAATCAGATGATCATAAGATGCTACTGCCACAGTAAATGTTTTTTCAAACCGAATGAATTTTCATCCCTATTTGCCAAAATAATGAGAATTTTTAAGTGAAATAAAGCTTAAAACCATCTGTGTAACACAAATACCAGACACCAATGGCACTTTTGTGGAAGTCCTGGGTGATGAAAGACCAACATCCTATTGAAGGATATCATCTTGATATTCTTCAATGTATTTAATGTAAAAATCTTTCAAACACAAGCAATGCATTTGTAAAGATATAATAATGCAAAAGCCAGCTGCAAATAACTATTAGTACTTCATAATAATATACAGAAGTTTAAAGAGACTGAACTTCACCAACATATTTTTTCACAGGATTTTAGGATAGTTCTTCTGTTTAAGGATAATTTATGCAGCATTTTCTTATGAAAGTTTCAATTCATTTAAAGGAAAGAACTGATTAAGAATTCAGACAGAACTGCAAAATTCAGCTATTACTCAATAGAAAAGCTTGCTTTAGATTTGGGTTAGGTTGGTTATTTCAGTCTATTCTGAAATAGCTATTTTTTGGTGATATAAAAATAGGGGGATTAGGTAGGAGTAATATTCTATAAAATATAATTCATCTGAAGGAGGGTATGACTAATATTTAGAAAAAGTATTTTTAGGCCCTCTGCTCAATACTGGAGACAGGCAAACCCAAGAATAACCTGATATTGAAAACGTTACTTCATCAGCCATCAAGTCAGAGTAATCAAAAAGAAGGTATTATACTGCAAAACAAGGTGACTCTCCTATTAAGTGCAACTTGAACAGCTAGAATCCACATACTATTCAAAACCCACCCAGTACTATATTGCTTTACCATATGCTTTCATTAAACAACACCCTAATAAAAATTCTCTTGTATAGTCACATTTTAAGTTTATTCCTCTAGACAACATGAGAAACTAAAAATTCACACACAAAAATGAAGTTTTTTAGACTACTAATGATGCGTGACTAAGACATTAAAAAAAAATCTTACTGGGTTTCCTGATGCCATTTTGAAATGGAAGAAAATAGAAACAACAAAAACACTGAAGAGACCTAGGCAGTGCTTTGGGTGGTAAGTAGGTGAGTTCTGAATTTTAAAGAAAGATTATGACAAAAAAACCCAAAACAACATAACAAAACTACCTTCGTCACTCCAGTATTTGACAAATATGGACATATTTCAGTCAGCAGTCTTGATTTAATTTGGCAAAAGTTTCCCATTCTGCCAACAGTGTATCCAGTTCTACATATTTTGTGAGTTCTTAGCAGTTTCCACCGAGCAGTACTTTACAGACTACCAGCTGAACAATGTTAATTGCATCGCACTAACTCTATTACAGCCCACCAGTTTACTTGGAAGTAGGTTTAATTTCATTTCTGCATCATTTCTGGAGTCATCAGATGATTGCAGGGAAGACTTCCCATTTCTTTGTGATAGCACACGTTTATAGGAGAACACTTCTATGTGATGGCAGAGCTCTGCATTAAACTGCTCTTTAGATAATTAAAAAAATCAGATAGAGCTGCAAGATACCTCATGTAATATTAGATAGGCAAGCACAGAACATATTATAGGACCTGATGAACCTAGAGGTCTTTTCCACTCCAAATGGCTCTATGATTCATAGAATCATATAATCCTAGAATGATTTGGGCTGGAAAGGCTTACAGATCATCTCCTTCTAATCCCCTAAACATCACAACATTTATTTAAAGGCCAAATTGTTCACGTCATTAGTGAATAAAATACTGGCTTTTATCATACTGGATTAAAAATTAACTTCTCTGCACGTAACTGAAACTAGAACATTAATAGATTCTAGATCTGTTCCATTATGCTTAAAAGACAGCACCTACTGCAGTTCATGTACCTGATTTTACCTACTCTTTAGCAATTTCAAGTTTCTAAGATAAATATGGAGCTCTTAATTATAACAGGCAAGTTTTTCTTAGGAAGTAAATGACGCAGGGGAACCTTTTTACATTTCTTGAGGTACAGAGGGGAGACTGGGCTGGTTCTCTCTTGGGGAAACTCAAATGAAGGACTATTTATGAAGTACTTGGAGGTTTGAGTATAATCAAATGTAATAACAAGATATAAGCTCCCACCCCCCCAAATTTCTTTTTTGTTGAAACCACTTTTGTAATACTATTTTTTAATAACCCCCATAATGGCCAAATTAGAGGGACCCCAACTGAAGTCATTCATCCCACATAAAACAAACATTGCTTTTTCTTCTTAGCTTTGTTTTACAAGCTACATTACTTCCAGATGACGCTCGAGGGGCCTAGGAGTTTCAAGAGTTAGATGGTTAAACAGACAGCTGCTTTCTATTTACCATATAAATCAGGGAAAAATCAAAGAAGAATCTAAATATTGGAATTCATTTAGCCCATTATGGAGCACAAACTGAGGGGGAAAAGAAAATAATACAGAAATCTCATCATCCAGATGCAAAGTTTAATTCTGGTTATCAAGATGAGAGAAAAACTCATCAACATTTGCAGAATTCCAGCCCTCCATGAAAGCCAGCTTTGCACAGTGGATAAATTTACTGGATTGGGAAGGAGTCATGAAAAGTCAGCTCTAATTGGGATGTCTCCAGTACCACAGGCTTTGCTACTGCAGACTTTATATATATAACTACACATCAAAACATGTAGTTTTATACATATACATGCACACACAAAGCTCATTACATTTGCATTTTTTACATTTTTCCCTTTGAGTTACCAACATGCTTTCATTTTATACTAAATAAGCCAAAATCCAGATTTTGGACAGAGGATTGAAGAATGGCTCTCCATATATTCATTAATGTATCCATTCATATGAAAAGTTTGATATTACTCTACAAGATTTTTATCCCAAATTTCATCCACCATTGACATGCTGTTTAAATTACAATGCTGTGTATTAAATAATTGAATATATTGCCACTAAGTGGGATTATTTTTAGAATTTTTCCTAACACATTTAAACTTCATCTGGCTAGAACAATTTTTTTTAAACCCAAAATTCAGGAGGTAAGACTCAAGTGATGATGTCTGGCAAACTACTTGAATCTAATACTATACCTGCATTTAATTTTTAATTTCCTCAATTTTTGCATTAAGGAAACTGGTTTTTCTCACATCAATAAGAAAATGACATGAACTTGCCAAAAATCAAAATTTTCTCTCTTCTTCTTCATAGAAGGAGTTAAGGAGAATCTCTCATTACCAGCTGTAGTTTAAAAAGCAGGGGAAGCACTCAAAAACCATAAAGAATACTATGAAATCCTTGAAAAGAAACTTTTGGTGTAGATGGTAACTCCAACAACACATCTGATGTGCTACTTCCCTAGAGAAGTTAGCATGTCTCTATTTATGCTGTTAAGTACCTCTGATTTGATAAATTACATTAGGCTGTAATCAAATTACCAAGAAAATAATTGATATGTTTACTTAAGTAATATGTCTTGATTTGAACTAAAAGAAGCAAAATTCTCAATTATTTTATTACCAGTTTTCTTGTTTGCTAAAAATATTGGAAAACATGCTTTCATTGAATGCAAGAAAGTAAGAAAGATAAACTTAAGCCGACTCTTCCCATTTCCAATTGGATCATATGTAGTATTTCAAAACAGGTCAATGCTGCTACAAAAACAACGACTAATAGTCTAACAAAGGATTGTGTCTAACAATTAATAATAGTCTTAGCAAAGGATTGTCTTCGAGGCAATAATGACGGGTTGGTTGTCTCTGTCCTGCTGCCTTCTCCATCCTGCTCCTGAATCCACCACACTGACAAGAGTTTATCAGGAAAGGACCAGGACACTGGTCCAGCATCAATAAATGAAACAAGTTGCTCTTTTCTCTTTTAAAAACCAGAAAAACCCCAGCAAGAACAATATCAAGGCCAATGGGGTCAGATCCTCATTCCAGTTCCCAGGTCTGCTGTTACACCAAAACCTGATGGCAGACTGCAGCAGAAAACTCACAAAAAGAACATTAATAAACATGTAAAGGTAGAACTCAGTATATTCCTACCACCATCAGTGAGTATAAGCTTAGGGACTGTGTATTGGATCAAAAACTTACTAGAATATAAAGAGTACTACGGTTCAAACACACAGAATTTAGGACAACATCTTAAACAGCACCTAGAATACTTTTATGTGATTTAACCCTTGGATTCGGGTTCCATGCAAATTCCCATTTGGATTACAGAGCACAGTAAGAAAATGAATAATTTCTAAATTAAAGTGAATGAAAAAATGGTGAAAAAGGCATTTTAAAAATACATATTTGGTCCAAACAGAACCTGGCAAGAGAACTGCTTATTAGGCAAACCTCCACCTCTCAACAAACAAACCTGTGCAGAGCAGGCAATACTGGAATCACCCTTTTCCTTAGCTCCACGCTGGGATACAGAGGTAAAATGTGCTTCAGGACTTCTGACATTTCAGTCCCCTCCACTCCTACACTCCTCCTTGTTCTTACACACAACATAAACACAGGTTTTCAGAAGCAGAATATGCTGAAGTGATGAAATCTGGCCTCAACATTTTTTAGTCAACTGCCTATATTTCAGGCTGAGCTGTAACATGAGCAATTTGGAGAGTAAAAAGAAAGGACCAGAAAGCCATGCCTTAACAGTTTACCTTATTGTTTCAAAATACAGGCCATGAACTTAATTTACTCTCCCCTACACCAATCTTTCCAAGGGCTCTCTTTCCCCCTTCCATCCCTACATCATACCAACAGTAAAAAGAAAAAAAATCAGTGGAGTATCTAAGCCTCTTGGCTGTACTCCAGGGAGCTTTCCCAGCTCTATCAGCTGCATTGTTCAGCTGTTTCTGAACATAAGGGGACAACTTCATACAGAAAGCCTTTCCCCCTTGGCCTTTCCTTAACTGCAGCATTGTTTACATCCAGCAAGTTAAAAAGTTCAAAAGCCATAAAATATTTTTCAAGCATTTTTTTTTAAGCAAGTATTCTTACATATCTTAAAATACAGATCTTCATATCTATGTTACCACATGCCTATGTGTGCCTATGTGTTTTGCAGAAATGTGCATCATGTTGTTTCCTTATTTAAGTCATTAAACAATTATATCAAATTATCTTTTTAGGTATTTTTATATTTAATACTAGAGTAATAGGATATGCAAAGTCTCAGGCAGGCATATTATGGATCATGCATTAGCCCTGAAAATAAAACAGTTGATACATTTTCATCCTCAAAAATCCCAAGCAAATGATAAATCAACTTTTCTTTCCTGCACACAGTACTGCAGCGAGGGTTCAAATGAGTACAGACCAAAGATACTTCAGGAGCACAAAGATATTATTCAAGTCCTCTCAAGACGTCTCCTTCTTCCACCCAAAGCAGAGATTTCCCAACAAGCCACGCAATTAAATACAAAATTGTTGCCTACTTGTGGGCATTGGCTCAGCAAACTGAAGGGAACTGTAAGTATCCATGTATTCAGAACATACTAATTTACCCCATGACTCCAGTACTCCCTCAGAGGCTCACTGGGAATTGTTTTCAATCATTTTTAGGCATTTTAAGATTCTGTGGATGCTAAAGCCCACTTCTTAAAAATGCCATTTTCAATGGTGTGATTTAAATATTCTGAATTACAAATGGCTTGAAAAGCATGAGTTGACAGTTAAGTCTCTTCCTTCTGCATAGCTGTGGTTTTGTTCTGCCATTTCTAAGTGTAATTCTTGTTTTTTAGAGACGTTTCAGACATGACATCATTCATACAGGTTCCTGTATTTTGATGTCGGTGGTTGCTCAGCTGCCACACACTGAGAATTCTTTGCAGATTTAGGGACGTATGACTTGAATTCCGAAGCACCCATAACAACATTCATTTTGATACTCACATAATCAGGAAGTGGAGAGTCGTTTGAACCCAAGGAACCTCTCAAGGACTGCGTGGCTTGCTCCAGAACTTTGTTGTGTTTTTTAGACAACAGAGAAAACAGACTGGGGGAAAAAGAAATTAAAATAACTTCACGAGAGTGTCCTGAAATAGTTAAGATTGTTCAGAAAGGAAAGGCGTCTTATTATATACATAAAATTTTTAGAATGTAATGCACAGTTGTATTATTTATTTATTTATTTATTTAGCATCTGGGTAAGTAACAGCAGAGTTTGAATCAGAAACATTCTATACAATATATGCTCTGAAGAACATTTTCTGTTCATTATTAAATTCTTAAAAGTGATATTGTCACAGAAGGAATGGCATACATGCATTTTTAGTTCATAAACAGTTTGTGTTCACTAGAATGCAATTTTTAAGTGCAGCACCTCATGCAATACACTGTAATATATACTTAAGTATCTCATATATTATCCATTTTAATAACCTATTGCTTAGACAGGAGAAATCTGAGTATATGATAAAAGCTTTGTGTATTTTGAGGCTGAGTTATTGCATTTTACTAGTACGTATTATTTTCAAATTTATTTTAGCCTAAGTCAAGTGAAAAAGGATTACGTTAGCTTTATAATCTGTTAAATCAGAGGTCCATACACATACAGAGAAATAAACATATTTTTCTTGCATTCTGGAAAAAAGCAGGGCAATGACACTCAGAGAGGATGGTGTAACCTGATTTACAAGGAGAATGGTGGAAGTAACAGCAGTAGGCAAAGACCATCAGGTAATGCTCAGCAGCAGCAAGGAGTCCGACACTCCTCTAAAGCCCTGGGTAGCTCAAACATGGCTATTAACTAACAGATGAACCCATCCCCATACTGGAAGAGCTTCTAAGACCATCGAGTCCAACATTCCCCCAGCACTGCCAAGGCCACCACTGACCCATGTCCCTAAGTGCCACATCCACTTTTAAATAGTGGCTTTTAAATCCCTCCAGAGATGAAGACTCCACCAGTGCTCTGGGCAGCCTGTGAAAGAACAACCCCTTCCATGGAGAATTTTTCCCTAACATCCATTCTAAACCTACTCTGGTGCAACCTGAGGCCATTTGCTCTTGTTAGGTGTCAGATGTTTTTAGGCTTTCTGCATTTAAAAACATCATGTGGATTTCTTTACTTCTTTTTGGAGCATTACAGGACTCCTATCAGGATTTCCAAGGATGACTGTGTGTGTTTTAGAGGGTGGAATGGCTAGGTTGTCATGAGCTCTTGTCATCCCATTGCTAGTCAAGAATCTCAGGAAAAGGCTTTTCCAACACTCCTCACAGCCAGGAGGAATTAGTTACACTAACTCACAGCTATTAGTCAATACCATTAGAACATTCCATGCTAAAAGGGGAAGAAGCAACACAGAAATTAAGATCTATTGGTAGCTTTCCACCTTTTTCCCTCTCCCATATTCTATTACTGCACTCACAGACTGAAATTTTTGTTCAGATCAATAACTGGATCTGCAAACTGGTCCTTGGTAGAAAACAGTAGCACTACTTCTGCAACCATGGGTATCTTTGAAGACTCAGATTTCAGAGATACTGTCATCAGCACCATCTAGTGCTGTGGAGACAAAATAATCAGTTAAAACCAGGCTGGAGATGCTTATGTGGGATGCAGCAAAATCAGGTTAAATCTGGTGTCTGCTCCAGAAGATAAAGATAATTTCACAAAGAGGAAGAGTTTGGAATAAAGCATATTTCCAACTAGTAGATTCTTCTCCAAAACACATACAGCATTTTGTCTTTAAATGAATTTTAAATATAAACAAGGAAAAGGGATCAAGATTTTGAAAGTGCATGTGTCCAATGCATATAGAGAAGAAAATGAACATTCAGTGGTACTCTGCATGGAACCAGAACAGCAAAAAGTAAATTTATTTATTCCAGTAGAAATGTAGAGAACTGGAGAAAAGCAGAAAGGAAAATAATGGACAAATTATTTCCTTATATATTCCTTAAAGGGTTTTTTTTTTAATTATGTGCATTATAAGTAGAGTTTATCGCATAAGGGAGATCTTGGTGGCTGATTTCTAGTTAAAGAGCAGCAGTGCAGAGGCTTTTGTTGTCTTTCCCCTTGCAAAGTTCTGCTTCCCAGCCACAAACTCATGTCCTTCACACCATGCTGGAACAATTTTTTGTGGGACCAGTGCCCATAACACAGATATCCAGGTTAGAAAAACTCAACACAATTCTCTCCTCCATCCATTGGTAATCCTTCTCTAAGGACCATCCCTTAGATAAGCACAAGGACAGGGATACATGGCAGGATTTTTCATACTAAATTTTTCATAATAAAAATGCATAGAATTGCAAACTCAAACACACCCACAAAAACACTACAGCAAAACACAGAAAAAAAAAAAGAAATCAAGGCCAGATATTGTGATTAGGAATGGATTTGGAGCTTCCTAGGAAATACTGCTGCCCCCTAAATTGGTGCAAAACTTCAATTCTAAGTCATTCACTTATTATTGTGCCTCTGTCTCCAGCTCTGAAAACCACCTTGATAAATATCAGACTAATTTTTAAAGTCTCAGCACAGGGTTAGTTATAACCCTCAAAAGGCATTTCTATGAAGTTTAGCTCATAAATATCTTTCATCACCACAAATGCTGCATTCTAGAAGAGTTGCTTTATTTTGCAGCAGCCATGTCTCCAGCATATGTAGGATTTTAAGCTTGATTTTTATTTTCAAGGCACGAATAACGCAATTTTAAAAAAGCAAAAATCCTTTACAACAAGGTTGTTCCCCTCCTCACAACAAGGTACAAGGTCCAGAAGTGGAAGCTGTGACTGTCTCCCAAATTTCCCTCATGTGTCTTCATCACACATCTATTTTTGCCCAACTAAAAGCCAAGTTGAGATCAAAAAGAGAAATATATGTACAATGTGGTCACTAAGGGCAGCGTGCACAGGCTGACAAGAATATGGATTTTTCTACCGGAATATTTGTCCTCTTTCATCCACTCTTCTCCATCAACTGTCAGGCAGGCTATGGAGCCTGACAGCCCTCCAATTTCACCCATTATGGACTTTTCATAACAACAAAGAGCTATGTCCAGAACAATTAAATCATCTTGGTACCCCTCATCTGAACTCCTCTCTCCCTCACATCCAGGCCAATGCATAGTGAGCACACATCCAGGGCAATGCACAGTGAGCAAAACAGCAAGCTGGAATAAGAGCAAGATGAGGTAACAGCTGGCATCTGTTAGGAAGATTAAGACCATCAGCTGGCATTATCAGGAGAAATTCCTGGCTGTGAGGGTGGTGAGTCCCTGACATGGGGTGCCCAGAGAAGCTGTGTGCAGCTGGGAGTCCCCAGGTCCCTGGAAGTGTCCAAGGCCTAGCTGGACAGGGCTTGGGGCAGCCTGGTCTAGTGGAAGGTGCCCCTGACCACACACAGTGTGAGCTTTAAGGTCTTTGCAACCCATTCTGGGATAATGTGATCTATTACAGATCATCAAATCGCAGCAGCAATGAGCTCAGCCAGCAAGGAAGACTAAAGGCTGAACAACAGTCTCAAGGTCCTGTGGTTGTTTGTTTTTAAGGAATTTAAAACAACATAGATTTCTTACCTCCCTTTACACAGCAGGTTTTAATTTAACTCAGGGCTGAACTCCAATAAATGAAAGAAATTAATACAGACTAAATAGTAATGGTTGCTAATACCAATTAATTGATTAAGTGCTATTTGCACACACAATAAAATGCAAACCAGTAACATATGAACTTAGCACTTTCAAAAAGTCAACTCCACAAAGCATGCAGATCCCAAAAGGAAAAAAAAAAGCCAATATGGAAACTCATCTAACAAGTGCCTCAAAAAGTCTAATTTACATCAGTTTGAAAAAGCTCATAAAGTACACTTTTCACATCAAAAAACCCCAATGTATAAAATGCAGCTTTTATAACTAAATTTGGAAAAAAAGATGTGAGAATTAAAATTAAAAGTTGAAAGGAAATCTGAAGTTAGAATTCACCAAAATGTTTTCTGAAAGCTTTGAACAATGAGAAGGAAAGGAAGCAGTGTACTTTACTTTAAGGAAGTGAATAGGATGCTCCAGAACAACAACATGCCAGTTTGTCCTGAGCATAATACTGGAACAGTGATTGTGAAACTCATTCCAAGGAGGATACCACCAACACTAAAAAATATACCTTGTCAATGGTCTTTCAATGAGACTGCAAGAAAAATAAAGCACAGTACCCCTGTTGTAACAGGCTTCTACAAATCATTTATATGACTTTGCTCCATGTGAGATTTTTTTTTAATTAATACAGTTGAATAATAAAAAGTAACATGGGATGCATTATATGAACTGAGACATCCCAACAGTCTGAAAAATATTCTTAATAGTTCCCAACAGGAATACATTCTTGGGCCATCTAAATAACAAAAGCTGATAAACACTTGATCAAGCCATCAAAATACTTTCAATATACAGAGAGAATATATAAAGTGACTTATATCGATATACATCAAGGGTAAAGAAATGTCAATGGCCTGAAGTTGTGCCAGGGGGGTTTAGTTTGGATATCAGGGAAAGGCTCTCCCTCAGAGGGTGCTGGCACTGCCCAGGCTCCCCAGGGATGGGCACAGCCCCGAGGCTGCCAGAGCTCCAGGAGCCTTTGGACAGCGCTGCCAGGGATGCACAGGGTGGGATTGCTGGGGGTCTGTGCAGGGCAGGAGCTGGGCTGGGTGATCCTGGTGGGTCTCTTCCAGCTCAGGGTATTCTGTGATTCTATTAAATACTACAATTAAACTTTGCAAATGGCACAGTCATTACAGGAGTGATAAGTAAAGAGAAAAGGCATTTTAATTAAATTTTTCTTACCTTTTGAGAAGTTGGACACAAAAATAAACTTGCTGAGACTTAATGCAGCAGCAAGCAATCCCAGCTGCTCCCTAGGTATGAAGGATTTCACCCTGGAAGCAGCAGCTAAGGATGACCAAAGAAAAAACAGCTGCCTATAATGCAACAAAGCTGCTGAAAGAGTACCTGTCTTTGGTTTTAACAAAAATATGGCCCTTCATGACAAGAAAGACATTGAGGCACTGGAGCATGTCCAGAGAAGGGAACAGAACTGGGAAAGGCGCTGAAGCCAGTTGGGTGTCTGTCTCTTATTCCAGATAACAAGTGATAGGACAAGCAGAAATGGCTCAGGTTGTGCCAGGGCATTTAGTTTGGATATCAGGAGAAGTTTCTTCATGGAAAAGGCTGTCTAGCCCTGGCACAGCTGCCCAGAGCAGTGGTGGAGTCTCCATCTCTGGTGGTGTCTAAAAGCCATGTGGATGTGGCACTTGGGGACATGGGGCAGTGGTGGGCTGGGCAGTGCTGGGGAGCAGGGTTGGACTCAAACTTAGACATCCTTTCCAACCAAAACAATTCTATGATTTTATATCCAGTAAAGTTGTGCTGTGCAGCAAGTGCCCCTGGCATCCTGCGTGAAAGATTTTGAAACAATTGTATGAAAATGCACAGGATCTAAACCAGAAAACATACTTCTCCACGAAATTCTTGAAAACTCATTTATTCAATGGATTTGAGATGAGTGATTTGACCAAAAAACCAAAAATATGCAAATGGAGAAAGGAAGTTTGCTTACACAGTATTCTACAAGATACCAGAATAAATAAAAAAAAAAGAGTTATTAGAAACTTAACTATCATTACATGGGCACCCTTACAAAGGAGGTTGAAGCTCGGCTCAAGGTGCAATAAATTCCTATTTGCACTGTCAAAGCAATGGCAGAGAGGGAAGAAAAACCTGGGAGGAAAGAAGACAATCTCAATACCTAGGGTATGAGATGAGCTTAGACTGATGGTGTGATACAAAGAAAGAGAGGGAAGCCTGAAAAAAGTGGCACGGATAGAAACAAACTGATGACATTAGCAGAGGAAAGTCAGATAGTGTTATATGACAGCAAGAAGGGGTAAGGATTGGATTTCTCACAATTCAAATCACTACTGAGCTTCTAAAGGTGAATTTTCATTTATCTGGGTATCTAGAAATATTCTGTATATGCTGAGTTAAGAACTACTTGAAGACCAAAGCACCTCTCCACAGAATTTATTTGAAGTTTGGAAACTCAGATGTTCTGAATTTTTTCTGCTCACTCTCCTAGTTCAGCAGTGCTGCAAACAAACTGAACAACACCCAAACACAAACCACTATCTGGTAATGGATGTTCTCAAACAATTCAGCAATACTCTATGCTGCTTTTTCTCACTCTTCTTATATACATGCCAAATGTACTATTGTTCTCTGTTTTAAAGACTTAAATATAAAGCCTTAAATATCAAAACCTTGCTACACGAAAAATACTCCTTTTAAACAAAAGGATTTTACAATGAGACAATCATATTAGAAAAAAGCTCTAAAAAGATTTTATTTTCAAAACCTGATATCTAAAAGTTAAAACCATACCTTGATTTCTGTATATGTAAGGAACACTCCTTGGGTTGACCTATTTTTTAAAAAGGATTACAGCAAAACAAAGTGTGTGCTGTGGCACAAGACCTCTAGACATGGATATGTCCCAGCACAGACGTCTCCAAGCAGACAACCTGAAATGCCCATCTGGTTGAATAAAGGTCTGTGAAGGGTCATACCAGACATCAGAACAAAATAAATGCACTGTGCTGCTCCACTTGAAATACAATAAATGCATTGTCCCATAGACCTGTGTGGGGGACAGTTTGTAAGCAAGTGCCTGTCTGGGCAATGGAGAAGTGCTCTGTGAGCACTTAAGGAACCCAGCACTGGGAAAAATCCATTTAGTACAAATAAATGCAGAGAAAAATCCCTAAGTCCCCTGTGCTCATGTCTACTAAAGAGCCCTTGAGGCATTCTGCATTCAAATTATCCAAGCTACAATGGCACATAAATAGAAATAAAGAGAGACAATAGCCATGGAGAACTCCAAGGCCTTTGCAGGGCCATTTACTCATAGAGGGGCACTGCTCTTATTTATTTGAGACCAACTCTAAAGCCTGGGAGACATTTAGGATCCCAGGAAGCGGAATCTAACCAATTAAAATATTAAATAACAGAATAAACAGAAAGTAAGAACGCACCTTATATCTTTCTTTCTAATCTTGTAAAGTGAACCATGACTAAATTCTGCTGAATAAAGATTTGCTATATTTACTATTAGGTCCATCTGGCTTGTGGAGATGATGTGAAATCAAGAGACTCACAGTGCGCAGACATCACAAATATCATGGATGTAAATAACATGGCTAGCATGGGCCACACTGGTGGACAAAGAGGGTTCAAGGGATCAGGGAATGAAAAGAACTCCCAGACAGTACAACATTCACACGAGGAGGGTATTGCCATGTTCTGATTTTGCTGGACAGTGATAAGACCTTTTTCTGCTTTTCTTATCTTGTGCCTTCTTAAAAATATAAGTTTGTGTCCCCTTGGAAACAGCTATGTGCCGCAGCTGGCAGCTATTTCAGGGCAAATCCCAAACTATAGAACCTCTGAGTGATTTGGGTTGAAAGAGATCTTAAAGCCCATCCAGTGTCATGTGCAGGGACACCTTCCAGGTTGCTCCAAGCCCCATCCAGCCTTGGAAACTTCCAGGGATCCAGGGGCAGCCACAGCTGCTCTGGGCATCCTGTGCCAGGGCCTCACCACCCCCCTGCCCCCTGCTTTTAAATAAAGAATTTCTTCCTAATACCCAATCTGAACCTGCCCTCTCTCTGTTTAAAGCTATCTTGTTGATATCTGGTCATGTAAAAAGTCATTCACCTGAGCTGCTCTCTGGCATCACAAATGGTTTTAATGCAGCCTGGGTAAGAAAATTATTTCTATCCCATCTCCCTGTTAAACAGCAAACATAAAAGGCCACTCTTTTAATTCTACAATCCTAAACTTGATCCTAATAAATTATATACTTCAAGATATCTTCATGACAAAACATCTTATTAATTTTCGAGTACTCTTTTATCTGCCACTGCTTACATATGAGCAGAGATCTGTAAGTCATGTGTTATAAAGCCATATCAAATTCTGTCTCACAGAGGATAACATTATTATTTAGAATATTGTTATATTAAGTAGAAAAACAAGAAGTCACCATACACTTGTAGATTTATAAGCAAAATCAGAAACAACTTAAAACAATTAAGGGAGGCTTTGCATTAACGAACAGGATTTCCTGCCAAAATGGAGTTAGAAAGACAATGACACTAGAAACAATATGGAAGAAAGGAATTTGATGTGGCAAGACAAAAGTAAATATTTACAAAATAAGCCAAGAGTTTAATTTCCAGAGACCAGGAAATGTATTTTTCAACTGAAGGCATATATTGTTCGGCATCTCATGGCCACTTTCCAGCCAATGTTGGGAAATGGATGCTCCTATTGCTAGAGAAGTAAAAGGAACAGAAAGCAGTAAATTCCTTCCCCTGTATCTTGGTACAGATCGTTTTATTCCCCTTTTGTCTGACATGCCAAATAACATCCTTGTAACTCCACTTACAGGGCACAGGCGGGCTAGGACCTAACTCTAGGATGCATTGAAGTAGAAACTCAATATGCAGACTGTGATATACCATGGACTGAATTCCTGCACACAAATCCCACAGAACGTGATCATTTTGACTTGACAGGGCAGTGCTTTGCTGAGCACCATCTCTCTCCTGTACTTCTCAAGAGAGTGGCAAGCAGGAAACTAAATTCTGAAAAGCTGAAAGTATATGTCCAGTATAAACAGAATATGTATTTGCAAAGCTCAGATTAAACACAAGGCTTATTCTGAGCTAAAAATCCCCAAATCTGTTCTAGGTGTCTCAAGGTATGCATGTAATTCCTTCCAATGATCCCTGTGTTTGTCCTGTTACTATTTTATAAGAATATCAAATGGGCAGAGCCTGCAAAATTTCAATTTTATCTACTTGCACTTAATTCAATAAGGGTAAGGGTCTAATGGCTGCTGAGAGATGGCATTTGCCTTGAATGAGGGCAAAGCTCTGTGGGTGAGAATCAGGGGAAATTGCTTGAGAAAGCATCCTGAACAAAACTCTCACCCAAAACCCTAACAAAGAAATTACAACATGAAAATTAGAAAGATACTGCTGTTGTGCAACCTAAGGTCCAAATCCCTTTCCTTTGAGCAGCTCAGATTTGGCACAGCTCTGCTGAAACACACTGGCTGTGCAAGCACATTTGTATGTATTTGTATGTATTTGGGTGCGTGCTACACTTGGAAAGAGAATTGCTGTGCCCTCTAAACTCATTCTGACAGGAAATAATCTGAGTCCACTTTAGGAGACAACAGACTCATTCTGCTTGCAGAAGGTCACAGGGTATGGGTGTTGCTAACAGCCCTCTTTGTTCTAAGATCTAAGCAGAACATGAGCCTGGAGTCCTGGTTCAGTACCCGGAGCCCTCACGGCGCTCACCTCTGGCACCACCCTGTCCTTATACAGCCCCGTGGGCTCAGCGAGGGTTTGGCTTTGTAGTGCCCTGGCACAGCTACAATGAATTAATTGCAATCTCCTGTGAAACTTGGAAATAATTTCACAGAGTCATAGAATGTTTGGGTTGGAAGGGATCTTAAAGTCCATCCCACCCCCAGCCCCCTGCCATGGGCAGGGACACCTTCCAGTAAAGCAGGTTGCTCCAAGCCCCATCCAACGTGGCCTTGAACACTTCCAGGGATGGGGCAAATGTTCGTGGAAATCTCTAAAAATCTCAAACACACACTACAAAGCACCTCCCACTATCCCAGGCTGCTCCAAGCCCCATCCAGCCTGGCCTTGGGCACTGCCAGGGATCCAGGGGCAGCCACAGCTGCTCTGGGCACCCTGGGCCAGGGCCTGCCCACCCTGCCAGCCAGCAATTCCTAATTCCCAATAGCCCAAAATCTGTCCCTGCCCTCTGGCCCTGGGAAGCCATTGCCTGGCTGCTGTCCCTGCATGCCTTGTCCCCAGTGGCTGTGCAGCTCTCCTGGAGCCCCTGGAGCCCCTGGCAGGGGCTCTGAGGTGTCCCTGAAGCCTTCTCTTGTGCAGGCTTTGACCTAACTTCATAAAACTTGAATTCCGGTGTCGAAGCACAACAAGAAAGAAGTCCCTAGGACAACCCATCATATGCTGCAGACAGAGAATGCTATTTTTGTCTTATGCCTTTGTTTCCCTTCTCCCTCCTTTCTCTTGGTCCCTGTCCTAAAGGTCTCTTTGACCTGTTTGCTCCACAGGAAGCAGTTTACTGCTTTCCTCATGGACTGACCTTGTCTTTGGCCAGGTGTCCTTCCTGATCACATCTTTCTCCCTTCACAGTGATTCTGCTAGTGGGCATGGAAAGCCTCTAGCTGTCTCTCCCTCATCACTACAGTCTGTTTGGTTATCCTACTGACATGAAACCTCTACAATTTTAACAAACTGGAAACATTTTTTTTAAGAAATAAGGAAAATCAGTTGGATCAGTCAACTTCACAATAAAGTCATTGCTAAGGACACTACAGAAAGGACCAGAAATTCAAACCTGACATAGGTGCCACAGCTAAGATGTTCTCCCAAACATAATTTTGGATGCAAGGACTCCCTTAGGAAAACAATAAGGCCACTTGTAAACTTTCAATGCCCCAATAAGGAAAAAAAAATTGCAAGATAATGCATTTATATCTGTGCACAACTTCCATAACTGTTTATAGTGGGTAGCAATCTTTTCTTCCCAAATCTGTATTTACAAATAATTTGTATTTTCACTGTGAACACTTGTGAACCACTGAGAACTTTTATGAGTATCACGGGCTGTAAAAAGAACAGTTATTAAGGAAATGAGCATTTTTTGTCTTCTGGATAAAGTTAGATGGCATGTGTTCAGTATGCCTGAGGCCACACAAAGAATAAAGACAATGCAAAAAAACCCAAACCAGTGAATAACTCTACATTCAAAACAAAGCACAATGAACAATCACTTAATTAAAGATTGTGTTTCACTTTTGAAACCAAGACAGTGAATTAAACTTTTCATAAAACCTTAATCTATTATTTCCTGAACTTTGAGTGAAATTCCAATATTGATGAAGTAAATTTTTATTGTAAAATATGCATAAAGCATAATATATTGCATGTATTACCACCTCCTTCAATGGAGTGCCTCCATCCATATCATGTTAGTGATTTTGGCTCAAAAATCTCATTTTACTCAATTTCCAGACATGAAAAATTTACAGTTTGAGCTGGACTACTATAAAGCTGAATTTGGAGCTGAATTTTAATCATTCCCCCTACACCTTCACCAGGAGTTTCGCACAGGATGTTCAATCTTGGTACACAAACTGCAATCTCCAAGACATGTGTATTCAAACCAGTACACACAGAATTTCAATTTTCAAATTTTGCTCATGCATTCCTTTCTGAATAAATCATGCCAAGCACAGAATACCTCTGAAGGAATAAAGAAGAGAATTTTAGGTATGGTAGTTGATGATGAACTCAAAATTCACACTACAATATCTGGTATCACATTATCCAGACAGGCTCCAGCAGTGGCCCATGGAAACATCTGAGGTTTAACAAGGCCAAGTGCTGGAGCTGCACCTGGGTCAGGGCAGCTCCAGGATCAACCCAGGCTGGGGCTGAGCAGAGGGAGCAGGAGCCCTGGGAGAAGGAGCTGGGTGTGCTGTGGGTGAGAGCTGGGCCTGCCCCAGCCTGAACCCCCTGCCCTGGGCTGAGCCCCAGCGTGGGCAGCAGGGCAGGGGGATCCTGCCCCTGTGCCCCTGGGCTCAGGTGAGAGCCCACCTGCAGAGCTGCCCCAGCCCTGGCTCCAACAGCACAAGGAGCTGGAGCTGCTGCAGCCAGTGCAGAGGAGGCCACGGAGATGCTGGCAGGGCCGGGGGC
>NW_005054365.1:3248680-3250707 GCF_000277835.1 Geospiza fortis
GATCCCTGGCAGTGCCCAAGGCCAGGCTGGATGGGGCTTGGAGCAGCCTGGGACAGTGGGAGGTGTCCCTGCCCATGGCAGAGGATGAAATGAGATGAGCTTTAAAGTCCCTTCCAACCCAAACCACACTAGGATCCTAGGACTGAGTGTATGCACCTACATAAAACACCCACACCTTCCTCCCATGGTATTTGCTGGAAATACTTCTCCTCTCTGCAAACAGCCCTGATGCAGATCAATATATTTTCCAAGAGATGAAAACATTTTCAGAAGTACATGAAGGCATACTAGTATTTGAAAAAAGGAAAAATGTAATAAAAACACAGGATAATGTCAAATAATGTAACATCAAATAATGTAAGATATCAAGTGTTTTTCAATACAAGACCAAGATTAAGTTTTATTATCTGTTACTAAACACATGCTGTAACAACACAGTACTTGAAAAACATGTATCTCAAATAAAAATTGTTTACATCCTTCACTGTAATGTCAACATCATCCCCTTTGAAGCATTTCTGTGAATTTCTGTTCTTAGAAACAAACCTGCAAAATTTATTTAGCCTGTCATAAATAAACCACTTTTCAAAGGAAAATTGAGGTTAAAATAGATAGGAAATTAAAGATAGGTATTTTCATCCTGAAAAATACTGCATCACCGAAAGAAAACATTTATCAAGAATACTAAATTTTTTGTAAGGGATGTTAATGTTCAGTCAGAACCCAACTGCAGTGAATGCTGAACAAAACAAGGGATAATGAAGCATTTCATAAGAGTGCAATTCACTATGGAAAAAGCTACAGTTAATGACCTACACGGAGGTTAACTTGGCTTTAGGAAGTCCCAGCCTGCCCTTGCCCAGTTCAGTGTAAATGCTGTGCCAACATCCTGGGAAATCAGCCCATAGCATTTTTTTAACTCCTGTTATTTAACATTTCTCTTTATTTTCTTTATTTCTCTCTTCTTGGTAGCTCCAGCCTCTCAACAACACCCATGTCCTTTCCTAGGTATGTCTCAGAGATAATGCCAGGGCCTTTCACTTGCTTCCTTTTCCATGTATCTTTATTATGAACAGTAAAGTTGACCTCCCTAACATCACATCCCAAATGTACAGTGTTTAGTGATTTTTTCTCCCTTGTTCTATAGCTCATGAGAAAAAAAAATTAATTAAACAAATCAAAACAAACAAACAAAAAAACCCCAAAGCCCACACAAACAAACAAACAAACAAACAAACAAGGTAGGGGAAAACAACCAGTGAAGCGTTGCTGGAGGGATTTAAAAGGTTTGTGAATGTGAAACTTTGGTGACCTTGGCAGTGCTGGGGGAACAGGTGGACTTGCTGCTTTTAGAGGGATTTTTCAGCCTAAATGATTCCATTAAATGTAGAGCAAGGACCTAGACAGGTTAAAACACATCTCCAGGGAAAAGCTTATAGGTATCAAGAATATACCATGGTCTCCAGCATGTACAAAAGCATTTAGAAATACACTACAGCTTGAAATGCTCTGAACTACTCATCATTGCAGGAAGATGACAATCTTGGAACGGATAATCTGGAAGCCTTTAAGGAAGGAAAAATGTTTGGAGTACTGAATTCTCCCAGCTTTTGTCTCCATCACCACCACTGTTCTCCCAAACAAACATGTGTGATCAAAATCACCATAGCTCACAGCAGGAAAAGGTTTGTCAGCATCCTGAAGGATCCCCAGCTTGGACCGTCTCCTCATCTTTTATTAAAATATTTTCCATATCTAGCAAAAGTCACATCTTACCCAAGTTTCACAATTCAACCTTGACAGAGCTGAAATGCAATCCTGTTTCTCCACTTTAGTCTGCCTGTCAATGTTTTCAATTTTATTCTTCAGTGAAAAAGGTGTTACAGACAATACCAATGAGACCTAGAAATGATACATGGGCATGAATAGCCCCTATTAAGAAAAAGCAGATTTTATTTAGATAAAGCTTTAAAGCTATTGTTCATTACTTTTCAGTAGGAAATGTGTCATTATTTCCCACATACACT
>NW_005054365.1:3250723-3252438 GCF_000277835.1 Geospiza fortis
TGCTGAACCTGTCATTTTGAAGAGAGATTATTTTATTGCCTTCAGACCTCCTCAGGTCTTAGAATTGGTGGGACAACTAACACAGATTTGATTTAATTATTTATTTCAGCGCTCTTGCAGTTGTGCAATATTTTTCCATCTTAAAAACTAACATGATAGCTTTTAAGTCCCAGTCCTTTGAGCTGCACAGTAATTAAATTTACATCGTCTTCAATTTATTTGGAAATTAACCTCCTTCCCACAGAGAAAGAGGTTGAGCTTTACCTCCCACTCAGTTTTATAAATCTTACTCTGCTGTGTAATTCTTCCTGCCTCTATCAATCTAAAAATCCTCCTAAATTCCAAAACATTGCCCTCCCCAAAACACACTTTTTAAAAAGGCACATTTCTGTGATGTTCCAGGTCATTCTCTGTTTTTCCCAAAGTTAAGACAACATTTCCAGGAACTTACTTCATGATGATAAAGCAAACACTAACAAATTTCATATTCTATACTGTACAAAAACCAAGTACAACCACCATGGGTTGGGATGTTAATTCCGCTCCCGCTTGGGAAACAAATCCTAGGCCATAGGATCAAACATAAACTGCATTTCAATAGGATATTCAGAAGAGACACAGTAAGAGTATTTCTAGGCATGTACAAACATTGTTCTGAATTTCAATTTACCCAGGTGACCGAACCACAGAATCATTTAGGTTGGAAAAAACCTCAGAGATCACAGAATCCAAGCTGTGCCCAACCTTGTCACCCAGTCCAGTGCACTGAGTGCCATGTCCAGGCCTTCTGTAGACACCTCCAGGGATGGGGACTACATGGGCAGCCCCTTCCAATTCCTGATCCCCATTTCCATGGGGATGCTGCTGTCCAACCTGAGCCTGCCCTGGCCCAGCCTGAGGCCGTTCCCTCTCCTCCTGTCCCTGTTCCCTGGGAGCACAGCCCGACCCCCCCGGCTGTCCCCTCCTGTCAGGAGCTGTGCAGAGCCACAAGGTCCCCCCTGAGCCTCCTTTGCTCCAGGCTCAGCCCCTTCCCAGCTCCCTCAGCCTCCCCTGGGGCTCCAGCCCCTCAGTGTCTCTCTTGTCCTGATGACCCAGAGCTGTCCCCAGCACTGGAGGTGCCTCAGCAGTACTGGCATAGATCACAGATGAGTTCTCCCAACCCTGGTGGTGTAATCTGAAATCTTAATTCAAGGCCAAAACTATCCCGGATACTGAAGCAATTTGTAAATATGAACAACTACACAGACAGTATAAAGACTCACAAAGATAAAATCAAGATAATCATGGTATTTTACAATTAAGCCAAGTTGTAACAGAGTGATGAAGTAGAGACTAGATAAATGGACAGGGAGGTGGACAGAAACCTGGCTAAACTAAAAGGGTCAGAGAGCTACAGTCAGCAGCACAAAGTCCAGCTGGAGCCCAGCCAGAAGTGATACACTCCATGTGGCAATTCTGGAGGAGGCCACGGAGATGCTGCCAGGGCTGGAGCCCCTCTGCTCTGGAGCCAGCCTGGCACAGCTGGGGCTGCTCAGCTGCACAAGAGAAGGCTCCAGGGACACCTCAGAGCCCCTGCCAGGGCCTCCAGGGGCTCCAGGAGAGCTGCACAGCCACTGGGGACAAGGAATGCAGGGACAGCAGCCAGGCAATGGCTTCCCAGGGCCAGAGGGCAGGGACAGATTTTGGGATCTTGGGAATTAGGAATTGCTGGCTGG
>NW_005054365.1:3252646-3261287 GCF_000277835.1 Geospiza fortis
CCTGCCCATGGCAGGGGGTGGAACAAGATGGCCTTTAAAGATCACTTCCAACCACTCTGGGATTCTGAGACCAGTGTTTTCCAACATCTCCACTGATGCTCCAGCTGGTGGGGCAGGCTGCAGCCTTGGCAAGTTTTCAGGTGATACAGAACTGGGAGGAGAAGCTGATGCACATGATGATTGTGTTGCTAGAGGGACAAGGACAGGCTGGACAAACACTCCAAGAGAAATCTTGTGAAGCTATGAAGGGATGTATCAGATCCTGGCTGTTGAGGGTCAACCACATACAAAGCAGCTTTGCAGCAAAGGCCCCCACGTTCCTGGGGAACACAGAATTGAAGGTCACCAGCAACTGACCCTCACACCAGTGAAAGCCCTGGGCACCTTGGGCTGCGTGAGGCACAGCACCATCAGCCCAATGAAGAGGTGATCCCCCCTCTCTGCACAGCACTGAGAAGCCTCACCTGGAGCACTGGGCTCCCAGCAGCAGGAACATGCACACACTGCAGCAGGTCCATCAAAGCACCACAAAGTTGATGAGGGGACTGGAGTGTCTCACGTGCAAAGAGAAGCTGAGAAGCCTCTGATTAACCTGGGAAGAAAAGGCTCACAGGGGTCTCAGAACATACAAATATCTGATAGGTGACAAGGTGGTGTTAGATCATAGGTAGGACTTGATGACCTAAAGGTCTTTTCCAATCTAGATGATTCTTTGATTCTGATGGGAAAGTCTAGAGATGATTAAGCCAGACACACTGATGCCCAGAGAAAGGACAAAAGGAAATGGGCCCAAATTGCAATACAGGAAATTGCATTTAACTGTAAGAGAAAAACCACAAGTTACACAGAGAGCTTGTGGAGTGACCATCTTTGAAGATATTAAACATCAACTGGATGTAGCCTTGAGCATACAGCTCTTGGTGACCCTGCCCTTGGACATGAAAATCTCCAAAGATGCTTCCTAACTAGGCACTTTAATGATTCCCTGAAATCGCAGAACACAAACATTGAGCACAACTCAATAAACAACAAAATGCAAGGAAAATTGTCTGCTGGGAATGAATGCCAAGCCAATGTAGAAACCTGTAAAGCCACAACTGCACTACAAAGCACTCTGGAAAATACAGAAAACATACTTCAGGGTAAAATACTGCAGTAGCAAGAGGACAGCTTGTTGATTAATTACAAGAATGCAGCATTGGAAAGATCTGATTTTATTTATTAAGTTGGAAGCTTTTTATAAACACCAATTTTAAATTTTTACCAAGTGAATGTCACACTAAAAGCAAGGACTTGCATTTTTTTCACTCTGGTGAAAAGGAAAATATCCGTGTTGAATTCCCTTAAAAGTCTTCTGCAAAACTGAGAAGCAATCACTGAAATTTGACCAACTGGAAGTCAAAAACTCTATCTCACTACTGCTAACAGGTCCATTACAGGTACCTTACCATATCTTATCTATAAAACTAGATTTTCCTCATTTATAAAATATTCTGATAACTACAGAACACAGGCAAAATGCAATACTGCACATCATGCACCTAGAAGTATTTAAAGTAACCAAGTGCACAAGGTAGGAACATTAAATGGGAACTTTAAAATCTTTCATTAGTTACATGTATTGAACCAGTTTTCAGCTAGGCTGACGCCCCAGAAAACTTTTCCAGCAGAAGAAAAGCCAAATGCTAATCATTGTCCTGGAGGTTACACTGGGGCTGGAGGATTAGTCATCTTTGGAAACCAGTTGTGGTTGTTCTTATTTTCCTCTCCCACTGCTTTTTCTGATCTGTGGCTGCTGCAGTGGGAGCATTCTCATCAATGTTTTCTCATAAATTCAGCTTACAAACACGAAAGAACAAAACCACTTAAGAATAGCTCACAGCTCTCACCCCCTACATCCTGCTGCAGAGCGGGGATCCAAAAACTCCTTACACAACTTAAATCAATCCTTTGGAGGATTGGAATAAAGAGCTGACTAAATCTTCCCCCCAAGCCTCTCTCTTCATTTCTTGGTCAAACAGGCTGCGGTGAGGAAGGGCGATACCAAAATGTGAGAAGACATAATAGTTGTTGTTTTCAGATGTTCTCAATAGAAGCCAGAAATTAAAAGAAGGAGTTGTTCTTACAGTGTTACTAATTCTGCAGATCTGGAATGGTTTGGGTCACTGAGGTCAGTATGAATGGATCTGGATGCCCATTTCCAATTTTTCGGGTATTACACCTTCAATAAGCAGGTCAGCAGTGTTCCCTATTCCTTTCCTCCCTATCCTGTTCCAGCCACATGGGGAGCCAGGCCAGGCCTGCAGGACCCAGCAGCCCAGAGGCTCTGCCTCCGTTTTAATGTGCTTATGACCCCTCACTGGTGGCACCTGCCCCTTTGATGGCAAATCGCTGATTTAGATTCAACAGCTGGGCAGCTGGGAGACTACCCAAAACTACATCAGAAGGAGAACCATGAGGATGATGCCTCTAATCACTTATACTGTTAATCAAATATTTTAAAAAATATATTTTTTTTAATCAAAATAAGCCAAACTTCCAAACTCATGCTATCTACAGCTGCAGTTAATTAGAAAAATATAAACCCTCAGGTATTTTCACTAAGCAGGTCTCCCCTATGGCTCCTGTGCAGAACATCTCTGCAGAACATATCACAACATCTGGTTTGAGACAATTTGGGCTTACTGGAAAACACCCAGTGAAACTAGGTTTCACTATATAAGGGTTATCTCCTGGACTCATCCTTTTTAAACTAACATACCAGCCCCACATCAGCAGACCACTCAGATATCCTTCTTATGCACAACTCCCCACTAACCAAATTACATTTCAAGTGAAAGCCTCTTATGAAGCTATGAGTACGTTATGAGGTTCTCTCATTTTTAACTGCACTGCTGATTCTTGGGGTTACTGACTAAAAATAACTGCTGAACTAAAATTTTATATATTTTATGAAGTGGGACACTTTGCATCCAACCTTAAAAGCAAAAAACTTTAAACCTCTTGTCCTCTACATTAACAAGATTAATTTCTTGCTGCTTCTGCTCTTCAGAGTCCTTGATAAAAATTTAAAATTTCCCTCCTCACCACTGTTCATATGCACAATTTGAATCCCTTAAGCTCATCCATCTCTGTCTCCAGGAGACACCTGCAAAGATGTTTGCTGCACTGTTCTTTTTGTGAATCATTTGTTACTCAAGGTTTGCAAAGTTCATGGCATATTTTAGTACTGAGGGTACTGCCCAGCTCTGGGTAGACACCCAGATCTCTCTCAGGAGACCCATGAATGTGGTTTAAACATTTGTTCTCAACTGATATCAAGATGTAGATACTCCTACTTAAAAGGGGGAAAAATATATACATTCTGATGCTTCAGGCATTCTGACTGGAAATCTTAATCAAAATTATCAATTGTGACAACTCTGGCTGCTGTCAATACTTTCTTTAATTTGAGAAACTGGAAGATGTTTTGAATCAGTAACATATGTTTGTTATTTTCTAAGTGAATAATTTTCTATATTTAGGCATTAATTAAATATTTTACTAAGTTGCTTTCACTAGTCAAAGTTCATGCAATACTGTTTGGGACATCATAACAGACACGAGTGCATCACCTAGATGCAGAAAGCCAAGAATACCTGCGGGGCATTCCCTGCTGCCAGTGGCACTGACTTCGGGAAGCTTCTGGAGAGGTGCATCCAGGGAAGTTAGCAAAGACAGAGGGGCTGGATCTCAGCAAGGATTTTTAGTCTAAGGATAAAACTGGCTGAGATGAGCATAAATTCTTTCTCCTTTCAGCTATAAGCTGTTTCAGTATATTCAGACTGACACGCATTTTGTTAGCATTCTCCTGAACTCTTTGGACAAGCTATGGCATTTTTCTTCTTTTACTCCCAAAACAATAGCTTATTTACATACTTACCAAAGAATAAGACACCCTCCCAATGCTGATTAAACGCCAGACGTTACGCAGGAACGCAAAACCCCCGGACTCTGAACATACTGCTACAATGGAAATGTGTGAAAGTAATTTTGTTCCAGTTTCATCTCATGGGAATGTGGGCTCATAAGCATCCAATTAAAAATAATTCTGACTGATCGAGATATGTTTTAGCTTCACATGAGAATTTATCTTGAAAATGCCTGTGATAGATTTTTACCAGGCTGGGAGGAATAAAGATTATTATAGAGAAAGAACCTCACTCTTGCAATTTTTCCCCATTCAATTTAATTCTCTGTACATGAGAATGTAGAGTTTTGGCAACCTGTGCTGTTTTGTACTATTTGGGTCAAATCACCTGGGGAACCTGAGAAGATATAATTTTTAGTGGGAAGACTCCAAATGAAAATGCATCCTTGTAAAGCAATCTGTAAGGCAAACAAATGAACAAAACCCTGCATGGCAATCTGCCTGTAACTTCCATTTTTTATGCCAAAAGAAGCCACTTTGATCCACTCATCTGCACAAACCATAGGAATTCCCTCAGCTACTTCCTCCTTCAAGTCCAATAGCTTTGGCTGGACTTGGACATATCTTTTAGGAGAACATCCAATCTCATTTAAAAATTCCAATCTAGGGAAATCCAGAACCCTTGTTATTCCAGTGACTCATGACCATGTAAAAAAAGACAGACCAGTCTCAGCTGGGTTTGCTTTCCAGCTACTGGAGTGCATTGTACTTTTGCACAGGATCATGGAATAACGTGAGCTGGAAGGGACCCACCAGGATCACCCAGCCCAGCTCCTGCGCTGCACAGACCCCAACAATCCCACCCTGTGCATCCCTGGCAGTGCTGTCCAAAGGCTCCTGGAGCTCTGGCAGCCTCGGGGCTGTGCCCATCCCTGGGGAGCCTGGGCAGTGCCAGCACCCTCTGGGGGAGAGCCTTTCCCTGATATCCAGCCTAAACCTCCCCTGACAAATCTTATTAAAGGGCCCCTTTATTGAAGGATTTATTTACCCTTAATCTTCCAAATAATTTAAGGAGCAAACTCATAAAAATGTCATAGAGTACTTCTGATTTCTTTCAAAGTCAACCTGTTCCTTTTATCTTGTAGCATGATCTATGTGCGTGGAATTCCACCAGCTTCATGAAAATACACCTTGCTTTCATCAAGCTTAGACAATTATATTTTTATATCAGCAATCTCTCCCCTTCACTGATTGCTCCTTCCCTAAAAACTATTTTTGGTACTTAATTTTAAATAGGGCAGGTCTTAACAAATCAATGCAGAGGGTTTCCACTAGACATGCACCCACGTGATAAACATCCAGTTAAACTGTATTTGAGACCTGCAAGCCAGGCAGTTCTTCACCCAATGAATACCCACAGCATTGATTTTATATCTCACTGGCTTCTTGATCACTATGCTTTGCAGTACAAAGATAAATAATCTGTAATAGAATTATTTATAAACAATTCTGCTCTGCCAAGTCACTCGATGTTGAGTGTAAAGTGATCCTTCCATAATAAACAACTCCAAGCCTCCAATAAAATTATGAGCAGCTGTCTAAAAATCACAAAGCAATAAAATATTAAATTATATTCATTCAACAGACCTCTGACCTTTATTTTTTTTAATTCTATTTTTTTCCCCCCAAAGAAAAATTATCAAATGAGCTGGATTTTGGGGAAATGATCCACACCAACACAGCAGCCAAAAAAAAAGCCTCATCTCCTGAGCTGTGCCCCCAGCTCAGAAACTGAGCCCCACAAGCCATCTTGCATGGAAGCTCAGAGAACAGAGCTTCCACAGAAATTTACAGGCCACTCTAGAGAAATATCAGCATATGGGTATTAAAAAACCAGCCTGAATCCTTGAAGAAATATTAATGCAGTTTGATTGTTTTTTTCCTTTTGTCTTTTTTCCACTTGTTCTTGCTTCTATTTACTTCTTAAGTGACTTAATTAAATTCTGTTCAGCTGTTCCATGGTCTGCCTAAGACTGAAGTTTAAAATACACCATAACCACTGAACTCAATGACTATTGGCTGACAATTACAGCAACTCACAGCACTGGGCAGACATTGAAAACAAAAAGTAAAACTGTGTATATTAAGCCCAGTAGGAAAAAGACCACCTTTGAGAATTCATGTTTAACACTGGTAATGGAAGCAGTTAGAATTTATCAGTGGCACAGCATTAAGACAAAAAAAATTGTTCATTGTCATAAAAATGTACCATTTCCAACTCTGACACTAAAAGCTGGAGATACTATGCCATGTTTCAATAACAAGAAAAATTTCCCAGCCCACCCATAATGATACTTTCTGATAATGTAATGACACTGCAGTCCCTGAATGGTACTGATCCAGTCCCCATAGCCTCTCAGCTTGGCAGGATGCTGAGCAGAGACCACTGAATGGTGTTTAGGGGAACAGAAAGGAAAAAGAGAAGGAAAACGATCATTGGTAAAATGCCAGCTTTGGAAGCAAAGTGCAGAATCTTATTTAAATATCCTGCAGAAAAATAATGTTTTTATTTAGTATTGTAAGAAAAAGAAACAAACCACCAGCTTGTTTATTTCTGAGGAGTGCTTAAATCTACCAGTTTTTTACATGCATTGGAGAAATAAATTTTTCTTTGGGGAAAAATATTTTAAACTATGCTATCTAACATTCCAAAAATACCCTGCTTTAGTGATAAATGAAGTGAAGCTAGTTCTTGCCTGCGACAGATCCAGATTCTGCCATCTTCATTACTCTACTTTTAATTCTATGACAAATGTGGGGGTATTTATGAAAGCTCTGACAGGTTAAGCTCACAGTGAAGTAAGGATCAATGTTTGCCCTATCCCTGGAAGTGTTCCAGGCCGGGTTGGACAGGGCTTGGAGCAACCTGGGATAGTGGGTGGTGTCCCTGGCTCCTTCCAGGGGGTGGAATGGGATGAATTTTAGGGTCCCTTCCAACTCAAAGCATTTAATGACTCTAAACAAGGCTGATGCATTGACTATCTTACTCACACTAACTTAGGGTGTTTTTCATACTAACTGCCTAAAAACTCAATGGCAACAAATGCTCAAGATTATTGGAGAAAAAGAATTCACATCTGTCAAGCCTCATTTGAAGGAATATGAATTCCTGCACATCTCACAGAGCAAATCCAATTAATCCAAGCAAAAGCCATTTAAGGTTCAATAATACACATGTCTGCCTCATGTTTTTCCCCACCTTCTTTTCATAGACTAAAGTCAAAGAAAATATGTCAAAGTTGCAAATGCTTAAGCTGTTTTTGAGGATGATACCTAGACACCTTTCCTGTATTGCCAGGTCAGTAATCCATACCAGGACACAGGACTGGGATCCAGGCTCTGTGGCCCAGCACAGCTCGCACTCCAAGGAAAAAGGAACTGGAAACTGGTTAAAAAATTCAAGTTGGCTTTAAGCAGCACTTGAGCATCAGGTTGCAGCAACAGAACCATTTCTAGTAAATTAGCAGCATTTCTCAAAGCTAAGCTCCAAGGCCATGATCCCAATAAGGCAGCACATTCTTAAATTAATGTAATTGCATAATTCCATTGACTCTGATGGCATGGGAGAAGGATGGCTGCAAAGCTCATTCTCCATACGCTTCAGACAATGCCAAAACACTTCTGAAAGGGAGCATTATAATCTTATGAGATACATTTTGCTGTTTAAACAAACCTTGCATTAAGTAATAAAAGATAAGCAAAATGGGTAAACTTAATGTCAATTTGATATCATATTTCTTGGTCTTTTTTACTTAGGAAAAAACCCCTTAATTAAAATTAGTCCATAATAAATTTTACCTCTGCAACTTCAAGACATATTAACCCAATTTACAAGGTTCAGCAAAACTGTATTTCCTGCTTTCACACACAGTGTCAAGCTTGCTATGAAACTAAAACTGTCCATAATTTGTTCAGCATCCCAGAACTAATCATTGCTTGTTAGCTGCCTCTTTGCCAGTACATGCACTAAGCCAGTCTGCCTTCAAAAGCAATTTTACTGAGCTTGACTGCAACCCAGAGAGGTTTAAAACAAAACAGGAACACACACGAGCATTAAAACATCACACAATGAATATGAAATGCAAAAGGAAACAGTAATAGTGGCAAACATATCTCACATCACAAAGCATAGTTGCTGCAATAAAAAATACATAGCATGGTCACAACAGAATTATTAGATATTAGGAATTTTGCATTACAAACCCAGGCTCAATATTTATGCTATGCTGATGCTGTGCATAATAAAATGGGTATTGTACCTACTATGTTTCTAGAATTTGCAATAGACCAGAAGCAACACTGGCACTAAATCCCAACGAAAGCTGCCTGGAAATCTGGTGCTGTGGGCTTGCTCCCTTGTGGGATAGCAAAATATGTGTTATTTGCATTCCCTCTTCCCTGCTTCAACCAATATTGGCTGTCCAGTAAATGTGGGGTGTGGTGTGCCTGTGCCACATCACCACCAGGCTCTTACAACATCCATGAACACTGAAAACCTGAGAAACACAGAATGGTTTGGTTGGAAGGGACCTGAAAGACCATCTGTTACCACCCCCCTGCCACGGACAGGGACAACTTCCACTAGCCCAGGGTGTTCCAAGCTCTGCTCAGCCTTGGGCACTCCCAGGGATCCAGGGACAGCCACAGCTGCTCTGGGCACCCTGGGCCAGG
>NW_005054365.1:3261385-3272984 GCF_000277835.1 Geospiza fortis
CAGCAGCTCCAGCTCCTTGTGCTGTTGGAGCCAGGGCTGGGGCAGCTCTGCAGGTGGGCTCTCACCTGAGCCCAGGGGCACAGGGGCAGGATCCCCCTGCCCTGCTGCCCACGCTGCTTTTGAACATGTTTAATGCAAACGTTAATATATTTGCACATAAAATCTCCCAAAATAGTAATAAAAACTGTAATTTTTTGGTAAGTACAAAGACAGGCAACACCATCTGTGGGTATCAAAGCACCATTAGAGACCTTCTGCTCTGGACTAAAATTTATATTTTTTGCCAAGAATAGTGGATGGTGGGATGGTGATTTATGAATCATCATAATTAATTATCCTCTGCCTTTAGTAATTTGTAAATTCCATCTCTTCTCTAAACGGGCTGATCACACAATAAAACACTGTAGTACTTAACAGAGGATGGATGCATGGATACAAACAAAAAGCTTTTGACACCTCAATTATTTTGTTGTATTCGATGCTACTTACAGACTTAGACAGGCAAATTTCCTGACTATACTTCTCTAATCATCCAATATCAAAACAACAATAGAGAATTAGCCATAAAAAACAGCTACCTCTATATTTTTACAGCAGCAATTTCTATTTCAAATCCTCTGTTCTTTTCACATCTCAGAAAAAGATAACCTGCAATGAAAATCTGAGATTTTACAATCTCCCAGATTGATGTACTCTAATATACCTCAGCTGATGCATAAGCCCCATTTCAGAAAGTGATACCAGTAAAAAATATCTCCATCAGTTGTGGTAAGTGGGGAGTAACTAGATGAATGTTTTTGCTCTAAAAACTTCACAAGCTTGTTACATGGAAACACATACAGTATTATCAGTGCTTATTTTCATCCACAGAACACCTGAAAGATGCAATATCCACAGAGAAGCACTCAGCCTCCCATGGGTGATTTTGTCAGCTCAATGTGTAGTGCTGTTGCTGTACAGAATTACCAAAATTTCATGGAAACAAGCTGGAAGAATTACACTATTTATTTTACATTTTCAGGATATCATTTCTACATGTAAAACATTACATCTGAAAGAAGACTGTAGTGTAGACTACACTTATTAGTAGTATTCATTTTTAAATAAGCCTTTGAAATCTCAGGCTTTTGGCTACTTTAATACCATGTCCCTGTTCCAAATTAATCTGGAGAATGCCCCTGGGACAGCTAGATTTTCATGTCCTGTTGAGATCTTCACAGTAATTCTCCATCATTATGTACTACTATAATTTTTTTCTTTTGTACAAAAAGAGCTATTTCAGCTTGCATGCCATATTTTCTTCCCTTGACAATCAAGCTGGTTTTACTTATGTTTACTGTGTGGTCCCTTGCTATTGTATGCTGGCTTAGCTGGGAAGCTGCATTTCCACCCTGGATGCCTTCCACGCTCTGATCAATTTTGTCACGCAATTTTTCCCTTGTTTTCCCAAAGCTTCTAGGGACTAGGTTAATATATTTAATTATCCACAGCATCAACAATGAAATAGTAAAACATTAATTTTTACTTGGAGTAAACAGCTAAGAGAAATCCTTTGGGTATGGCAAGTAGGACTTACTTTTAATTCACCCTTTTTACAGTTTCTGTAAAACATCTATTATCCCCTATCACAAAGAAGGATTTGGGGCTGAAGGAGTCTCATAATTTTTATTCTGTATAATTTAAAGGAATCAGACATACAAAAAAGGAGAGATCTTTAATTGTCCCAAGTAACAATCAACAGAAGAGGAAATGGACTCAACTTGTGTCAGGGGAGGTTTAGGTTGGATATTGGGAAAAATTTCTTAACCCCAAGGGTGGCCAGGCACTGGCACAGCTGCCCAGGGTAGAGGTGGATTCTCCATCTCTGGAGGGACTTAAAAGCTGTGTAGATGTGGCACTTGGGGACATGGGTCAGTGGTGGCCTTGGCAGGGCTGGGTAGTGTTTGGACTCAATCTTAGAGGGCTTTTCCAGCACAAACAATCTTGTGATTAACTTCCACGAAAACTTCCTGAACTTGAGGCAAAAGCTGTATCATTTCTACTCTTGAAAAGCAAATTATATAGACAACGTTACAAATAAAACAATGGGTGTCAAGAAGTATTAGACACTTGCATGTAACCTCTGCACCAATTCCAAACTATGCAACTGCAATGGAAGTTTTGTGAATCACAGCTCAAGTTCTTATGTCAAGGCTTTGGAAATGGATTAAAATCCTTTAACATAAAAAGCATTTAAAGCTTCCAAAGGCCAAAGAATTTGTATTCTAAATTTAAAAAGACAAACCAAACCATTAGTAGACTCCCATTTCTAACACACTTTTTAGAATACACATCAAGGATGTCAGAAAGACACAAACTATCCCCTTAGAAATTAAAATTATTCATCAGTCAACTGAAAACATGCACAGATCAGTCACAGGGCATGCAGCATGCAGTAAATGGAGAGGAGAGGTTAATAACCTGGAAGCATAGGATCTGAGAATGTGAGAACAAGTTAAAGACAAGAGTTCCTCTCCATTGTCACTGAGGGTCGAGAAGCAATGCTGCAGCGTAGAGCAGTGGGAGTGGGGGAAATACAGTTTGTCCAAGACATACACATATCTCCGCAAGTGGCGGCAGGTATAACTGAAAGACAAGGGTAGAGGGAGACAAAACAGAAAAAAGAGGTGTTTTCCTTTAAGAAAGCTAAGTCATGGTTTAACATCCCTGGCTTTTGTGCCAAGAGTCAATGGAAGATGCCAAGAAAGCAATGGAGCGGTCTGACATAAAACAAACAGTTTCAAGAAACAGAGGGATCTGTTTGCCCCTGTGCCCACACGCTGGTTCTGTCACTGCTGCACGGGGAATTTGCCAAGTCTCACACATTAGACACAAGAATTTGGGCTTATTTTGGGTGTGTGTGTGATTTCTCTCCCTCCTCCCCCCTGCTCCCAGTATCATCTTAAGAGAAGTTTTATCTCTCTCAATAAATGCAGGAGACTGGCCCCTGATTTACAAAGGTTACCTTTAAAAAAGACCTAAGAATTTCACAAAATTTAACCACCTCTCATCAAAACTGACAGTTGACTTAGAGAGGAAAAAATCATACTGAGTTATTGCTCTTGTAGTCTGGGATTTCAGTGGTAGAGCATTCCTGTATTTAATTCTAGTTGCTCAAATGCAATGCTTAATCATAACAGAGTTACTCAATTAAGACCTGGCTAGCTTTTCCACAAAGAACTAGAGTCACTTCTATGAAGTAACTACAGAGCAAGCAATAAAACATTTAAAATTGATATTAAGCAACCCTGAATGCACCTGAGTAAGAGATATATTGCCTATGCCTATGCACAGGATATCCTACCACTCATAACGGAAAGAAAAATAAATTCATTCGTGTTGTTCACCTGCAACAAACTGCATACTGGAAAACTCTGAGGCACATAGAAAATATAACCTCAACTACCTTTTATTATAGGGTTTGTATAGAAAGTACTTCGCTGCATAATGGTGCACAGCCCAGGGTGTGCCAAGTATGATGATGTGATGTGATGATGTGTCTCAGTGATCTTACAGCTGGACTTGGTAATCCTGGCAATCTTTTCCAACCTTAATGATTCTGTGATTCTAAGTTGTCCAGAAAGTGCTTTAACTGGCCCTATATACTGAGAGACAAAAAGATCAGCTCATGATGGTCCTACCAGGCTCTGCTGTCCTCACCTGCAGCCAGGGAACACAGCTCTCTCCAGGACAGACATACCCATGGAGTGCTAAACTGGGAAAGTTTCCCGTGGAGATTTATGAAACCAAGTCTCTTCTGCTAACTTTGGCAAGAACCAACAACACCTGAACTCTAGGCTCCATCCAAATTAAAAAACCCCATTGTTTCATGGCATCATAGGTGGAAAATTGGCCCACGGGTTATACACCCAACTACCTGCATTTTACAGGCTAGCGTCTCTGTAAATCCCTATGTGACACAGTCACATGTGGCTGCTCTTTCCTGAGACATTTGTGTACCTCGGAGAAAAAAACAGGACAAAAAAAGAGTGCCACCAACAGTGCCACCAATCGGTGCAATCAGTGGGACTCGCAGCCCAAGACTGCACCAAAACCAACCTCCCTCTCAACCTCCCTCTGCTTTGCTTTAAACAACACTCACTACTGGATTACATCAGTCCTATATTTGCTCTGGAAGTTTAAGAACACAAGATCCCTTTTGGAACTTCATTTGCAGACATGATAATTGTCAGGAGATGAAGAAGCTCAAGGATGCCACTTTTTAAGTGTTCCTGCCTTTTCTGCTTTCCTGACCACAGCACACTGTGAGCAAGGCAGTCTATTCTATTAATTCCATAGGCCAGGGATGGACAAGATAAAGGATTTACAGGGTCCCATACTAAAGAAAACCCTCAACCCACAAGCCTGCTCTTCCATCTACCTGGAGAGGCCACATATTTTTTTCCAAAACCAAAATAAAGAGCATAATTTAGAATGATGATGCTTTGAAGATTTAAATGGTTCTAAGTCCACTGTTACCATTTATTATATTTAACCAGGCCTCTTACTAGAAAACTCCTTCCAGCTATTCAATCTTGTTAGATTTATCAAGAAATTGAACGGGTCTTCCATTGTAGAATCCCACGATGGTTTGGGTCGGAAGGGACCTGAAAGACCATCCAGCCCCACCCCCTGCCATGGGCAGGGACACCTTCCACTGTCCCAGGCTGCTCCAAGCCCCATCCAGCCTGGCCTTGGGCACTGCCAGGGATCCAGGGACAGCCACAGCTGCTCTGGGCACCCTGGGCCAGGGCCTGCCCACCCTCCCAGCCAGCAATTCCTAATTCCCAAGATCCCAAAATCTGTCCCTGCCCTCTGGCCCTGGGAAGCCATTGCCTGGCTGCTGTCCCTGCATGCCTTGTCCCCAGTGGCTGTGCAGCTCTCCTGAAGCCCCTGGAGGCCCTGGCAGGGGCTCTGAGGTGTCCCTGGAGCCTGCTCCTGTGCAGGTGGACAGCCCCAGTTGTGCCAGGCTGGCTCCACAGAGAAAGTGAGAGCAACTATCTTTGACCCCTGCCAACATTCCCCATAAATGGGAAGAACAGGACTTGATCCCATAATCACCATTACCATATTCAGGCTTAACTGACCAATGGGGTGAGGTGACAGCATGTGGTGGAGGAAGAGAAGTTTTGCCAAAACATCACCCAGAGGTGCTGGAGACACACCCAGGGTGACACAGCGTCAGCAGCACTGCCCTCCATAGGCCATTCCTTATTTTCAAAGCTGGTCTAGCCTACTGAGAAGTTTGACATTATCTCACATCAAGAGCAATGCAATCCCATAACTCCATGACTTTCATAGCCACTTGGACCTGCAGAACTTACATCAAATTGAAGACTAAGCATTTCTGTTATTAAATCCTCTGAAGTAAACCAGAATAAAATCCAGGCTTAAGAGCAGAGTTCCTTTAAGACCATGTACATTAAGAGACATTGACATCAATTTTCACTGACTGCTTGTGAGTTTGAAATAAGCTTACTTGATCCACCAGAAATGAGGTTTCCAGCTACATCTACTTTTACTGAAATTTTTGTTTTCTTCATATTTTATGGGGAACATTTCTTTTACTTCATAGCAAAAGGTGATCTTCAACTACAAGGCAGTACTAAAATATTTGAAAAACACTACTGCAAACAATAAAGACAATTATATTTGATTTCAGGTGTGTCTGTGTGTGTGTGTGTGTGTGTGTGTGTGTGTGCGCGCGCGTGTGTGCTAGTCAGGCATCCTGTTTACCTGGAAAACAAAACTACCTCACACTGAACTAAAATCCCACTTCAAAAGACTGTAATCCCCTCATATAGAAATCCATCTGATCAACATTTTGAATTCTGATACAACAACACACCAGTGTCCATTTCTAAAAGCTTAAAGGTAGAGTGCCTTGCTATAAAACTCTGTCAGGGAATCTGGGTGGACTTGAGTTATCCCAATCTAAAAAAGGTAACTATTCATACATAACAATAAACTATCACTCTATTTATGGTAATGAAAATAATAAAACTCTTTTCTTGTCTTCTCACTACACAAAATACACAGTGACATTCAACAGAAGTTTAAATTATGAACAAAATTCCATATGCTCCATCAAAACTTCAAGTTATTGAAGTTTTTTGTCTTTAACAGCCATGAAAGCCACAAAACCCAAAACTTTCAGATCTAAAGCAACAGAGGTCAGCATCAGTATTTTGGAGACTAAAGTGCCAGGATCCTTTCTGTCTGGTAGTTCTCCATCTCTCATACTGGATCAGTTGGGACCCTTTGTGATTACAGAATATCAGCTGGATGGAAACATAAACATGGAAACCCAACAACATCTTTAAGATAACAGAAGATGCTCAAAACTGACAAGAATCATGGCAAAGCACCAAATTCAGTCTTTATAAAGTCAGAAAGCAGCATTTAGAAGGCTCCAAGGATTTAATCTCATAGGTATTTTTATAGGTTTCTTGTTTATTTTTCATTTTCTCTACTACACATTGAGGATGGAGAATTAAAAGAGACAAAAATTGAACAAAACACCAAAACCACCATAAAAATGCTCACTTGATAACCATCAATAATGTGAATTTTGGAGTAAAAACATACCTAAAGTAATTTGGTATTGTAAGAGACAGCACAGAGAACCTGACATCTGTGATGAAGCCTGTAAACTACCTGCTACCTGAGAATTTTTTCCTCTCATGTTTCTGGCATCCCTCAGTGATTCCTTCTCTGATCATGGCACTGTCTAATCTTTCCCAGCAGCTGGTATAGAGAGGGCAGGGAGGAAGCTGCAGTATTGGCTGACAAAAGAAAAAAAGAGAAGAGAAAAGAAAAAAAAAAGAAAAGGAAAAAAACCTCAAATAAACCACATTAGTCAGCCATATCAACCTCCTAGGGAAAAAAAAAAAGTTAATTTGCTCAAAGGGATAATTGATCCTGCTTTTAAGTCTCCCCAACTTCTGAGCTGTCCTTTCCTCTGCCACCCTGCAAGGGCACCCTGTTCTCATCAAGAGGTGAATGCCTTCATCTGACTGCTGTGAGAATACTCTCACCCATTTACCCCAATCTTCTGTAATCCTGGAACCCTGGTCCTCTGCCTGAGAGCTTTTTAAATTTGTCTGAACCAGAAGTAGTTAAAATGAAGGCTGAGACCCTCTACTGTACTCACTGCTCACTGCCTGAAACCCAGGTACAGGTAGGGGAAACACACATTTCTACACACATACAAAAATTAACCCAGCATATCTACATTTATTTGTAATTAAGTGCAGATTCGATGAACGTAAAGAAAAGTTTTATTTCCTTTTTCTTACCCCAGTCACTAAAGGTACTCTGATGACAGGAGTTAAGCAAGAGCATCAAAGACACACTTTAAAACATATGGGAGCTTGATGTGGAGAGCCAGAGGGAAGGTGGAGGTTGCCATGTGAATAGAAGAAAATATTTTCAGTAGGAAGGGACCTATAACTTTCTAGTCCAACTGCCTGACCAGCTCATGGACGACCAAGTTAAACCATGCTAAAGCATTAGCACAGGGTGCCCAGAGCAGCTGTGGCTGCCCCTGGATCCCTGGCAGTGCCCAAGCCAGGCTGGACAGGGCTTGGAGCAGCCTGGGACAGTGGGAGGTGTCCCTGCCCATGGCAGGGGGTTGGAATGATACAAGACTAAAGGTCCCTTCCAACCCAAACTATTCTGGGATTCCATGATGGACCATCTCTCTAGGAAGGCTGTACCAGGGTTTCACCCACCTCTCAGTAAAAATATGCTTCCTAATGTCCAGTCTGAACCTCACCTGGGCAGTTTTGAACCATTCCCACCCTTCCTATCACTAGATTCCAGGGAGAAAAGGTGACTCCCTTCCTCAGGAAGCTGCTGCAGGGAGCAATGAGGTTGCGCCTCAGCCTCCTTCTCTCCAAACTAGGCCAGCCCAAACTCTTCAGCTGCTCCTCACAGGACACTCCTTCCAGCCCTTTCACCAGCTTTGTCACCCTTCTCTGGAAGCACCCAAGGACCTTCACATCTTTCTCAGATGGTGTGTCCAGAACTGCACGCAGTGCCCAAAATGACACTGCAACAATGCTCAGCAAAGTGGGATAATCCTCTCCCCTGAACAACTGTTTTTGCTGTGTGTGATGCACACCAGGATGCAGTTTTCCCTCTGGGAATGCCATGGCACAAAGGATGTCACAGCTTCCTGCAGCTTTAGTTATCCCCCTGATCATGTGGAAGCCCTCCAAGCAACTTGTGTGAAACCAGCAGATGGTAAAACCAGCAAATAAGTAAGACTTTGCTGAAGATTCTTCCAAAGTTTCTCTGAAAATTTAAATATACTAATTGGCCACTGAAATTATTTTGGTTTAGGTGATCATATCACTTCCAAGATTTAACTCAAACTCCACATTAATTCAAGAAGTGAACATAAGGCTACAGTCACAGACTAAATGCCTAGCAAAAATAAGAGTTTGAAAACAAGAACTGAGGAAATTCATTATATATTTACATTCATTTTTCCATCCAAAATTTAAGACTTGAACAAGACAACAGCACTAAGCAAAACATGCAAAGCCACTTATTTGTTTAAACTAGAAAGCTGATATTTTCTCTAGTGAAAACAACTGTTATTTTAAAATAGGCAAAGGCAAAAATGTAAACAGCACCAGGCCAACATTTTAATGACACAGAAAGGAAGCAAGCTGGACAGGGTATAGATAAGTGGTATAAAACCAGTGTTCACTAACCCTTCTACAAATACAACCTAGGCTGAAACAGCATATACAGGATTCAAAAGAAAAATTCCCAGTTTAAGTAATCGTAAATCATAATCTTCCTCTTGGCACATGCCAGATTTTATGAGAGCTATAAATCTTTAGCGTTATTGAGAAAAAGAAAGGTCTTGAAGACATACATGCCATGTGTATTAGCTCAGAGAAACTAGATTAATCTGCAGCAATAAAAAAAGCCAATTCTACTAAGCCTGATTAAATATTTAGGTCATATTGTTTCTGCGGCAGAATTTAAAAAATGCACAGCAAATAACATCTCTCCCTGAGCTTGAAGACTTAATCACTGTATTTTCAAAAGGCAGTTATGTTACAACACGACTCTACAGGAAAGCCAATATGAAATTCTTTAAAAGAAAAATAAATTAAAGTATAAGCTATTAAACTAGCACATGTTAATCAACACACTGAACTACCTCTGTACACATGGGCAGAACGTCACGACATGCATTACTGTTCATGTTTGATAATTTGAGTTCTAGGAAGTCCTATTAGTCACTACTCCTCTGTTCCCAAAGACAAACCCAAGCAAAATACATTCTGTACTCAAACACCAAATATATGGTAACAACAACTTATTAGATCATCCACTCCATGAGAATTGATTTCTATTCTGCCTGATATGTCACAAATTAATGTTATTTCATAAGGCACAAAGAGCTGAAAGGCAAATAATCTCTCTGCCTATATCAAGGCTAGGTTGGACAGGGCTTGGAGCAATGTGGCCTAGTGGAAAGTGCCTCTGCCCAGTGCAGGAGGGTTGGAATGAGATGATTTTTACAATTCCTTCCTACCATGGGCCAGTCTAGGATTCTGCGATTCTTGCAACAGCAAAATACATCATACACAAAATGCAAAAATAGAATTTTGGATTGAACTTTTCATTTATGTTTAGTACACTGATGACATGATGAACTATGGTACTAATGAACCACAGCAGAAGTCTAATTGTCTATTTGTATTTCAGTACCAAGAACGTTTTGAAAGACAAACATGCCCAGGTTCATGGAAAGATGTTCTGGGCTTCTTTGGGGCGAGTTTCTGCCACTATGGTGATAGCACAGTTAAACTGCTTAAGAAATTCCATATTTTTCATACTGTTTAAGTATTTTTTGAATTATTATTCTTACATTAGAGTCACAATTAAGATGAAAAAGACCTTAGGGGATCTCTAGCCCAACCTTCTGCTCACAGCAGAGTTAAAACTGTATCCACACCTGAACAGAGGCTTATCTGGTTGTCTCAGAAGCCTCTGGGGGAGAGACTCTACAACATCCCCGTGCTGCTGTGCCAATTCTGCCATGACCACGAAAAATTGCATTTTTCCCTCAGCCTGGAACCTCCTGGTCATTCTCTCTCATCTTCCTGCCACACCCTTCTGTATAAAGAGCCTGGCTCCATCTTCTCAGCAGCCTTCTCATACACATGGGAATGCTGCTCACCCTTTCCGTGAACCCCCTACTGTAGCCTTGCCCCAAAGCCTTCTCTCCTCCAGGCTAAACAAGCCCAGTGCCCTCAGCCCACCTTCCCACACCAGCTCCCAGCCATCATGCAGCCCTCCATGGGACTCCCTCCAGTCTGGCAGCCCCTCTGCTATGTCTAGGGGCCCAAAACCTGGATGCAGTTTTCCAGATGTTATCCCACACAGTGGTCTCGTATGGGCACAAATCAACACACATGACACTCTTGGATGTGCATTACCAGGCCCTGTGGACATGGATATGTCAGTTCTCAAGTAAGCCTGACTTGATCCTTTTCCACTGCTGACTTTCCTTCTTCCCTGATCCCCAACTAATGTCCTCTGCTAAGTAACATTCTCATAGATTTAGAAAAATACTTCATTCCTGCAGGCCTTCTTTTGAGATGCAAGAATCCCTAAATTTATATCTTACATCATAAAGTGATGACAGGATTTTAAATTACATTACTGCAAAACAGCAGTTTGGTGGTGAGGGGTCACCATGGGGTTAAAGGTGCCATAACAACATAGAAAAGGATGAAAATTATTTAAATGCTTAAGAAGCGATTATTTGTGATAATGTGTCACAGATGTAAGTTCCCATGCCCTGAAGCAGCACTCTGTCACAGTACTGGCCAAATGTACACGACAGGCTTATGAGAGGAGTATTATCTTTATGCATGAAAGTATTTATAGTGAAGGAGGGCAAGGAAATGAAAGCCAAACAAGTTCTGGAGATGTCTGATAGACTGAAAACAAAACGAGAAATATATGAGATTCTTCTACAGAAAAGACCAAATTACTTCTGTACAGATGAAGTTCTATCAGAAAGAACAAAAGGATTTATATATTAAAAGCAGACAGAAATAACTGATGACCCATAAGCAAAAAAGATCTAAAAGAGCTCAGAGGAAGTGTCTATTCAGTTCTGATGTTTCAGACAAAGGCGAAGGCTTTAATCACCCAGATGCACTGGTTACTTGGAAGGCACATATCGCCGGCAGCTTAAGAGACGCTACTATGGGAATGTTGTTTTGGAAACCTCCTGTGCTTTATCCTTTGGCTAGACACTTGTGATAATTCACAGGCTCTGCATGGGATTACAGGGATGCTACGACACCCTCATTAACACAGGCATTTGCATCTCCGTCTGCCTGAACCTGGAAAATCTGGCATTGGGAGACAGCGGCAACAGAGGGCACGGCACGCGAGGGCAACGGTGTCTGAGCCCCGCTGCCCCACCCACCCAACATCCATCCACCCATCATCCATCCATCCATCCATCCATCCATCCATCCATCCATCCATCCATCCCTCCCTCCCTCCCTCCCTCCCT
>NW_005054365.1:3273111-3312431 GCF_000277835.1 Geospiza fortis
ATCCATCCATCCATCCATCCATCCATCCATCCATCCATCCATCCATCCATCCATCCCTCATCCATCCCTCCCTCCCTCATCCATCCACCCATCATCTCCATCCATCCATCATCCATCCATCCATCCATCCATCCATCCATCCATCCATCCATCCATCCCTCCATCATCCATCTGAGCCCCTGCTAAATGGGGTACTTGCAGACAGACCTCAGCACACAACTGAGTCATAGGAGCGTGCCTCTACAAAACTTCATAGTAAATTTGTTTATTCATTACAAAACTAAGTGCACTTACTTTACCTAAAAGCCTGTTATTTCCTAAACTCGCTGAAGGCCATTACCATTAAATAGGCTGAGTCATTCAATGGTTATAAAGACCTGCTGCACATTAAAGTTGTTAAATCCTGATTCTTTTGCCTGTACCTATAGTTTCACCCTCCATTTACAAATGTCAGATGATTCAATGTGCAATATTGTCTTTGAGAGCCACAAAAATGCCAGTGAAAATACACAGTGGTAGGAAATACCTCCGTTTGAGTACTTAAGAGACTCAGAAATTTCATAGATTGTTATTTTCTATTCCCAAAATCCATTAGAAAGCCTATTTGAAAATCCTCACTGAAGTGTGGAGTCTGAAAGAACTGAAAATTTCCATGTGTGGTGGAAAGGAAGGAGGCATTTGGAGGGCACTGACACAGCTCTGGTTCCCTCCCTGCAGCCACTCATACCTATCCTGACTTCACACAAGTGGAGAGGGACATTAGTTCACTGCAGTGCAGAGCTGGAAAAATACTAGACGTATATAATGACATCAGTTAAAATGCGAAATAAGCAGCAGCCTGACAAGGAAAAAAAATATAATTAATGCTGGATTTTTGGCTACATTTTTGTTCCATACTAATGTTTACTTAGAATCATTTTAGTTTGTCAGATAAATCCTTAAAAGTTCATTATTCATTTCTTCAGATCACAGTACATGGTTTTTTCTAAAGGGAAAATTTCTAAACAGGAAAGAGTACATGTTGTATCAGAATAAAGCACTAATGAGCCAAATACCCCGCAACTGAGGATAAATTACAGGTTCAAGCAAGTCATTATCTTGAGTCACCTCTATTTTTGTTAAGGAACACAGTCCCATAAATATGTTCCATTCAAAACAAACTGAGAAGACAAGACTGCAGCTTCTAGGATTCTACTGGAAAGGCAAATAATAGTTTCTAAAAGACTATCATAATTCCCTTGTTTTTTTAAATCTCAGAAAAATCTTATGCGGAACAACTTATTGGTTTAAAACAGTCTTTATAACACAAAATCTATAAAGATTACATCTTGATATCTCTAAGGTCCCTTCTGATTCAACCATTCTATGACCCCCACATTAGACATCCAAATCCCAAATAATACAATGGGACACAACCCAGCAAATACTTCAGTGGCCTTAAATTTTTTTCCAGCTGAAAGAAATCAAAATTGTATTAGCAGGAGTGGAATAATCCTACTTGATTTCTCATTTTTGTTTCCCGTAGCATTAAACATGCAGAAAATTTAGGTGACACAACTCTGAACAATCTCAGTCTACTCTGCAAATTCATCTGTAAAACAACACTGGAAGTCTATCACAAAAACAGTTATTTCTCTACAGGTTTCCTCAGATATTTCTTCTTCTCTATCAGAAGAGATTCACAAAATCAACAGTTTCAAAACTGTTACACCAAAACAGACAAGTTTAATTCCCCAATTTTAACACTCTATCAAGTTATACTGTTTCCAAAGAGCTTATGTGGCACAGTAACGATGAAGGGGCCAATCATAATAATTAAAAATGTCACAATGGGGCCTTCTCCCTCCTAAGTCCAGCTCTCTGTGACACATGTGATGCTCTGAAACAGGGTTCAAGGCTTCAACACACCTCAGTTCTCTGCTGATTTGAATCATACATCCTGCCAGGCAGGACTTGAGTCTGTAAGACTCTGAAATACCACATGATTTTCTGGGATGGTGGATGACAAGTGCGTTGTAGTAGTGCCTTGCCCCCCAAAAATGACAGAATTATCCTGCTGGTTGTTGTCTACAAGTCAACAGAGACACAAAAAGTGGTCCATGGAAGATCAAACTACCTTGTACAAAGTTGAGCTTTCAGAGTGGTGCATATTTTGATACTAAATACCTTTTAAAGCCAAATCAGCAATCAAACTGTCATTTTAAAGGAGTCCTGTGGCCATTAACTGCAGAGCAGAAGGTAAGATAGTTTAACTGCTCTGGTCAATGTGAGAAAACCCTGACACAGAGAGAAGCAACTGCTCCCCCAGAACCCCTCCATGGCTCACACTGATCCAATCTGTCCATCTGGGGAGCCTCCATGACCCGTGAGCTGGGGGTCCTGGGCTGCAAACACTTCCAGCGGCATGTGGGGCACTCAACTGCTCATGCCAGATGGGGGACGAGGGTATTACTGTCCCATCAGATGCCCACTCAGAATCCCCTGCAGGTTCAACCAGGCTTAAACCAAGTTCAATGATATTTCCATGTTGGAAACAGCTGATATCAGCCTAAAACCTCACCTCCATATGTTACACACAGGCAAAAACGGGCAAGCACACATGGGGTACCGCTCTTGGTGTTGACATAGCTAAAGCAGCATTTTAGTACATTTGACCACAACACTCAATTCCTAGTTACAAAGGATGCTTCTTTCCTCTTAAAAAATTAACTCATTCTATTTACATCCCTAAGTCGTGCCAGCAAGAGCCCATTTGCTACTAATATTCTCTTTTCCCTTGTCAGAACAATTGTTGCCTTCCCTTTTGTCACAGCATTTCCAACTAATTGCAATGACACCTCCCAATTTTGGAATGGCTGATCAGCTTATAAGCTTCCCCACAGCTAATCTAGGTCAACAAGCTACTAATAAGGCCAGCATATGTTTCTTTTATTTAACGCTATTGAGATCTTTATAAATCGCTTCTGTCTCCCAATAAAAGGCACCCCAGGGATTCAAGACCCTCTGTGGGTTTGAGAGTAACAGTGACAGAGCAGAGAATGAGGGGTATAAAAAACACTGCACACAGAGTAGGGAGCCTGTGGCTGTGGACAGCTCAAGGAAGAGAAGGCAAAGCCTGCCCAAGGTTTAACCAGATGACTCAAACAGTGTCTCCAGGTGTCCTACTGCACATACAACCTTGGCTACTGGCAGCCCACAGGTGAAAAGCAAAGCTCAGGCTCAGGGGCTTGAAGTTGCCTGATGTTCCATTTCCACAGTGTCCTCTTCCAAACGCAGCCTGAGCATGAGAATATCATGAAGGCTCTTTTTCTGAGAAGACATTAGTTTTCACTCTACTTGGAATGCTTAATAAAAATGGGATTACCACTTTTGCTGCACTTCACAGGGGTCAAAAAAATTCTCATTATAAAGCAGTTTCTCAGAAACAGAGTATAATTTTATCACAGAAACATAGAATGGCTTGTGTTGTAAGGGATTTTCAAGATCATGTCATTCCATCCCCCTACCATGGGCAGGGACACCTTCCTCTATCCCATGCTGCTTAAAGTCTTATTCAGCCTGCCCTTGGACAGAGACCCCGGAGGAACCACAGCTTCTCTGGGCACCCCGTGCCAGGGCCTCCACACCATCACAGCCAGGAATTTCTTCCTAATATACCATGTAACCCTGCCCTCTGGCAGAGAGAAGCCATTTTATATCCAGGCTAGACAATAAATGCTTTCTTTTCTGAGAAGAATGTTACAAACTATTTCAAAGTTAAGAAGCACTGAATTGTCTTTGAGGATTTTAATTCTTATTTCTGAGGCAAGGTCAATCAGTCAGTGCTGCAGCCTTCCATTCTGAAGAGAATTTACTGCCAGAATCCGTATCTTACAGCACATGGTAAATACTGCCCAGGTGAAGGATGGAGAGAAAAATCAATACAGATTTTTCAAAGTAACAAATTCACCAGTCCAAGTATTGAATGGCAATGCAAGTTTGTTGGGATGAACAGGTCATCAGCTACTGCTTTAAAGCAAACACAGAAAATTAAATAAGCTGATTAAGTTGCAGATAAACCTGAAGCCATATCCACAGAAATGCTCTTTGCCTGTTCACCTCAGTAACATGTGGTCTGCATGGAAATAATCAGGGATAGGAATTACTAAAAGCCACCTTTTTTATCAGCAGGTCCCTCTAAAGCATGGAATTGGAGAGTAGGGCTATGGGGCTTCCTGCACTGACAGTGAAATTAATATAAGCCTGAGGTTAAAAATCACATTTAGAAAATTTAGAAAATAATCATACTATTGTGATAACTATCATTGAAATAATTTCTTTCTAGGACAACCTATATGTGACTCAAAAGAGGACAAAAAATTATCTTTTATTCTTGAACAGCTCAGACTGGAGGTACTTGAGTTTCACTATCAGAAACCAGGGATTTTTGACTATTCCCCTCACATTATTTGCAGAGGCAGATTTCACTGCTTTAGTGAAACTGTTCATTACCCTCAATTCCTTCCTTTCTTCTTTTCTTTTGGTTAAAAAAGGAATGGGAAAGCTGATGCTCAGAGGGTTTACCATTGAGCAGTACAAAGCTGATGCTTAGAGGGTTCAGTATTTAAAAGCTCTGGCCACAGAGCACTAATTCCAAGCAGCTTCATCATTTATTATGTTATAATTTAACCTGTGAAGTCTCTCAATGTCTGCTGCCATGGGAGCAGGAGCAGTCTCTTTTCTCTAGGGCCTGCAATTGTGAACACTTCCCTGGTATGATTAAGAGATCAGTAAACTGAGATTTAATTTAATGGCTCAATTAAGAGATGAAGATTTGAACCCAGGTTGTAAAACCCTTGCCTACTGATCATTCCTACAGTACCATTACAGCCTACCCAAGCCCAGGCTCCTGGTGTCCATGGTGTGATACAAACCTGTGTGTTTCAAACCATCCCCAGAGCTGTGCAGCTCTAAGCAACATAAACCTCACGTTCCAACAGTACCAATGGAGAAGGAATAGAGGAGGGTGGAATCAGCTTTCATGCTACGTGTTAATAAATATGTAGGTTATAAATCAGCCACTGAACATCTTACTAGCATTATCTTGCTTTTTGATTACTGAAAGTTGACATTCCTGGAAATAAAGAGCCTTTCAAAATAAGGTTTCCTAATGTCAAAGGACTTCAACTCCCAAATCTGGAACAATTCTAGGAAGTTTTTAATCTGGAAAACTGCTCTAATTTAACCCCATTCATTTCCCTGCTGTAAGAAAGATGCCGGAACTATGAGCTTAACAAAATTACTGCATACTCTATTCACCTAATTGTATTTGCTCAATTTAGACATCTCAGTTGAAGTGTAAAATGCCAACTTAGCTCAAATCTTATAATTTAAAAATCACAACTCCTGTATGAGAAGAAACACTTCTGTTCTATAGCCACATTTCCAAATGAGAATTAAATTAGAAAGCAAACAAGTTTGAACCATTAATGCAGCAACCTGGATTATGCTTCCAAGTTTTCTCCCTTAAAATGCACCTTTGATTTTATGAACTCCATCTCACTAGTTCCCTGCTCCAACTATCCCATTACTATTCTCCAGTGGTAGAGGAAGCTCCTGCTAAAGAGCTTCCCAAAAGCACTGTGGGCATCAAAGAAAAAAAGGCAGGAAAACCAGAAAGCTCAGAGTCTAAAGTTGTGTGGGAGACAAATTTGTTTATCTTCCTATGTGAGCAGCCTAGAGAATCTTGAGCCAGCAATTACATCTCATTATTGGCACTACTAAACGATATTAAGCAATTGGCAAATTTTAATTTCATCACACTCACACACTAACAATTTCAGATGTTTCAGTTCAATGTGGTCTCTAACACATGGGTCAGATCACACAGGTCTTGCTGCTCTATAAGTATTTTTCTTCTTTGTTGAAACACAGTGATTCATACAAATTTTTCTGAGCAAAGAATGGATCAAGACCAGCCCTGGGAGAAAGACCTGGAGGTGCTGTGAGTGAGAGCTGGACCTGCCCCAGCCTGAACCCCACTGCCCTGGGCTGAGCCCCAGCGTGGGCAGCAGGGCAGGGGGATCCTGCCCCTGTGCCCCGGGGCTCAGGTGAGAGCCCACCTGCAGAGCTGCCCCAGCCCTGGCTCCAACAGCACAAGGAGCTGGGGCTGTTCAGCTGCACAAGAGAAGGCTCCAGGGACACCTCAGAGCCCCTGCCAGGGCCTCCAGGGGCTCCAGGAGAGCTGCACAGCCACTGGGGACAAGGCATGCAGGGACAGCAGCCAGGCAATGGCCCCCACTGCCAGAGGGTAGGGTTGTATATGGTATAAGGAAAGATTTTATTTACAGTTACTTTAAGGAAAACATTGGACAGGGTTTTGAGCAACCCAGTCTACTGGAAGGTATCCCTGTCCATGGAATGGAAGATGGAATGAGATGGGCTTTAGGGTCCATTCCCACTGAAACTATTCTGGGATCGTATGAAATATGTTGCAGTAGCAATTCATTGTTCCTCTAAAAACCCACACATTACAGCTTAAAGACAATTTTCAGTTCAGCATAAACAGGACTTTAAAAGCACTGTTTAAAGTAACATCCTGTACTCTTTTTCCTAAACAACAGTCATAAACATTTTTGTTCAGGAAAATCCCATCAGATTTCTGTAAGAGGAAACCGTACCAAAGAAATTAAATTACTAACACAGAAAAACATAAAGCAAATAAATGGTTTCGTTGGGGAGCTGAAACTTCTCAAATACAGCAGTATGTATCATCAAGGGTAGCAATTTTCACAGTAGCTTAAGAAACATAACCCTACAAAAAGATGAAGACATTTTTTCACTGAAGAGTAAAACAGAATTCAGGGCCTCATCCTCTTCTCAGATGTGTGGAACTACAGCAATGCAGTCAGAATTTACAAGCATTGACGTTTGAGGACATCACTCATAACTTATTTAAAAAAATAAATAAACAATGCTTACAGCTGGTACACCGGCCTCCAACTTTGCTCTCCAAGCAGGTACAGCAGGGCTGTGACGACACTCAAGTACAACCTACTGCATCCCACAGCATGGACAAAGTACACACGCCTCTGATCTGCACCCCTTTAAAGCACACATTCTTATCTAATTCCATTTGACTCCTATCAGCATCAGGAGAATTTACACCAACCTCTTTCCTCAAGTCATTCCCTGAATCTCACTGAAATCTCTGTGACTACCAAAGAAATCCACACAAGTGCAACCAACAGAATTCTTAGTGTCTCCCACAGCCCTGCACATGAGCAGCTGCGGAGGTTATGCACAAAAAAAGGAAAACTGGATGGTGTTTCTAGCCCCATGAAATCATCTGATGTTAAAAGTCCATATCTAATTAGTGAGGTGCATGGCAACCTCTAGTGGCATATGCCTGCTTAGGAAAACGCAAACATTCCAAAGCATGAAGCTACAGGAAAAGCGTTTGCCTGAAGTGATCAACCCTCTTCTTGTCACTAATTTTATTAGAATGACATGGAGAGGAGATGCCAGAACACAGCTGATCTGAGGAAGACCCTCCAAGTGTTACATATACTACAGCAGTCAGGCAAGCTGCAGAAAAGTCAGATATAATGAACGAAATCTGTTGCCAAATAGGTTAAAGGAATTAATGCAAACTGACTTGTAGTGTTAAGTGACAAACTGAATACTTGCACTACCATGCAGGTACATTAAAATATAATTTTAAGATACTACAAACAGCTGCACTCCACAGTGCAGTGCAGTACCACCCTCAGCAATCTGCTGATATAAAAGCTCTGAGTAATTAAACACAAACCCATGGTAGCAGTGCATAGAGAATCTCAGAATATTCTGAGCTAGAAGGGACCCATAACAATCATTGAGTCCAACTCCTCAGTGAATGGTCCATACAGGGATCAGAGAAGGCAAGGATTTCAAAGTCAAGGCAATCTACAACAGAGGACATCCAACACTAAGTGAACCCTGGATCTTACTAGGAAACATCTATTACTTCTATTTTTAACTTCCAGCAGCTGCTTGTGATAGATTTACACAAATCAGACAATTTTCATGCTTTGCTGGAACGTGATACAAATTACCCAACATTATGAAGTTGTATTTTACTGAGCTCTTAAGTGCACTACATGAATATTCCCAGCTCATTCTTTCACAGAAAATAGTCTTCAGAATTTAAAACAATTGGCTGTCTCTGCTCAGAATAGGATTAGGAAAAAGCCTGTGTGGAAATGGAATTAATTCTCACATTAAGGAAGGAGTCATTAGAGCATCTGGTGAGGTTTAAATTATGACTGTCTATTCAGTTGTATTGCTAAGCAGATTTTAAGTGTTTCAGAGCTACTTAATTTAGAAACCTATACCCTGAAATACTTCATGTAATATAAATACTATTTTGTTTTTCCTTTGCAGAAAACGCTTTCTGATTAAGATGCTTGTACTCCGATGGTGAAGCAGAATAGGAGCATAAACATATATATATTCTGCTTTGTCATCATGAAACAAAGCTGGGTCCATCACTGCTGGCAAAATTTAGTAATTGTGGATAACAGACTTCCTAAGGTAGAAAAAGGAAAAACCATGTATGACTTAAATACCAGCCCCTTAAGAAATACATGTATTTGTACTGCTTTTCTTGGTAACTGAAACTTCATAGCAAATCTAGTGTATTTTGAGAGGAAATCAGCTTAAAATACTCCCTCCATCATGATTAAACCTGCCAAGGAGCCCAGGGCTGTAAAGTTTCTGAGAAGAAAATGCAGTAAAGTCTAACAGGAGACAGGCTGCTCCTGGAACTGGCTCTTCCTTCCAGCCTGCTCATGTCCTACTCCCACAGGAGACTTTACAACAGATTTTAATATATTTTTAAAGTCGTGTCTTTTGATTTACAAGCAATCATGATCACAGTGACAAATTAAATTCCAGTCTTGGTGGTCATTTTTCCCTACTGTCCAGATGTACAGTTTTCTAACTCCAGAATAAGATCCGCTTTCCCTAATACTCCTCTTGTTTTTGCTGGTTCTGTTTCAAATCTAAAGTCACCTCCTTCATTACAATTTCCATTTATAATAATATGGAGTGCCTGGCTACAATAAGACAGAAGCTTAAAAGCAACAGCATGGAATGCCTTTGGACTATCTAAGAATGTCACAGTATACGTAATAGAGATCTTATTGCCTTTGGTTTGCTTTTTCAGTAGATGAGTATGACCATTTTCTCTACCCACCCTTACATTACTTCCAGGCAGAACAATACAGCTCCAACCTTGCCAGCACCCAATGGCTGGGATAGCCAGCATCTTTCTCTCTGCTGTCCTACCAGACTAACATGTCAAAAATTCTCCAAATGCACTGAGATCTCCAACTAATTTATAGAATCACAGAATAGAACTATAGAACCATTTAGGTTGGAAAAGCTCTTGAAGACCATTGAGTCCAACCATTCCCCCAGCACGGCCCAAGGCCACCACTGACCCATGTCCCCAAGCGCCTCATGGCTTTTAAACACCTCCAAGGATGAGGAGTACAACAACTGGACTCAATGATCTTCCACTCTGACAGAATCTCCTTTCCCTGTTTTCTGCCATTCAACCCTTTGCCTTCTTTCTGCACTCGTCAGTGTCAAGCAGCAGAACAAGTCTTGTCTGCTTCCAATAAGAATATCACAGCTAAAAATCAAGCAGCATTGTTAAAGTTATGTGTTAACTATTCAGGTTGAGAGACATTAGGAATAAGGCTCCCAAACATTAGGGGATCCTAATAAAAAGCTGCATGAAATGAGTGAAAGTGAAATTCTTGGGTCTTGAGACTAGCAAGTAACTGCTTCCTGCCCCTAATACACCCAGAAGGACACATCTCACTGTGGGCTGCAGAAACAGCCATAGAATAAAAGAGAACAAAATCAGAGCCCAGGATTCTAGGATCAAGCCCGAAGTGGCAAATGAAATATCACAGTAAGAACCAGGCCAAGTTTTTGAGAGTCAGAGAATTTTATCTCACACCACACAAGGATCTCTGATTTCAGAACATTTCAAAGGCTTGGAAAACTCAGACTTCAAGTCTATGATTTGAGAAATGAGCACAGCAAATATTTAAGACAATGTCTGTGGCAAGTAAGGGGAAAATAGCTCCATTTCAAACTCTGAACCCTCTTTACTTCTGCCAAGGGTATGAAAAGAGGGCAAGTGTAAGGCAGGTGAAAGGCACCAACACAATGCATTCATTGGTAACCTGTCCTACTTATACCACCAACCATTTTCAAAGGAGAAGTGTCTTGGAGAGAATTAAATCCTTAAGAACAAGCTGTATGTCATGTTAACCCAGTCCTTGACAAAGTGTACAGGTACACAATAATTATTTTTGGCACGCAGTCTGTACCTGACAAGCCCTGTAACAATTTATTCCAGATCACATTAAAAAGGACCTTCCTAGTTTCCCTTGGAGCGTGGAGCAGGGCTGGCTGCCAAGATGAGAAGGATGCCTGGCGCAGGGTTACCTGCCCCTACAATGTGCTCTGCAGCACAGAAACACAATAGGAAGGACCAACTTCAATATCTGCTTCTTCAAAGTTCTGGCCTTGTTTTACAACCAGAGCAGATACTGACTATTGACTCCTATACAGGATAATAAATGTAATTATTTGGAAAGCATAGATTTAGGCTTTATTGCCCATATTTGCAGAGTATTGTCACAAAATGATCATTTAATTATATCTGATTTTAAGAATAGACCTTTTGCCAAATATGCAGGAAGAAATAAGTAGAGAATCCATGCTGTGTAGCACTTGAGAACCAGCGCTCAGTGCATTTTTATAATAACTGAATACACGACTGAATTTGCAATTCCAACAAACCCCTGAAAACCTTCTGTTTTGAAGGCAGGTATTGAGCTGTTCTGTTAAGAAGATCAAAAGGCAGAAGTTTTTCAGACAGAGAAACTAGTATTTTTACTGCCCATTCACAGCAGGTTCAAATATAGAGCAAGTAAGATTTATTCTGGGATTATTTAGTTACTCAGTTATTAGTTCTGCTGTTTAGTTCATTGGTATCTACTAAAGCATATAAAATTAATGTTTCTGTACTACTAAGGCAAACAAAATTCAAGCTCCAGAGTTTCAGCAGAGATAATTTTTCCAGCAGGGTCTTTATATTTACCTGATGATCCTCTGAGCAGCATACTGATGAAGCGAGCGGAACTGTGCCGACATATTTGCTAAGGCTGCCAGACAATTTGTGTGAAGGTATTTGTCCTGTCAGAAAGAAGAGGAAAGATAAAAAAAACCAACACATCAAACTGTTGGTTGGATACGCACTGACACCTCTGGCAGGAGTAATTCAAAAGACTGAGTAATGTATGTTGTTTTTAAAGCACAGGAAGAAATGCAAAGTGTATATACTCGGTGAGGTTTGAACATGTTTTCTTAAAATATAAGGGTTATAAAAGAGTGATTCCATACAAATTTCAGAGTGTATACATACATATACATATATACATATATGTATAGATATGTTTGTATTTGTCTTTCAATGTTCATTTACAGTTGCACCACAGCTGTAACATATACACAAAGACATTTTCTTCCTCTCCACCTTTCTCTCTCTCCCTTTTGTAGTCTTATCCTAAAACTTCCTACTTCACAACTCTGAAGTAAGGTACAATCATATGTTACTTCAGAGCACTGGTCCCCATTTCAGCATCCCTGAAACCATTTGGCCAAATAAGCATTTATCTGATGGCCCTTTCAAAGTCTAGGGTTCTCGCAGAATGAAACTTGTCCACTTATCCAATCCAAAGGGGATTAATTTCCCTATTCAAGTCTAAAATATTAATTTACATAACAGATTCTAAATACTCCAAATATATGCCAAATTTGTTCTTATTCCTTCCAATTATTTTTATCATATAAGTTACACCCTTAATTTTTGCAGTTTAAAATGTATTTAAGGTTTAATGTAATAAATTCCATGCCTTGAATTGTTGAAAATATTCAGAAATGTGTGATACTATGTTTGCATTTGCAAAAAAGATAAAAATCCTATTGTGCATTGAAAAATGCACAAAATCAATCTAGGCTATAAGGCTCTGAAATTAAAGCAGTTTTGCTTTGCCAGAGCTCAAAGAGGTCTTCTGGCCCAGTCCCTGTCACACTTCCTAAAAAATTAACAATAAATAGACCTGAAATTCCCTCTTTTAAGTCATTCAGAGAGGTAAATATCCAATCAGGAATAACTTCTTCTCATGAAACTAAGGAACTCTTTCTTCTCAACTGAAGATGGACTTTATGCCTGAATGAAGGTCTTTAGAGAACCATACTCATTGAACTGGAAGACAACACAGAAATTGTGTTACAGGTTCACCAATACTTAGTTAACAGCTGATCTACTTTCTTTCTTCCTGTAAAACAAGATGACAACTGGATGCAATAGAATTAATAAAATCCTACCCCCCGTTTGAAATTGAATTCAAGCTGCTGAGGTTAGGAATTCACAAGCGCTCAACACAACTCTTACCCTTGTCCGTGTCATGTTGTACTGGATGGTTCTTATCACAACCAGTATCAGAAGACTCCCAAGTGAGATCTCCGTTAGGACACGTTCAGCATACCAAGTAATGTTTTTCAGTATCTGCAAAAAGAAAAAAAATAAAAGAAAAAGGCTCTTCAGCACCTAGGTCTGAATAAGAACACAGGAAACTGTCTGGAGTCTCAAATTTCTTAAGACATGAAAATTAGTTTCCAGTCTCAAATGTTACTTATTTTTTGTACTCCAAAGCATAACAACATTACAAAAAATAGTCAGATCTCTGCAGCATTTTCAGCTAGTAGATCTCATCAACCTTAAGTCATATAGAAACACAGCAAGTGTAGAAAGATTATTATATTTGGCATTTTGCTAATTTCTATGCCCTGTGCCACAACACTTATATACTTATCTTTACCCTTGACACTTTATGAAGTCTCCATTTACACCCAAGACACCTGAATAGTTCTGCCAAAGCCTTGCCATTTTCCCTCATCACTGGCTGGGCAAGAGTCAGCACACAGGAGCTCTAACTGATGGGCAAGAGCACACACACTGAAGGTTGGGGACAGATCAACAGTGTGTTGGCTTCAAACTGAAGCCTTTCCCTTGAAAAGTATGAAGTCTCTTCCCCTAATACTAAGCGAAAGTCATCAGCTAGATTAAGAGCTTCGTGTCTTTCACTGCCCTCCACTATCAGGGTGGATGAAGTTAATCACCATTTCCAAGTTTATTGCAGAAGGAGAATCAATCCGCTCTTTCCTTGTAGCCAGCCAACCTACATGGAGGAAACACGTACCCAACACCCTGCCTTGAAGGACTGGTAAAAATGACTCAACAGGAACTGTCCTAAAAACATGGAAAAATCCTCTATAAATTCAGGGTTATTCTTGGTCAAAACATAAATATATTTAACAAGGACTACTGCACACAAAGCTATTGCCCTGTGTAACTTCAGAGAGAGAAGAGAGACTGCAGGAGAGCTGCACAGAGACTGGAGAGACAGCATCCAGGGAATGGCTCCCACTGCCAGAGGGCAGGGACAGATTTTGGGCTATTGGGAATTAGGAATTGCTGGCTGGGAGGGTGGGCAGGCCCTGGCCCAGGGTGCCCAGAGCAGCTGTGGCTGCCCCTGGATCCCTGGCAGTGCCCAAGGCCAGGCTGGATGGGGCTTGGAGCAGCCTGGGACAGCGGAAGGTGTCCCTGCCCATGGCAGGGGGTGGAACCCCAAGATGAACTTTAAGGTCTCTTCCAACCCAAACCATTCTGTGAGTCTGTACCTCTGGAAGCTCTTTCACAGTACAAGCGACATTTGAAATAGCATCCTTATTATCATTCATGTTTATTGGTAAGCTTAAAGTTTGAGATATAAAAATAATTTTTTAATATATATGAAGAGACAAAATAAAATTCAGATCCTTGAAATAAATTTTAAAATAATTTTTTAAAGCCTCTCCACTATCACATGCTGCCCAGTACCTGGCATTTTGTCAGCATCTTCCTATTTCCCATAAGGAAGCTAAAATGAAGACAGTGACTGTAACCTACAGGTGGGGAAAACACTATTTTATGGCAAGGGTGACAAAACATCCCCAGGTACAGGCTGAGCTGTAGTAAACACCTTTTGCTAAAAGGATCAAAAAATCAGAATAAGAGGAAGACGGAAAGACTTGAGAGGTATTTAAGGAGAGAATGGTCAAGGCTGAGGAACAAATAGGAAACATGAAATCACTACAAGAAAGGTTTCCACAAATAGCAGGCGATGAGTGGATGTGGAAACCAATATAATTTCTGGTTATAGCAAGTTACTAACACTATTTTAAGACAAAGTGATGATGGTATAAATGAAAACAAGTCATCCAAGGAGTTTCAGTAAACAAGGACAACTAGTTGGGATGAACAACATTGATGATTAACAGGAAATGCCTGAAAGACAAAGCAAAATCGGCACACATTTTCACAAAAAAAGGCAACTGAAAATTTTAAAGGCTGTTAGTGTAAGTAATTAATGAATCGCACGTACAAACTTCACTGCAAGAAGATACTCTGCTAGTGGAGAACTTGATCATCCCAAGGCTGCTAAGCATAAACATATGGTAAGATACAGCAAGTTCATGGGTTACTTCACAAATGCAAAATGCTATCGTAACTGTAGACATCCATCCTGGTTGCCTTAATTATAATTTCTTAATAACAGCTTATTTATGACTATGTGAATATACCTGTTCTCAAGAGAAGATTTTATATAAAGAAATAAATTAACCACTTTGACAAGTATCTCAAGCAAATATCTCTAGCTCAAATATCTGAAGCTCAGCATTGAAGAAAAACATATTGTTATATGAAGAATACAGTATATGATCATTAAATAATGGTTACTCTGAGTAATACATAAATATAGCAGGGATAAGTCGTGGTTGCACATTTAATTTCCTGACTTTTAAATGCTTATTGAAAATGCAACAGACCTTTTAAAAATACAGCAATGAAAATGGGTAGTATAAAATACTATTTGTTTTGACATGACACACAATGTAAATTGAAACCAATAGTATATAAAGGGATGTATTTCCTGATGATTATTGAAGAACTAATTTCACTCAATTTGCTCTGAAATGATACCCAAGAGTTTGGGTTTGGGCTTTTTTTCCCCCTCTTAAGACAAAATACACTTATTCTGGCCAAAAAAACATCAACTTAACTGATTAAATTTCTAATAAGTTAATTTTTCTAGTCTCTGATTTATGAGTGAAATAGCAAAGCAACCTCCTCCCACAAATAAATAATCCTTATGCTTCCTCCCACCCTCTTTGTTGCTATTTTGTGGGGCACATCCCTGCGCTTCACCAACCAAAGCAGAAGTTCATGATTCACTCTATGCTGGAACTGAGAGCAGATTACATCATGTGCTCTCTCCCACAGGGTGTCCCAGTGGATAAGAGGAATGGGACTGGGACAAGTTAAGTAGTCTCAAGTAGTAGCTTGGGCCCTCCAACATCCCCAGACACATCTTTCTCACCCACCATGGATCTCTGTTGTATATAGAAGCCATTATCCTTCCTGTTGTCCCTCCCTGTAGCTTATTCCTGCCTCCTCGCCCTCCCAGACCCTATTCCTTCTCAGCTCTTTCTTTTAACTGCTTCCACTCCCCCCACCCACACCTTATCACCACAGATCCATGGAATGGTTTGTGTTAGAAGGGACTTTATAGCTCAACCCACCTTCCACTGTCCCAGGCTGCTCCAAGCCCTTTCCAACCTGGTCTTGGACACTTCCAGGGATCCAGGGGCAGCCACAGCTGCTCTGGGCACCCTGGGCCAGGGCCTCACCACCCTCACAGGGAAGAATTTCTTACCAATATCCCATCTAATCCTGTCTTCTGTCAGGGTGAAGCTCCTCTCCCTTGTCCTACCCTGCCCATCCCAGTCTCTCATCAAAAAGAAGCCTGACTTCACCTTCCTCAGCTTTTTGTCACTGTTCCTATCCTGCCTCTTTATTCATCTCTCCTCTCAGCATCCCAAAATCTTACCTACTTCTTGTTTAACTCTTGTCCCTCTTCCCTACTGCACCATGCCATGTTCCATGCACAGCCAGTCCCAGTCTGTTTCAAATTCCTCCCAACTGCTGTCACATCAGGGCTCCCACTCTTACATATTTTCCTCAACATGTGGAGGTGGCATTTGGGGACTCGAGTCATTGGTGGCCTTGGCAGTGCAGGGGTAATGCTTGGATTCGATGGCTTTCTAGGGCTTTTCCTAGCCAAAGGGCTCTGTGTGCTTTCAACCCCTGCCAAGCAGCAGCAGAAACATCCCTGGGAGCACAGTCCTGTCCCACGGGAGCAGGGAGCTGCACTTGCACAAGCTGCAGCTCGTCCCTGCCTATCTCAGCTGATAACGTGATCCCTGGGCATGGGAGGATGCACACAGCCCAGATGGCTCTGGGAGCAGCAAAATGAGAATATTCAGTTTCCACAGACGTCAGGCCACCTCCGGCTGCGTCCCTGCTACGCAGATGGAAACAGACTGCTCCCTGTGCCCAGAGACTGATAATTTGGTCACATTTAGTCATATTATCAGCAGCAGAGCCCTGGCACAAAGGCCACCTGCCAAATTTCAGATCCCTAATGCAAAACATGAAGTTACCAGGGCTCATTAAGTAACACGTTGACAGCTGAAAGAATGGACAAAGACATGTTAATGCTCCAGTCTCACCCCAGAAACCTTCAGTGAAACCTTCCCTGAAACTCTGAAAATACCAGCCTGGGGAAAAAGATAGTTACTGAGGTAAGTATTCCTTAAAATAGTACACTACTCTTAAAAATATATATATAAATTCACAGTTACAAAGTTACATACCAGAACCTGTTAGCTCTCCTCTACACTGGGGAAAGCAACCTGAGCTGAAATGACTATTTCAAAAACAACAGCAGCAACCACCACCATCCATTCTGGGTTTAAGAGGCATGAAGCACGAAAATATCTTAAATTTCAAAATCCTTTACCTGGAACCAGTGCCCCCACTGACCAATCTCATTGGTTTGCAAGTTAACAGTTAAAAAGGTAAAAAAAGAAAAAGCTTACTCCCTGGGGTGGTCTTGCAAGAATAATTTTAAAATAAATTAAAATGTTTTGATTATTCTTTTGTCTTGGATAGTCCCAATTAAGGGAGCACAAACTGCAAAGATGCAAAGAGCAGGAGCTCAGTTTTACATACACCAAGCAGTGAGATTCTTAGTTTCCCACAACTTTACTCATGAGATATTTTTTAACACACTAAAAATAAACACAGTTAAATTGTGATTTATAGTGTATCACCATTTACTACAGCATAAAGTGCTACAGTTGCACAATAAGGTTACTGCTACATAAAATACCTTATGATGTTATTTTGATGTCTGATGTAATTTTATTTAGAATTTAATAAATCAGAGGCAAAAGATCACCAATACTTGTCCCTCTGGGGAATTCTTACATTTACTTGTTTACTCTGCTATTATAATTATTGTTATTATTAGTGAAAGAAATTTAGTTCTGTGTGGTTACAGTGACCCCACTGCATTAAACCAATTGCAGGGACAGGACCTATGATTTGGATCATATTTTCCAGGCAGTTAAGACCACATTCATTTAAAAAAAAATGCTTCAGCATCCTACAGCAGCATCCTTTAAACCCACGACAAGCAGTCAAAAAGAGTTTCTGTGGTTTCCTGAGCTCCTTACCAGTTGGTAAATCACCAGATTTATAATACTTTGCTCACTAAAATTAATTCTAAAAATCAATAAATAAATGTGGGTTAAATGCCACAAAGGAAAATAGCCCATAAATGAACTGCACAGTCATGGTTCTTATAAGAACAGTACACAGGATACACAGCAGAGAGAAAAACAGGTTGATCTAAAATACAGCACAACTTTTTTTCTTCATCATTTACCCAGGTGATGGAGGGAATAAAAAAATTCTGCTGTAACTGCTAAAATCTGGTATGTACTTGCATGAATGAGGTTTATGAAACTGATGGTAGATGCTTACATTTTACAGAAAAGCCTACACAGATTTTCTGACTCCCATTATTTTGCAGAACTATAATGCCCTCTTAGGCTTTAGGAGATGTGGAGTCAATACCTAAGCAAGTATGAGACTAATTCCATACTTAATACCAGAGTTTTTGAACAGTAACTTGCTCATTCATATCTGAAAACATAAATTTAATTAATTCAAAGACATGAGTGAGGGGAATGCATTTATGACTTTGAAACTTTTTTTCCCCTACACTTATTTCCCTCCTTGGGATGTGCAGGAATGTGTAGGAGAAGCTCACACAGACAGGCCTGCAGCACCTCACAGCCACCTCTCATCATCCACCTAAGAACCAAACCCAGCAAAACTCTGGACACACAGCACTATTAACAAATGGAACCAGGCACTATGGAGCAGGAAAACACAACCAGAGAGGAAAAGAAGCAGTTATTGAACATCTGAAGTAAAATCAAAAAAACTGTGAAGAAAATGGCAGAAGCAAAGGCATGACTGAAAAAAAGATCAGTGCAGGGTAAAAGGAACAAGGTGGGGTTTGTGTTTTTATTAAGTAGTAAACCAATATCCACATTGCAAGCGAACACTACAACTCTGTTGGCAGGGTTAGCTGAAAGGCAGGATAAACCGGACAAGAAAACTTGATTTATGTTCTCATTCCACAGCTGGATTCTCATTAAGGAATTTTAGGGAAATCTTCCATTTTTACTCATCCAGTAAGGAATTTACTGAAAGACTTATTGAATTTATTTATTGTGTAAAGCCTCTAAAATGAACAAAGAGTGATAGGAGAAGAGACTGAGGCAGGAATGACACCTTGCCTGCTGAATTCCAACTCTACACAAGCCCAGTTTATGTGAGAGGATAAATGGCTCTGTGACACAGAGCTGAAAAATACACATCACACATACACCTCTGGTGCACATGTACAGGTTCAAGGCACACAAAGTTGAAGGCATGAAAAAGCTTCAAGAAAATATTTCAGTCATCTGTATGGTTACTGTAGGTGCTCCTAAAAGCTGCTTCCAAAAAGGTATTCCCAGGAAACTGCATTAAAATCATCTCTTTCTGCTTTCTACACATAAGCTATACTAAACAATATGAAATTTCAGAGAAAAAATACTGTAAGTCCGAAAATTCACCTGGGAGAGAGTTCTGTTTAGGAACCTTGAAATTTGCTTTCAGCATTTTGCATTTCAACAATTTCACAAAGATAATAATTCACATAGATAATAATTTCCCCAAAAGAGAATTTCTGTGTCCCAGTAAAAAAATCAAATTAAATCAATGCAAATATCTCATGCAGTATCATAGCTTTAGAAGCTGGGAAACTAGGACATAATTGTCCAAGGTATTCTCCTGTACAGATGGTCAAAGTCCATCAAAGCTAGTAAAAATTTGGCTCCTGCTATATTGACAATATAAAATAGAAATTAATCTAACAGAGAGGCAGAAAAAGAAGTGCCAAGTAAGGAAGTAACATTTAGTATGGAAAATACAACTCCAGCTAAAGGCTGCATCACACTAGTTAAGCAAAGTTTTTCAAGAGAAATAAAAAATAAAAAAGGTATCCTGTTTTTTTTCCTCTTCTAGGCCCTCCACTTCCATGGCAAACATTCAGCACCTTTGAGGCAGCCTGCCCAGCTATTACTAGGCTAATTTGTAACAGGGAACACCAAAAAAGACAGAGAAAGAGATATTTGCAGCAGTTTCTCTACAGGAGGGAGTGTGTTTGTTCATTTCACTTGGGAAAAGTTTTGAAAGCAGTCTTCAGGTTCCTTTTTCTTACAAAAGAAAGATGAGTATGCCATCAAATTTGGATGAGCTCATACAGCCTCTGCTGAGGGAATAGATTTGCCAATGTATCTTCTTAGAAGTAAATATTTAGATTATTTTTAGAGCCGAAGGATTATTTACCAAAACAGCAACTCACCACTTCATGAATGGATCGGTTGAAGCCATCATCCTCTGTGAGGATCAGCAAAATGATAAGGGCCATGTAAACATGGTGTGAATTCCTTTCTTCAACATGATACAGGATTTCAAGAATTGGCAGAACCTTTAGGGAAGGAAAAATGGGTGTATCAGTTTAGTCTTCAAATACCTCAGACACTAAACAGAGGAGGCTCTAAAGGTCCCATGTATTGCCCTGCCCTTGACAATTCTTATCAACTCCTCCCTCTGCAAACAACCGCCCCTGAGCAGCGACATACAGTGTCCAAACACCTTCCATCTGCTTCATTCTGTCACACAAGAGAGTCTAAACAAGTGTTTCCTTGTGGTCAGAAATGGAATTTCAATCCCTAATAAATGAGATTCCCAGCCATAGCAGTTACCATAACCTCCAAATGCTTCAGTCCTCCTCTCTACACTACAGCAAGAAGAGAATTGTTAAACAAGATTTTCACCAGTCCAAGCAGGAAAACAGTAGTGTCTACCATCTGTGCTACCACAAGCCTGCTCTGAAAAGCCTTTCCTCCTCAAACCTAGCCAAGCACATCAAAGCTGAGGTGAACAGAGGCATTTTGAGACATGAAAGTTAAACTCCATTTTGGTGTGTGAAGATAATACCAGAAAAAAAAAAAAAAAACAGTTTGGGTTTGGTTAAGACTAGAAGAGGCCTGTTTTTCCAATTTTAGATAATATGCAGCCAAAGAGAACTGACTGATCATTATGATTAGAGTTCAGCCCAAGGTCTTGCAACATTTCCACCAGGATGAACAGCTTAAGCCAAAGCCTTGTAATAATAATGAAAATGAGATTTCATTGCAACAGCAAGCATACCTGAATGCTAGTCTAAAGTTAATCCAGATGCAAACATTGTCTCTCTACCAAATGAAAATTAGCTTTCTACTGGCTCACTACAACGTGGCTTCCATGGGCTGCACAAATAGGCCGAAATCACAAAAAAGCCCTGGAAAAAGGAACTGGAGAAAGCCCTCAGTTCCAAGAAGCTTCTAGACACCTAAAAATTTGCTGTTTTTCAAAACAGGCCAAAGGCAGCTGGATGAATCATGTGAAACCTATTCTGGTGAGCAGCCAGGACACCAAGTGCTTCACAAGCCTCTGAAGTTACCAAAATGTTCTCTTACAGTCAACCATCCTCGAAGCAGTTGGGACATACTAAACCAGTTTTTATTAGAATGAAATGAGATTGATCTGAATGCTGCAGGCCACAAAACCTTTTGACACATGCTTTGGTCAGGGTCAAGAGAAGATGACTACAGAAGCAGAAGGAGAATATGCTTACAGTAACATCATTATTAATATTAAATCAATATTAAAATAAAATATTTTTAAAATTACATGTTCCAAACATCCTTCCCTTGCCATTTCAAAGGATCCTTCAGAAACCTCTCTCCCCAGTGGAAACTAGAGTACCATCTTTGTGTTTTCTGAATATCAGTCTTGAGTAAAGACCAGGTTTTCCCTAGAACTTCTAATTAGCACCAAAAAAAAAATTGTCCTTTTTGTTGGATGGGGAGAGAGACAAACATCACTGTGTTGGTCCACCATTCAAATGGTTTCCCTTTCCAACACTTGCATGTAGCTTTGCACTGTAAAAGCTCTGTCATTTCCAAATCCAAGAGTTATTACAGTAAGCTGCATAGAGCTGGAAGCAACATAAAACTAATGAAGAATTGCATTTACAACTTTGCAGGGAGAACAACAAAAGCCTTGCTGAAGGTAGCCATTGGAACAACTTAGTTTTCCAGACAGATCCCAGATGGAAGCACAGGATGGTTTGAGCTGGAAGGGACCTTTAAAGATAACTGTGACTCAGTCAGGTTGTGTCAAACCATACAAACCGCTCTGGCAAAACATACTCCTTCAGAACAGCTCAAAATATCTCCTCTGTCAACACATAATAATACTAATTGTAACTGAAAAAGTCCATTCATGTTCTCAAGTGCTCCAAGTCCTACAAGTGTGTGTCTACAAACTACATTTAAACATACATGATACTGAGACATTGCAGCCATTCCCCTACAAGCCAATGTGTGGAAGTGCTGTTACTAAAGCTCCATACTTGCTACTGAAGAGTAGTCTGGCACTCCAGATCATGTCAAACAGTCCTCCTGCCCCAAAAAAACCTCTGCTGCTTCCAAAACCTCCACTCCTTTGGCCACGTTTCCCTTTCCACTCCTCTTTCAGGCTCTGTGCCATCTACACACTGGACAAAACTCAGGGAGGCATATGGCAACTTTATTCTCTCCTATGTGCCATTTCTGGATGGAACCAGAATCAGATTGTAGACTTTTCATAATTCTTCCTCCTTACAACACTTCCTCCTTTATATATTGATTGCTCAGGTGCACACACATCTTCAGGACAAGTATTACTGTTCTCAAAACAAAAACAAGCCACCACTTCTATAAAAAAGTTACAATAAATATTCAATTAAAGTTCTAATCATATGAAAATGTAAAATTTGAAATACTCTGGGGGAGGGGAGTCTTGTGAGCAGTCTGGGTGGAACCTGGAGGAGACAGCTTTCTTCAAAAGAGGAAGACTTTTAGATAGTTTCCTTGAAGAAGTCTGGGGCTGAAACCTGGGTCTCAGGTCTCTAGAAGAATTCAAAGAACCCTGAGAGATGCCTGGAAGGAGTCCAGGAGGATTCTGGAAGAGATGGATTCCTCCAAAAGAGAAGAATCCTCTCAGTTTATTTTAATTATATTAAAATTTATCTAGACTTTCAACCAAAATACATTTCTATACTTCTATGCTGCATACATACATTAAAACTTTTATACCTATCTTCTTATGCAATGGTTTTATCCAACCCTATATTGAGAAGAGAGCCACCACTTCTTTTGTACTGCTGACCTTTTTCTCAGAGCCATCACACTACCTCTACTGCTCCACTACTAACACTCCTCCCTCAGGAGCAGCTTTTAACTGGCAAGAAACAGCCACCATTAAAACGTTACTTTTAATCCCCAAAACAAGCGGCAGGTAAAAACAGAGACTGAAAATTGCAGGTGCTATATCCAGTCCAAGGCTGGTTTTCCCAGTAAAGTTTAAAAATAGATTGTCTTTAGTACTCAACAAAATACAAGCAGCAACCTGCTTAAGACAAATTTATACTACAGGAAAAAATATTGCTGTAGCATCAGCTGATATAAATACATCATCGTGTATGTTATTTCATTCCAGTGATGTTGAGCAGCAACAAAATCTCAACTCAGCAGCCAAAGAAAACACATCGAATAGCTCATTTCTTACACGCAGAAATCTAACTGGTATATTTACTTGCAATACTGGTGCTAACTGCTCTTTCAAACAGAAGAAGGCTTGACAGACTCCCATCCACAGACCAGAACACTATGCTTGTCAAAACATGTGCTAACTGACCTCTGTTTCATCTGTCCCACCACTTTCTGGAGGATCTCTGCAAGCACTTTGAAAAGGACAGCCCAATACTAGATGTAAACTTCTCTAACATCAGATATTTAATCAGTTATTTTTAAAAATGAAGAAGGACACACAAAGATCCTAATCATTTTCCCAAGCAGAATTATGTTAAGAACAAAAAAAGGGTTTTTTATTAAAAATAAAACACAAAGTCCAACAGAAGGTGAAGGTATTTAGCTGTAACTGGCAGAGGGAGAATCATACAAATGAGGAAGTGAGCTGAGACAGTATCTGTTATACCAGCTAAGAAAAACAAACTTTTAATTTACAAGTTCCACTAAAGTTGAAAAAGAGCAGAGACACATTTCAAAAAATCCTTATGAAATGTTACAGAGCACCTTCTGGTGATGCTTCCTGGGCGCAGACAGGGAGACAAATTAAAACAGGGGAAAACACAACATATGGGATGCACTGAGTGCAGTGAAACAGGAAGAACCTGCAAAACCCCCTAAAGTTTAGGATGAACTCTGAGCTGCCTGTGGACGTGATCTCTCACACAGCACCTATACAGCTACCACTCCATTCATCCAACTGCCTCTGCACAAAGAAGCCACTGATTGACATACCACATGCCTCCAAAATGTCCTCCACCCTCATTCAAAGATCATTTTGACTCTGGATTAATGACCTTACTGGTTTTCTCCCATATCTCCGGATGGTGGGAATCAACCTCCAGGCTTTAATTCTTACCATCCCTCTCTGCAAGCAGAGATTCCTGTTTTTTGAAGGATTCCCCTTTATGAAGGCACATACACATCCCGAGGCTCCCCAGGCTCTTCTCTGACCAGCTAGAGTTAGCTTCCTAGGCCTTTCACAGTGTTATTGCTAACTTTAAAGCAAAAAAGACTTCCATGTTTCTCAACAGGGATCCATTTTTCAATAGTCTGTAACTATTTTTAGTTACAGACTATTGGAAGTACAGTCTGGAAGTACAACACCAGAATAGTACAGAGTGTTTCAGCACCACTCTTGCCACACAGGAAAGCCAGCGCCAGTACTCAAGTCCCTTTATCTCATTATCAAGTCTAAGACTGAATTACCCTTTTTCACCACAGGACTGTAGTTAGGAGGTCATGATTTCTTCGTCCACTAGCCCTCCCAGCCATCCCAATTCTTTTTGGATCTGGCTCAGCCTGCCTTAATGAGCAATTAAAACTGCTCTTCTCAGTTGATTGCTGCTTATCCTTATCTACTGGCCCAATAAAAACAAGAGGATTGGACAAAGATGCCAGTAACTTGTCAGTAGAGATCACAAAGAAGCAGCATGAAGAGCAAAATAAGAGAAGTTTCAAATGTTGGTATTGAAGAAAAAATCAAAATACCCACAAAAACATACTGTTGACTTTTCAGTGATGCTTTTCTGAATTTTTCCAGCTTTTCCCAAGAAGTGTTTAAAGTTGCTGATAATATCTGGGATTTTCTGACTATTTTTTAGGTGATTATATATGAAAATATCCTGCACTGCAGAGTATTTGAGTACCTGCATCTTGACTTGTTTTGACAGATGCACCACACTGTTTTTCTGGAAGCTTTACAGTGTATCAGACACCATAATTATAAAACAATGCACACAATTGTCTAGAGCAACCTGGGATAGTGGAAGGCATCCCTGCACATGCAAGGGGTTGGAATAAGATGGGCTTTAAGGTCCCTTCCAACCCAAACCATTCTAGTATATGCTGTGAGTCTAAAGATACAGCAAATTGTTATGGTTAGCAGTTGTTAACTTGTCATATCACACACTAGCAGCCCCAAAAATTATACGTGGCCATTTGTTAATGGAATTCATGCGAAATGACTCAGCCCTTGCCTACATAATCTGACGTGGACACAGGAGCTCAGTCTTGAATCAATTCAGCATCAACCATCTCACCCCAGTTTGCCAACAGTGGCGTCTATCAACTCCGATTTTAGCAATACATCTGCTAGGACTTGGACTGAAACCAAACTCACTCCATATCTGCCATCAAACAGGCAAGGGATCTAATTACCTGGCAAGATTTCAAATATTAAAATGGAAAGGGTCCTCTATTCTGTTACCAATTCCCCTAGACAGCCATTATCTTATTAAAGGAATGCTTTTTAATAAGTAAGATTTGTTAAAGTGGTTTGTGACATTACTAAAGTGGGGAGCATAAGCTAATTTATAACCTACAAAACCATACCAGGTGTCTGTTATATTGGCCATTAACCACAATCCTATTTAAGCAGCTAAAAGGCACTACAGTTGTATTTATATAAAATCTGTGAGCTGCTCCTTGAGGAGTTTCAGTCTTAGGTCAACCCTGTAAGACATTTGGCATGTTAGTCCAGTCACAGCTCATTTTGTTAACTATTACTCCTGAAAGCACAGAGACAGCTTGTGCAACTTTTTGGCCTGAATATCCAAAAGAGATAAATAAAATAATGAATGGAATGATATCTGCTACCAGTTTCTCTACACAATGATCAGAAGTGGGCAGGTTTGACCTGGGTCATGACAGTGGCACAAAGAAAGAGGGAATCCAAGATGTCTTGAGTACCACCCTTGACTGCAGTGACATGTTCAGCAGCACACTCCTGAGATGATGTAACAAAAATGCATAAGTGAGCTAGAACTGGCAAATGAGTGATCCAGAACCTATTGCTCCCACTGCAGAACAGAGGCCACTGGCAGCTGGTGACACCTAAGCTTGCAGGGCCAATCCCTCGTGAGGAGAATAAAGAAGGCAGAGCAAGACTCACCAGATTCTCTATGTCTGTCCGTGCCAACACGTAGGTGCGCACGTTGCTGTTCTGATGCAGAAGCATGTACAGGAGAAGAGTGGCTTGATCAGATTTCTGCTGATCACATAAAGCTGTGTATAAACTGTTAAAGTTAATCTGGAAAGCGTGTGGATTTGATGACGAAAAAGCAGTGTTATCTGAAAAAAAGAAATAAAATAAAGTCATTAACAAATACATTTATCATTCAGTTATTTGTCAATGTTATAAATCTCTGGGGGAAATATTTAATACACCACAGAAAGGAGGAAACAAAAATCACCCATGATTCTTATTACCAATGGTCATAAACCACAATAGAGTCTTGTAAAGCTTCAGTTGTGCCAAAAAGCTGAGGTTGTCCGCCCATACGAGCTTCAGTAAGACCCCAGTACCTGCACAAAAAATTCACCTTTTTTCATAAAACAATTCTGTCCCTCCGTATCAATTCCACTGCCAAGAAGGAATGTGATCCCAGGAGCTGCTGGAATGGAGGCAGACACAAGGTCTTCTCTGGAAACAGTATACCAATGGTTAACTTCCAAACCCTGCACATCAAACTTACAGGTTTAGTTCTCTGGCATTAAGGCGGAGTCTCTCCCATACATCCCTCTCTTGGTATAAAGTGTGGATGTGCATAGGTCAAGATTACTGTGATATCTCAGTGAAAGGTAGGTGTCAGGACTTTAGAAGTGTGTGGTGGAGAGTTTGGCGAGTTAACTGATGTAAAACATCACATCACATTATCTGACATCCCTCAAAGTAACAGCAGTTTGTTCATAATCACAACTTTGTGCCAGGGCTGGAAGTGAAAATAAACAGATTTCTGTTCACAGAACCTTTACCAGCCTCAACAAAAACATCCACCTGCATAGATCCCTAAGGTCTAGAAATTCCCTGTGGAAACAGAAAAATCTAGTACTTACAGGGGGTTTTTGAAGAAGATGGAGAGCGAGACAATTTTTATATGGGCAAATAGCCAGAGGATGAGGGGGAAGGGTTTTAAACTGAAAGAGAAGACATTTAGATGAGAGATCAGGAAGAAATTCTTCCCTGTGAGGTTGATGAGGCCCTGGCACAGGTTTCCCAGAGAAGCTGTGGCTGTCCCTGGATCCCTGGCAGTGTCCAAGGCCAGGATGGACAGGGCTTGGAGCAAGCTGGGATAGTGGAAAGTGCCTGTGCCCAAGGCAAGAGAGTTGAAACTGGGTGATCTTGAAGGTCCCTTCCAACTCAAACTACACTGTGATTCTATGATTTTAAGACCATATTCCTATTGAAGTTTGCTAAGTAGCTTTCAACACAGAAGAGCATGGCAGTCGTCATGTATTTTGAACAACATTTCCACCCACTTTGGATGGAAAAAGTGCTTGGAATTGCTGCAGGAGCCCTGCAGGAGCCCTGGCTGCCATTGGTTTTGTGAGGCCCAGCAGACAGCGTGCTGGGGAGCCATCACTCCTCTTGGCCAGGGCAAAGGGGGACAGCTCCAGCCATTGAGCTGGAGGCAGCAGGAGGCCCTGGAGCAAACAGAACTCCTGCCTGCAGGAGCTGGGAACCACGTGGAGACGCAGCCCCACGGCAATGGAAACCCTGCCTGTCCCAAAACCACGCACCCACGGGCGCAGGAGAGACTCCAACCTGGCCTTCCTCAACTACTGACCATGACTATGGACCAGCTGGATTAAAACCTTCCTGCTTTGGGCAGGAATTTCCCTTCAGGAGGAAAAACATGGATGTAGACAGCAAAACCAGAACAATTCAGTCCTTGGTGCCACAGGTCATTATCTGAGAAGCTCCTCTTGGCTTTGCAGCTTCACTTCCGTGAATGTTTATGCTGTGCCACTAGGATTTATAGCATTTCACTATCGGTTTTATTAAAGGATACTAAAAAGGATACCAGTAAAATAAAAATCTTAACAGAATGAAAGAAACTTACCAGCAACACCAGCATATCCTGTATTATTCTGCAGAACATTAAGCTGATCAACAGAAAAATTAAACTATTCTAAACCATGTACAAAAAAAACCCTATCCTGAACTCCTCTAGTTTTGTCTCAATTAAATTATAGAACTTATTTTTTTTTTAAATGCCAATTTTCCTTTTATAGTATATATTATTACTGCAACCAGCTTCTTTTTTTCCACATTACTTTCCTCTTACAAACCCCTTAGAATGTTCACAGAAATCAAATTTAAGCTCAATTATGAGTATTGCTAGTGGGAACAAGTTTCTGGGAAACAATAAGTCATTCTATCAACACACACATGTAGAGAAAATATAGCTTTTCATGCTACATTTGACACAAAATAAGTTATTTCAAAATTTTATAATGATATATGTATAGCACGCTTTAATGAAATACATTACTGGCTACTGGTAGCATGAATCAAAGTCAACCAAAATGCAACATGAAAGAAAGCTTGCAGTTTAAAGACAGAACAAAATAAAAACTTTATCAACAATTTGATCTCAACCACCTGTAAATGGTATCCAATAAATCAAAGAAGCAAGTTAGGACTCAGAATTCTTCTTATGAGAACAATCCTCCACCTTCACAACCCAATAAATTTTCCTAGGTAATGGTGAATTAATTTAGAGCTCAACCTGGTTAAAACTTAATGGATAAAGGAATACAAAAACTCCCCAGAAGAAAGTGCATAACTCAGGATATTACTGCGGCTTCACAGGTTGTCACACAGCTCTGGAGCCCTGTGCACAGTGCCAACCTGCACAAAGCCAATGAAAGGTAAAACCACATGGCTCAGGTTCAGAGATTTAAGTGTGGATAAAGTACACATGGAAAATGGTGGAGTCCCCATCCCTGCAGGGATTTAAAAGCCGTGTGGATGTGGCACATGGTGACAAGGGGTAGTGGTGGCCTTGGCAGTGCTGGGGAATGGTTGGACTTGGAGGGCATTTCCAACCTAAATGATCCTGTGCTTCTGTGAAGGCACAGGCTGCATACTGAGCTATCTAGATAGCACAAGCTCTGTTAGGGCATTCCCACGTTCAAATAAGACCCTCTGTGAGTCAGTGCCACATGGCACCTGCAGTTACCTGACACAGCCTGGATCCTGCCTTCTCAAAACCCAGACAAGCACCAAAACAACTCTGAAACCTCTCATACACACAAAACTCATGGAAGTGTTTATGTTAAACATTTTTTCTTACATTTGAAATACAAGAATACAGTCAGCAAACCCAGGTAGCAATTTCATTATTTTCCTTCTCTCTGAGGACCATAACTTCAGGACAAAAAGTGCTACAAATTTTTAGGGGACTCCAGCAGACCCTTGGATAACCAATCTACTTATAGGTTAGTTTTATATAGTCACAGAATCATCAAGGTCAGCAGACACCCTCAAGAACTTCTAGTCCAGGAAGTAAACTAGACCAGGATTATAAAGCTTTCTAGTATTTCTCAAGTCAGAAGAATAAAGCATCCTCCTTCTGCCCCCACCACAAAGCCCCAGCAGCTGAGGAACTCCACCTCAAAACTCCCAGATAAAAACGTGTTATTACTGCTCTTCCATGGGCATGCTGGAAGGACAACAAATCTTGGAAAGAGAAGCTCTAAGCAATCACAGCATCTTGAAATTTCACTTATCAGCTCAGGCTCAGAAGTAAGAAGAGATACAAACCTTGTGTATTCTTGAAGGACATGATGGCTTGTCTGTAGGGGTTTGGGGTGTCTGGAGTGTCAGTCAGGTTGGCCAGGACCAGCAGCAGCAGCAGGCTCTGGCTGGCCAGAGGGGAGCACTGTTCCAGCTGGGCCGACGCTTTGCTGCCCACCCCACCCAGTGTGAACACTGTCCACAGGCCAGCTGCAGAGAAAACAACAACAAATAACAGGTTTGGTCATATTTTAACAAACAAGGCTATTCTAGAGTGTAGGTTTAGATTAGATATTGGAACAAAATCCTTCCCTGTGAGAGTGGGGGGGGCTTTGTCACAGGTTTCCAAGAGAGGCTGTGGTGCCCCTATTCCTGGAAGTGTCCAAGGCCAGGTTGGATGGGGCTTGGAGCAACCTGGGACAGTGGAAGGTGTCCCTGCCCATGGCAGGGGGTGGGACTGGATGGGCTTTAAGGTCCCGCCAGTCAAACAATTCTCTGATTCCACAATTGTACATTGTGCACGTACAGTTCCAGTAGTAAGGCATAATGTACAAAGCCAAGGTAATGTCCCCAGAGGCTGGTTGAAAAAACTCTCATTATCACATTGTTTAAACTTTGATGATTGGGCCTCAAATGCAGAGTCATTTCACACTTACAGCACTAAAAAGAATTAACTCCAACACTAAACTACAGCATTTGAAATTCCTGTTCCTAATTACAGCAGTGTTGGTGAAACCAAATGACCAGCTACATGCCAAATACTGATTAGAGGAGAAGGAGCATCAGAGGAGGATTAAAGGACTCCCCTCATCCCTTTCCAGCAAGTCCATTAGTCCTTATACCCTTGCCACTGCTCATGGGAGTGTATTACAGAACTGGAAAAAACTAAGAAAAGCACTAGAACTGAAACGGAGATGCTGCAGACTCAGCATTACTGGAGTACAAAGTCAGAGGAAAGGATAAAACCTCTATGTTTATCACATCTGGGCTCTCAATTCACTCATTCCAAGGGAGTAAGAAGCAGCGCCTCCCAATCACACAGTATTAGATTCACCCCAAATGCCTGCCTAGCAGTTAATTTTTTTGAGTGTATCTTGAAATTTTATTATAGAGAGTAAGCATTTAATCAAATTTAACAGGTCAAAGCTTTGAGTTATACAGGTTAAAAAATATTAAGTTTTACTTAAAAAAAAGGTAAATCCTTACTTCCTCTTTTAATTAATGCCTAAATCAAAAATTAAATACAATACACCTTCTTAAAGAAAACAGAAAAATTAAGAAGGTTTAATTTCCAGTCTTCTAGTCATCAAGATTCAAAGTGTAAATGATAAAAACTTCTAAGCCATTTGAATGTAAAATACTAAAGTATAATCAGTTAAAAGAATTTCAAGTACTCTAAGCCCTACAAGATTTCAAGCCTTCCAATGAGTATTTTTCTTCAAATGTAATTATACAGTCAGATTATGTAACAAACCAGTGCTCCCTCATTAGGACAATTGCAGGACAATTACTGCCATGTCATAGGCAAGGAGACTAATGCCACTCAGTGTTAAGCAGCTTGAGAGTTCTTATAATAAAAAGTACTATAATTGTAGCCTTCTTAGCAAAAATTTCATGTTACATTAGTAACCCTTTATTACCATGTTTTTCACCCACAGTTCTTATCAGAATGAATAATGTTGACCATGAAGTTTTTCACGTGGGTTAACCAGAGAGGTAACATGCAAAGAAACTATTTTAAAAACCCTGAAACAACTGTACACTTATCATCACATGCTAAAGAAACTAAAATTCATCAGATTTCCATTCTTAAATTTTAGTATTTTTCATTTTCTACCACCCCATCCTTCCGTGGCTGCCATCTGCCATTACGTCTTTCCTCAATAGTTAAGAAAAGAGGGATCTAGCCAAAACACCAGTGATTAATCTGAATCTTCCACCAGGGAGAACAAGGTCATGATGTCCAAGAGACATCTGCACATGAATATGTGGCCCAAGTAACCTCCTGAAGTTCTCTTGTGTGTTGGCAAGTACTCCAGAAAACCAACCCTATGTTACAGGTTCATAACATTCCTTTCAGTTGCAAGGGCAGCGTCACTTTAGGAGCTAAGTGTTGGCTGATGCTTCCAACACACTCAAGTTAAAAACATTTTAAAGGAAAATATTATTTCTGATCATAAACATCACATTAAAATGCTAAATAGGTAAAGAGCCTGGGACGACAGAGGAACAGGAAGTTTCTAGCTCTGTGTAGCAGTATATTCACAATATCTGACATATTACTTTGTTAAACCTAATTTTATATTTATGCATATTTCAAAATTACAAGACTATATTTAACTTCTTTAATGCACAAAACAAAGTAACTTATGCTGTGCTCTCTTAGAAGCTTTCCTTTATATTCTTTTCAGATCTGAAGTTAATAGAAAACATAGAAGAATGGACACTGATACAGAATGGACAGAATAATATTTCAGATTCTGCTTCTTCAGAACATCGCAGGAAAAAAGAAACAGGACAAAAGGAAGAAAATTTCATGTTTAAAAGGGATGAAGGCCAGGTTGGACAGGGCTTGGAGCAACCTGGGATAGTGGAAGGTGTCCCCACCCACGGCAGGGGTGGGAATGAGATGAGCCTTGAAATCCCTTCTAAACCAAATCATTCCAGGATGCCGTGATTCCATTAAAATTCTTGTTTAAGCCAACACAATAGCCACATATGACTGCAACAGTACTAGTTCTGCCAGGCATCATTACAGGCATGAAGGGAAATTTGCCTAAATGCTCCAACATATAGACTGGATTTCTTTCACATTGATGTTTTTTTTTTATTTTACTTCTATCCTCTTGTCATTTTTTTCTATACCACATGAGAAATACAAATTCCAGATGTTTTTGTAAAGCTTTCTACATCTCTGGGAGGTGGCAAAGATAAGTTAGGGTTCTTAAAACTAAACCACTAAACTGCAAAAAGGAGGGAAGTGTAGATTACCTGAAACAGCGTCATGAGGCGTACACTGCGCCTGAAGCACACACTGCTTCTGAAGATTTATAAAATGTTCAAAAGGCTATACAATACCAAATACTACCTTTCTGAACCCAATTTTAAGTCTGATGAAGTCAATAATCCACAGCCCTAAAACAGCCCCTTCAACGTTGTCGTGGTTTAATACCAAACAACAAATCGTTCTCTCCCCTCTGGTGAGATGAGGAAGAGAACAGAGAGAAAACACAAAACTGACAGGTTGAGGAGAAGGCAATTCAAGAGGACTGAAAAAAGAAGGGAAAATTATGATGATGATGATGATGATAATAATAATAATGAAAAAAGAATATACAGAGGAAGTGATACACAGTGCAGTTGCTCACCACCTGCTGCAGACCCTGAAGCAGCATCCACCCACCCCTGGGCAACACCCCCCAGCGTTTTATTGCTCAGCATGACAGGATATGGGATATTCTTCAACAGTTGGGTCAGCTGTCCTGGCTGTGCTCCCTCCCAGCTCCTTGAATCTTAAGAAACCTTGAACCTCATCCCATTCTAACCCCTGCCATGGGCAGGGACACATTCTGCTATCTCAGGTTGCTCCAAGCCCCATCCAACCTGATCTGGAACACTTTCAGGGATGGGGCAGCCACAGCTTCTCTGGGAAACCTGTGCCAGGGCCTCCCACCCTCACACAGGGACACACAGGGACAGCCAGACAAAAATTTATTCTGAAATTATGAGAAGGTGACAAATTCTTGATGCAGGGTAAGCATGACTTAGCAACTAAAACACCAGGCTGGTATCAACATTACCCAGCACTGCAACTGTATCCAAGCTGAAAACAAGACAAGCTGAAAACATTTAGGTATTTGGATCACTTACTTCACTTACACAGTTTACTGTTTTCTGCAAAATACTTTCAATTGCCTCTCTCTAGTATTTCTCCATCATTTCTAACTGTGTCCACCTCTGGGCTCCCCAGTACAGGAGGGACATGGAGCTCTTGGAGTGGATCCAGTGGAGATTGACACATTTACTGAAGGGCCTGGAGCATCCCTCCAAGGAGGACAGGCTGAGGGAGCTGGGGCTGTTCAGGGCTGTGAGAGGGCTCTCAGCCCTGGCTGTCCCTGGCTGTCCCTGTGTGCAAGGAGGGTCAGAGCAGGGCCCAGGATCTGCTCCATGCCCAGCAATGGCACCAGAGCCACCAGCAGGGACTGAGCCCAGCAACTGCCCTGCACAGGAGGCACAACTTCTGCCCTGAACAGAGACCAGACAGGGGAGGAGTGTCCCTCACCAGGGATATTGCAGAGCCCTCTGGACACAATGCTGCATCCTGTGCTCTGGGATGGCCCTGCTGGAGCAGGGAGGTGGGGTCACATGTCCCACTGTAGGCCCTTCCAGCCTGACCAGCTCTGGGATTCACTGACTTTACTTCTTCACTCAGTCCCACATGGAACCACATTGCTAGAAGTTTTGTCAACTGAAGAACTGTAAAATTCAGCCAATTATTTCTGGAAAATACTCAAATATTTTAATAAGAAACTGGATGTTTTTACCTTTAAAACCAAATTAACAGATTCATTTTTGCCCTTTTCTTTCAGCCAACTAGCCACCACAGGCTTTTTTTCCCTGTCCATACAACTCTATGTAAAGCAAAGCAAGAAAAGCAGGTCATAAGAGCAAAGTATGTTATGTTGCAACAGAGAAGCTGAGATTTTCTGTAAGATGACTGGAAACACAGTTTACAGCCATGAAAACAAACCCAGCACTTTAATCTAGTTTGACAGTCTGTGAAACAACACTTAATGGCAAAATGAAGTTATGACACAGTCATCAAAATAGAACTTTCTTTCACCTGACTGTTATTTGATGTAAACACAACTCTGCAGAAATCTCAGCCTAATGCCTGGTCTCTGTTACACAATGAGATACAAGTAAGGTTCATGTTTGTACCAACTTTGGAAAAGTTTAAACACACTTATTCATAGTTTCACGAGAATAAGAAGAATTTTAAGAGTTTGACTTTGAAGACATTTTGAAACTAAGGGTGCAGAAGGTATTCTAAAAACTCATCACACTCATACAAAGCATTGCAACTTACAGTCAACAACTTCTAACACTATCTACCATTACTTTAAGTCAGAAGATCAACCGACTGTGAGCTATAATTGATTTTTGAGCTCTCCTGGATTAGTTATTAAACTAGTTGTAATTCTTCTGCAAAATGTATTATTCACCTTTCAACCTTCAGTGTCAAGACTGAGAAGACAAACTCTCTGACTTCCCATGCTGGACAGAGCATTAAATTAATGCCAAGGAAATTGGAGTTACTTACCTCCAAGTTTCTTTCTAGGAAATTAGTATTGTTTAGGTTTTTTTTTTTAATCTAATAGTAGCTCAAAAATTCAATTAAAGTAATCACTGAACTTCAACCTTTCCTTTGAACATCCTTCATTGCATTTAAATATAGGCATTAAATTGCAATTAATACTGGCAAAGCCTTTCTGAGTATGGTCCTGTCTCTCCTCACTGGAGCTTGGTAAGAGGGTAGATCCTTCCCTCATTCCCCATCACATAACCCACATCCTCTCAAACATATTTAGCATCCTTCTATTGAGTTTTTTATTACTTTCGACAGGATTTTGCTGAGGGCACCAACTTGAGATGCTGCCCCCAGGCTGCTTTTGAGACTGAATAGGACAAAATAAGAGTTTTAGCAGACATGAAAATTTTCAAAAGGTCTCTTGATCTCCCCCTATCATTCTGACATTTCCAAAACAACAGTCCTGCTCCCTTGTTGCAAAAATGGAAAGAACACAAATAGATGAGGCTACAGAAGTTGGCAAAGCCAGTGTTAAATATCAGAAAGAAAACTCAACCACAATGAAAAAAGCCCAAAACAGAACACTTCTAGCTTATAGTTAGTAATACATCCAAGTCCTAGCTGCACATTCTGCTTTCCTATTTCTGAAACTTTTAGCATCCAGAAGATTGTCCAATGCTTGCAATGCTGCAGGATTGTCCGATCCAAGGCATCACTAAATAGAGATGATGAAGAATTAAAGCAAAAGTGATTTTTGTTGCATCTAATTGTACCATCATGTAGTTCCTCCACCAAAACCAGTAAATAGCATATTATTAAAAAACATTACAATTACTGTTTAATTCTTATTATACTCAAGGAGCAGCACTGGGAACTTTAGTGTTGTTGTTTTTTTAATGCTTATTATGTGTGTCACTTTTCTTAAGTCAATTCAATAGTTCTCACACTGTGGTCTGATGAACACTTTCTGGTGGCCCACGGAGAGCTGGCAGTTCACATTGTGCTGGCTCTTGTCCTTGTTTCCAGCTGCTACATTGTGTTAGAAGAAAGCTAAAAATACATAAATACTTTCCTACGATTCCTTTTCCATGCAAGCAATTTCTCAAGCTGCCACGGGGATGTTATGTGATAATGGATGGGAGAGGAAAAAGAGGTCCATGGAATCATGAACGGGGATCAGTGAGGCAACTGCTGTATCAGGGGCATTTTATACTTTATAAAGCACATCTCCAACATCTGAGATCTTTAGTTAAGGAACTTAAACTGCAAATTGTGAAGAACCCAGGGTACACTTGCTTAAGAAATTATAAAAACAGCAGCTACATTAATTTTAGGGAAGTCCCACTGCAGATTTGTGAGGATTCATCACAGAAAGAAACTAGCAAAGCTGAAGTATAGGAAATATGGAATCATTTTTACATGGTTTATGAACCTGCATGTTAAATATTCTACTCTTGAGCAACATTAAACTCATCTGTAGCATAAACACACTGACATACACACAAACTACAACCTGTGACTGAAAAAGTCAATCTGGTGACTGTAGACGTTTTAAGTAGGGAAATTGTAAAAACTCAGAAGCACAAAAATGGCTGTCCTAAATACAACAGTAACTTTTTGTTTGCAGTCACTTTTTAATTGCAGTAACTTTTTCAACTGACACAAGTTTCTGTAAATGATAGAGTTTTTGAAACGTTTCACTTGGCATGATAATACAAATGGCAAAAGTAACAATTTTTAATTTTCAGCAATATTTTTCATGGTCATCATAGTCCAGCATTGGACTAACAGGATTAACCCAAGCCAGCATGAGACATAGGAGAAGTCCTACAAACAGCAATAAATGAATAGTTTCTGGATGTCAGACAGTCTAGCAAAATAATTTTGTATTTTAAATACTGGTAGGCTAGTTCCTCTCTAAGTCATCAGGAGGCTGCAGCAAGAATTCACACGTGGGAGACACTAAATTTAAAAGCATTTTGAGACAACAGCTATGTATCAATACATCTTGACTCTATTTCTTGTCCGGAACACAGGAATGGCACATGCTGTGTATCAGAGTAAATGTGTGATCACTTGGAACTCCATATGCAGGCTTAAAATCCCATTGAACTACCACTTAGTCCTTAGTGCAAGGTCAAAGGCACACAATTTACACAGATGATTGCCATGGCTTTATTTCAGGTGCTGTGTTATATTTCAGTTGCTTTACTACTATATTTTAAGTATTTAATTCCTAAATACTACAGGAAAGTGACTGAAATGCTATAGAAAGATTAAGTGCATGTTTTAGATTACTTCTTTAAACGTCAAAAAGAATTATAGAAGTGATTTAAAAACCAAGTTATTTTCTTCTCAACAAATCACTGCAACAGAACAACTGCTCTATATTTCATATATTTCAACTGGCTCATTGAAATACATGACTGAGTATGACTTAATTGTTTGAGGGTTTTCACACCTAATAACACTATTGTAAAGGAGACCAGTATTTCAGCCTCCCTGCCAAGAACAGCAGAAGGTAGTTGTTTCTGTGGAGCCAAGCTCTGCAACACCAGCCCCCTGCCTGCCCCACTCCTGGTCACAGCCTCTCCGGGAATAGCCAAGTTCATGTCTCTGTACCCACACATTTCAAATACATCCCAAGCACTCGACTTTTTGATGTCACCATTGCTCCCAGTGCTGCAGCAGGACAGGAAAACCACAGCAAATGGCTGGGGTGCAGTGGAGGAGCCAGTGGGGAAAAGACAGCCCAGGAAATCTCCACACAAACCCTCTGAAGCCAGAGAAGCACTGATGAGTCTGAGGTGCCCAGGGCCGTGATGTCATTAACACATTCTGGAAGTAGTTTTTCAGGAAATGAATCATGGAAGCAAGTGAAATGCAAAGATGTATTAGGTAACTGTGTCCATCCCCTATCCATGCAAGTGTTCCCTCCAGTACAGCTTGTTATTCTATCCAGACTAATTTTAAGGGACTAGTAATGGAGCTTGAACGACATCCTTTGGGAAGCATGTTCCATAATCTAATAAACCTCAATGTTAAGATTTTTTTCCCTAATATTCAGCTAAACATTGCTATTGCTTTATTCAGCTTCATCTACTTATTCCTTTAAGTGGTTCTATGTAATACCATAAAACATTTCTGCCCCAGTTCAGTGTTTACAGCCCTTAAGTAAAAGGCACAGTCAGGTCTCCTTTGTTGCCCAGCCAAATTACATACACACATTTTTCTTTCTTTTCTTTTAAAGTCTTTTCCAGTTTGCTTCCTGCAATTAATTCCAGCTCCAATACTTTGCATGACCTTTCAAATGTCATGGAACTGAAAAAGATTGTAAACACTAAATTGGATAGATTGATAAATAAGCATATCCCTCATTTCAGTGCAAAAACAGTGTTTATTTCATTTTAAACCATTCATCTCCCTTTTTATCACTACATCTCAGGAGATCTTTACTGTGAAATTTGAAATGATCCAAGCCTTCCTCAGGGCAGGAACCCTATCTACTGCATTATTACCTTTTTCTTGTTTTGAATTTTAAAATAAGGAGACAATCACCATCTTCCAAGACCACGAAGCTCAGCTACAGACCTGCATTCTCGTGAAAGCTTTTGACAACACAGAGGAATCAGAAATGTAAAAAGACACCCCCGGAAAAGTATTTTATCTGAAAAACTACAAAAACATACAAAAACAAAGTCAATACCTGTAAACTCAGAGAAATCGTATTACATGTAACTATATATATTATTTACAGTTGGACTTGATGATCTTCAAGGTCTTTCCCAAATTGATGTTTCCATGAGTCTATGATAAATTTAACATTTCCAGATGGGATCTACTTCTCTTACTTGCCCAGAGATGCTGAAGTACGGAATAGCTTTGTTAGCTGCAAATCCCTGATGACATTTTTATTATACATAATTGGAGTATGAGTAGTAGATATACCCAGAGACAGACACCTTGAAGAATTAAGCAAAGCAAATTACATAACATATCTATGAATCAAAAGGCCAAATAAGGCTGGGAATAACCCTAACAAGTCATTAATTCACTTTTAGAAATATATTAAAAATAGCTATAGGAGGGGAAACATCTTAAGCAAGGAATCTTCACATTTTTATTAGACCAAGTCCTGGCCTGCTGCTGGCAATACCTATTTCAACTCCTTTGGACACAATTGATACATTTTCTGAGATG
>NW_005054365.1:3312441-3318706 GCF_000277835.1 Geospiza fortis
TGCACATTTGAAAACTGTCCAGTATAAGTGAAGCTGCAAATGTGACCACAATATCAAGACAAAATAAATAAAGGTTTTATGGTATTATACAAGAGCAAAATACCACAGTATTATGACTACTTGGAACCCAGCAAACTAAGTGCAAGCTTGAAGAGAGTGAGAGAGAGGAAAACGAATGAGAAATGTGGGAAAAACTGCAAATCCACCCAGTGTTGTATTTAATTTTAGAGGAACTGTCTGACTCAATCATCTATCAACCTTGGAACAGCAAACCTCACGCCAACAACAAGTTCACATAGAGACATTAAAAAAGAGTTGTTGGATGGTGGGGGTTGGAGGCTTGTTTTGGTTTGGGTTATTTTGGTTATTTTGGTGGGATTTTGGGGCGAGAAGGTTAGTTCTTGGAGAGGTTTTGTTCAGTCTTTTATTTTTAAATTTTTTTTTTTAATTATTTTTGTTTTTAATAGAAAACTCTTCTGCCTTTTGCCCAGGGTACCATCCCAGTATTTTATTGTTCTTGTCAGAATACAAGGGAACACACTGAATGTGTATCATTCAACCAATTGTAGAACTTCCAGTAACATCTTCTGTTGACTCTATCAGGCAAAATATGAGGCAGAAACAAACATTGAAACATGTTACAAAGTGAACATCTTGCCAGTATTATTTTTAAATAGTGCTGATCAGGGTATTGATATTAACTAATGCTTTTGATGTAGGACCCTCAGGAGAACTTCATCCCCACACATAGTGTGGAAAGAGGAAGAAGAAATCCAGACAACCAATGAAAGAAGTGACCTGTAAAGTTGCTAGACAGGTCAATGCATCCAAGAAGTTACTTTTGCAGAGCAGTTAGATTTTTGTATCACTTAGTGAGTTTAGCACACTGCTCCTTTTGGTTTGTCGTGACTGCAGGCACTTAATTCACTCGTATTCCCTACGAGAGGAACAAGGAATAGCTAGCCCAGTAAAGTCAGCACAGACCTGCTGCTTCCCTCCTAGATCTAAGTTTCATTCCTCCAAACTTGTGAAGCACCTCACCAACGGCACCTGCAGCAATTCCAGCCAGCTTCTCTATCAGCCTTCAGGAGAGCATTCAAAAACAATTAAATAAAACTCCTAATATAAGCACAGCTGAAAGACCTGGAATTCCACAGCTTAGGAATGCTCTGGCTGCCACCCTTATTTCTGAGAAGATATGCTCACACTTCTTGGAGACTGCCAACTCTCCACAATGCAATGGGCATGTTATTTTTCAACCCAGCATTTCTTAGCCCCTACTTTTCCTTTAAGAGGTAACAGTTTGTTTGTGTGAGGTAACTGCTTCCTCTACACTACCTGCTACTCCAGCAACAAGGAAAACTCTAAGTCTTAATTCTCTTGCTTGAAACCTGGTCCACCAGCAACTGCATGGAGCAGCGAAAGCCCCCCTGGATCCTGGAACAGCCTCATGGACCTCATGAGGGGTGCTGTATCTGAGCCTCACTGGCACGACACTCTGTGGAACACACTTCATGAAAACTCAACGTTCAGACAATTTTGCTGCCAGTTTTTCAACAAGTTTCTGCTCAATGTATGCAAACAGCAAGTTTTGGGACCCTGTAACTTGGCCAGATTTAATAAACTTTAAGAGGGACTGTAAATGGCACATCTCTATCCACAACTTCACTCCCTAAGACCCGCTTCCCAAATCTCAAGAGCCTGTTCCAAGGCATGAAGGCTCTAAAACTCCTCAATAAAACAGATGTAAGAATTCAGCGTTGGTTAAGTAACATTTTTCCCTAACCTCATTCTCAGAAACAGAAGAACTGTTTTCAATTAAAGCGGTGCCAAAAAAATTTTTAAAAAAATCTAAAAAAAAGAGCCTAAGGAAGATACTCAGCATGAAAAGTTTCACCACAAACAACCAAGTCTGAAAAAAAAAAACTATGAGCAATTGAAAATTGGATTTCACTACAGAAAGTGCTCTATAAGCTTATCTTGAGGCATCAATACCAGCTCCAGCCATACGAACATTATTAAAGTGGCAGTTTTAATGATGAAGCATTGAGGAAAGCAGCAGTGCTGAGGAATGAAGTCCTACCCCCAGAACAAGCATGCCACAGGCAAAACTTTTCATTATCTTGACTAGCAGAAAATGCCTCCTCAGCTGAAAGAACCCAGTGTCCCTGCTCCCTGTCGGAGCGGGGCATGAGCTGCTGCCAAGGCTGACGAGCTGTTTTATGTCAGCACCTGCCCTTTGGCTCCGCTCTCGCACTGACATCAACCCCAGCGGCATCAGACAGGAACACGTTTCTGTCACCAGACACCACGGCTGGAGCCACACCAGCTCCACAGCGCTGCCGCTCACGGAACGCTGCTTGGAGCCCTCTCATGGATCCAACGCCGACTGAACTCCCTCTCTTTTGGGTCGATGGCCAGTGTGGAGGGGATGGTGTAGGGGAAGGTTTTGGTGTGTCAAATTTACTATGAAAACAGAACATTATGGGGGAAGAAAAAGGCTGACTAAGTATTACTGACTCTGCCTGCATATTTTTTCCCAGCAAAAACTGATAGCTAACATTGAAATTATACAGAAACATGTGCTAACACTCATCAACTTTATTATTAAAGACTAAAATTACCTATATAGTATTGAGAAAGTTTTAGTTCCAAATACTGATTTGCCAATTTATGAAATGAATTACATAAAGATTTGTATTTATATGAAAAAAATATATTTAGAGGCACTTTATTTTTTCACTAGCATGCATGTTCAGTTCCATAATACTTCATCTTCAGTACCCAAAAATGTTTTTACCACAGGGCAAGGGATTCCTCTGGGCTTTTCCTGTTCCTAAGCATTTTGCAATAGCACCAAGCCATAAAGGGAAAAGAAGTTTGCTCTCTGGGAGCACAGTTAGGAAATAGTGAGGACAAGCCACTCCTGCCTCTCTGCCATCACCTACAACAGGGCTATGCCCGTGCCTGAGAAAGAGGAGTTAATACAACTTTTTAATATAACGTACAAAGCAATTCTCCTTCTGTATGAGATCAATCTAGGAGTTAAAAAAACAAATTTGAGCAGCACGATTGCCCTTGAGGGTGACACCTGTTACCACCATCTCCAGATTTGCACGCAGATCTCACTTGTGTGGAAGATCCTTGGCAATCCCAAGGTACCCCAGGCAAGCCCTATGCTGCAGACAAGCTATGTAAGCCTCCATCGCCAGCAGCTGTGCAGAGACATCCTTTTTAGGCTACCAGGTTTTGAGTAGATCATTTGAATATTATACTATTTTTCATAAGAAACACTTTTGCTATCCCAAACACACAAAATCACGAAATGATTTGGGAGGAAAGGGACCTTCAAGATCATCTCATTCCAAACCCCTGCCTGCCATGGGCAGGGACACCTCCCACTGTCCCAGGCTGCTCCAAGCCCCATCCAGCCTGGCCTTGAGCACTGCCAGGGATCCAGGGACAGCCACAGCTGCTCTGGGCACCCTGGGCCAGGGCCTGCCCACCCTGCCAGACAGCAATTCCTAATTCCCAGGATCCCAAAATCTGTCCCTGCCCTCTGGCCCTGGGAAGCCATTGCCTGGCTGCTGTCCCTGCATGCTTTGTCCCCAGTGGCTGTGCAGCTCTCCCTGAGCCCCTGGAGGCCCTGGCAGGGGCTCTGAGGTGTCCCTGGAGCCTTCTCTCCTCCAGGATGAAACTCACTCCACATTCCCACAACAATTACTCAACAAACTTTATGAAAAATCACAAATGCCACCAACTTGTTTGGCATGAGCTGATAGCAGGGCCTTGTGCAAAACAATTACAATTAGCAAGGTAAGACAATGAGAAACACCTATGTGCTGTATTTACATCCTATAAGATCACCCGAAATTTTTTGGTAAGTGGGAATCCTACGCACATTATCACACGCAAACAGCATGTTTTATTAACCTTGAAGCAAGGCCCAGCATTTAAAACATGAGGATAAGGATCAGGACAGTGGAATTTTATTCCCAGCTGCAATGTCAACTGATTGTGTAATTTTAACCAAGCTTCAAGCATGTTATTTCCTCTTTTTCCCCTATCTATAAAAATGAGAATTTTCTACTTAATAAGGGCCTTTACATCCTGATGCCCTTGGCCTGAATGTGCGTTGTTCCTGAGCTGATGTCCCTATTTCCTAAGAGATCTCTGACCCACTGAAGAGAGTCAGAGCAGATTATATACACACTGGGACTGATTACACACCCATTCTGTATTTACATACAACTAGCTAATGATAGAGATATTATACAACTAGCTAATGATATAGATATATAGAATGTATCCAATTATACAGATATAATTATATAGACATATAAAGGACAGATCTTTGCTTGACAGATCCTCGCAGAATGGCAATTGCTGAGAGAAGCAGTTCAATAAATATAAACTATTGAGGCTGAAATTAGAAGTCAGCAGTGAATGAGATGGATAAACCTAACGCCAAACTTGAAATTCTGCAGGCCAAAACAGCTTTTTCTTAGGAATATTTTTATATTTTGTATTATCTACATTTCTACATATACATTTCCTTTAATGTATTTACATATGTCATATTTGTATATGCTGTATATACATCTTATAAAACCACTTGAAATTGTTTAAGTGGGAATCTTACAAATTACCACATGCAAACAGCACGACTCCTAACTAAATGTCATATTGATATAATATATTCTAGATTTATGAAACAATTTATTCTCATATGTAACTTACACATTTCATTTTTATATCTCTACGTATTTTGATCCCTAAATGGTATATTTTTGTATAAATACACTAAATATATAGATGCAGTACATTGGGTCGTTTACATTTCTATTATTAAATGTAAGCATGTTCATATGTTTCTGTACAGCCTGCATTTTATTTGTATTTTATAGGTTTTCTATTATATGCATACACATCCACACATAGAATTAGCGAGTACCAAATAACTGTCAAATGCTACAGTGTCTACAATGTCTCTCATTCTTGGCAGAATTAATTTGATCCAGATTTACCTTCCAGCTGAGAGTAAACTCTGCTGAAACCTCCCATATATCTATTTCCTTTTCTTTTGCAGACAAGATCTTTGTTCCAAGGTCATGACGTGGCTGCCTCATCCCTGGAAATGTCCAAGACCAGCCTAGATTGAGCTCTGAAGCAACCTGGTCAAGCAGACAGTGTCCCTGCCCATGGCAGGAGAATGGAACAAAATTATTCTTAAGGTCTCCTCCAACCCAAGCCCTTACAGGATTCTACAATTTTATTATCTGATTCTTTTCCTAAAAACAAAAACACCCATCAGTCTCCCACACAGATTCGTCCACAATCCATAATTCAAGTGCTTTAACTGTAGAACAGTCAGAGGATTCTTTCAGTTTCCAAGTTTCGTATCAAAATGGGATTTATTTTCCAAGTTAGCAATTTTTTAACACTTACCCTAAAGATTAAGAAACAGGTAAGAAAACAGGTTCAGCTTATGAATTCCTAGATGGCAAAAAGACAACTTCAAGTCACTACATAAGGGCTTAGAGGAGATGTCTCTGTTAGACACCCTGAACAGACAAAAAACCACCATGACTCAACTGCAGAGAAAGGAGACTACAAAATGTAAAAAGATTAAGTCTTTTCCAAACCAGAAAAAAAAAAGGTATATAAGCTCTGGCAAACTCAATGCTAAACCAGACCAAGTTGAGCCGAAAGTAATTTGGGAGCAGCCTGCTAAAGGTATAAAAATCAACAGTAAAAGCTTTTCCAAACAATCTGACAGCTCCTCAAAGAGGCCAACAAGCCATAGAGGCCTTTAGGGAGCACTCTGGGAAGGTCAGGCTCTGGCAAATGAACTACTCAGGGTGCGTTTCCCAACACTTTCTGCACACTCCATCAACAGATCTGATGCATGACCAGTGAAAGCAACTGCGAAAGCAACACCAACTGCTGCGCTGTCCTCTCTTGGCAACAGGTCCCCCCAAGCAGCTGAAGGCTCTGCAGAAGCCCTGAAGAGGAGGGGCTAACGTGTATATCCCAAACACCAGTAGCTGGATGGCTGTGGAGTCAGCCAAGAACTGTTTTTGGGAACAACAGCCAAGGGTTGTTGGTAAGAACATGCATGAGAAAGACCAGGATGTGGCTACAGAACAGGCCACACGGAAGAAGGGCAGCACTTTCTTGGGACAAACCCCCTTCCCTTCCCTTCCCTTCCCTTCCCTTCCCTTCCCTTCCCTTCCCTTCCCTTCCCTTCCCTTCCCTTCCCTTC
>NW_005054365.1:3318749-3347711 GCF_000277835.1 Geospiza fortis
TCCCTTCCCTTCCCTTCCCTTCCCTTCCCTTCCCTTCCCTTCTTTCCTCTCTTTAATCCACTCCCCTCTTTCTCTTCCCTTTCACTCTACTTTTTATCCAAAATCCACCACCATGTGCTCACACTAGAAGAACAGGGACTAACACACCAATTTCCATGCCAAGTGTGTAATTCATTAGGAAAGCTTCCTGAACTTCTGTAGACTCTCTGACTTTTGTCATTCCTTCTGACCCCAAACATCTGGGTCCTCCCTTCCCCTAAAGCATCAGACATCACAGGCCCAACAGGAAGCTGCCTTTGGAGCAACAGCCTTCAAATGAAGGATCAGGATAAATTCAGGGGGAATTTTTTAAGAAATGCAGCATTTTTATATTGTCCCATAAGACTCAACACCCACATTAAGCCTGAAATTTTCACACCTATGAGTCCTCACCACAGATACAACTGCAGGTAAGCCAAACTTCTCCTGCTCATGTTTAAGTAATTAAAAGAAGCATCAGCAGTTGCAGAAACACCTGACTCCACATTAAGGAATATTCTAAAGTAGTTATAGCAGCAAAAGCTCCAGTTCTAACTCAAACATCTAAAATCAGCATGAATTTGGGTAAACATGCCTTACGCATTCAAATGGCATCTATGGACTTTCTTAACTAGTTATTAATTATCATCTGAAACAAGCCCAAAAGAAAAAACAAAACAAAACAAGATACTGCCTAATTAATATACTTTTAAGCAAGCACAGCATCAATTTGTTTGAGGAAAGCATGAATTAAAGAACTCCAAAATACATCCGGAACAAATTGGAAAAAGAAAATGTTTAATATACCACTATTCCATTCCAAGCTTTTATTTCCTCCCACACCTCTCACACAGACATAAGAGTTTAATGATAAAGACAGCCCCCCCCCTCCATGACTGCAATTGATGGATAGTGGACCACTTTTAATTCTAGTTGAAAGAATTTGGCACTCTATCCTATTATAACCAGACAGAACTATACGTTTTAATTTGTATAGTCATTACTTCTTTTCCAAGCATGCCTCCTAAGGCAGAAAAAGTGACAAGACAAAGGGATTGATTTGTACATAAGGTGAAATGATTATTTAGTACTTATTTTCCATCTTTAGTAATTGCATTGTGCTTGCCTCAAGTATGTGCCAAACCACAGTAAAAATCTAATTTAAAATTAATTAACTGGAGATCTCTACATACATGCCGAAGCTAACTTCTACAAAGTTTCTAACCCTTAAAAATTGTCTTCTGCAATTTGCAAATATGCCAATTCTTGACATACCAACAGGATGCTGGAATGACTTAAAAAATTACTCCAAATATTTGAGCATGCCATCAGTTTCAGCAGACTGGTGGTGGCTGTGGTGGGGAGAGAGAGTGAAAAACACAGAAGGGAAAAAAAGATGCTATGAAAAAGACAGGAAGAGAAACACTGTAAGAGTGATTGAGAACACATTATTTTCCAATACACAAACTGCAAAAGCTCATAAGGTTATTTTTTCTTCTTCCAGTGAAAATATTAAGAAGCCAAATGGCAAAGATAAACGTTTTCTATTTAGCAAGGACAAAAATTCCCCAAGTAGCTACAGATTATATGACAAATCATTAGCCTGACTAGACAAGCTACACAGGATTACATTTAAAACATTTTAGTTGACTACTCAGGAAAATAATGATTAAATTTTACTGCCTATACATTGTTCAAAGTAAGTTTACCTTCTGTTCTAAAAAACATTTATAAGTCAACTGAGTGCACCAAGGGAACAGGAAAACCATGGAGGAAGAGACAAGAGTAATAGGTAACTACTTATTTTCTTCCTATCACTCGATGCACTGAGACAGCAAACTTCCATAGTCCCAGGAGAGCCCATATTAAACATAATGTATTTTCTATTCATAAAGCAGCACCAGCATAAATGGCAAACACAGCCAGACCAGCCACACACAATAGGTTTCCCTGCATTTGTTCATTTTAATGCTGCAATTAAATCACTCGGCTCTACCAAGTGCTGTCACCAGGACTTTGTTTTGTGACTGCTACAGCAGTTTAAAATTGTTTGTTTGGGAAACAGTACAACTTTTGCAAAGCTTCAGAATGTTTTCAAACTCAGGATAGGGAAGGCAAATATATCTCAGAAAAGGAAAAATTTATATAAATCTTCATTAATAAGCAATTTGAACCAATACAGCAATTACACAAAAAAATGCACTGACAGCAGCCACAGCATGTTAAAAGGTTGTAGAAAAATTAAACAGAACATTGGGCAAGAATAGGAACGTGGCTAATGAGCACATTTTCCATCTAGGCTAAGACTATTTCAGGACAACTCTCTTAATTGCAAAAATGTAAAATGCTGCACTTCCAATTGCATAAAGCCTTTACATAACAAGCAGTTCTCTAACCTAGATTACATGTGATTCCTGTCCAAAAACAACAGTGACAACAATCAGAGACTCTATAGCTTCTGTCCATCTCCCAGGCTGCTTGCACCGAGAAACAACAAACACCACCTCGAGGGTGATGTTGCGCAGCAAATCCCAAATTTAACTTTTTACAGAAAAGACAGCACACAAAATCCCCGAACTGAAAAATGGGAGAGGAAGTCAAGGAGGGGAAAAAAGCCTGAAACCACTACAGATTTCTCCATAGCGAAGTCAGATTATCTTTAAGCATGTCGGCAAACTTCACTCGATGATCATCAAACTATTACTGAAATTGGCTGAAACAGCAGACCTGCCACTAGAACTTGTGTGCAGATCTTATATTTGATTTTAGGAGCACATGCTCCAGATGCTGTTTGAGAGAAACCTTGGAAGACCAATACTGCTTCTGGAAATGCCAATGGAACACCTTGCCACCTCTCACTTCTTGGTCCCAAGACAATTTAAAGAGGTTGACTAGAAGTCATCTCAAAAGCTTTCTCATCACAGTCATCTGATTCATTTCACAAAATTTTTGGCAACAGGAAAGTTTATGGAGAATCTCAAGTAAGGTCAGACTCAGTAGCCGTGAAGTCCCCTGTTTAGTCAAGAAAAGGAATGTGTCTGTTTGGTACAGTCCTAGACTTGCTGTACTCTTTTAAGGATTCTGCTTCATCAGGTGGGCTTTTTAACTTAAAAAAACTACTCCAGATTTCACAGATCATCAAATCACTATGGTTGGAAAGATTTCTAAGGTCAAGTCCAACCATAAATTTGTTGCTGTTCATTTTTCTCAAGACTAAATGATTGGATCATTGAGGAAACTTACAAAAAAGTTATTTTCCCGCATGGAGACACAGACAGAATCACAGAATGGTTTGAGCTGGAAGAGACCTTCAGGATCACCCAGTTCCATCCTGCCACGGGCAGGGACAACTGTCATGAGCCTAGATTGTTCCAAGCCCTGTCCAACTTGGTTTTGGACACTTCTGGGGAGGGCTGCCACATACTCATACTCAGAGTGGCTCACCATGAAGACCAGCCATTCTGCTTCTCTTCCCAGAAAGTTAAGAGTTTTTGAAGACATAACTTATTTCCAAGATCCATAATTTCCACCAAATTAGATCCCTCAGTGAAGACAGAACTTTGTGGTAAGTCTGGACTAGTGTCTGAAAAGCTCTGAGGTCAGGCACACATATTTTGACAGAATGCTGTGTGTCCATGTCTTGCTCTCCATACGTGATGTGGAAAAGCAGCACTCAGTTCAGCAAGACAAGCAGTGGCTTTGCTTCATTCCCAGTGCCCAAAGGTCTCTTGGGCCAACATGCCTACACAACTACAACCATGTACTAATATCAAGAAGTCCAAAATCATTGTTCAAGACACTTGAAATTTCGATTTATCTGACTTTGAGACCACAGGCCAATCAATTACTAGGAAGGGGAACTTTTATTTTTACCTTTTCCTCCAGGACATTGCAGGTGATAAGACTTGTGGGCATCTATTCCACTTCCACTGATCAGCTGTTTGTAATGGATGTCTGGGAACAAACCCTCCTGCTAGAATTTATTACTTACATCCTAGTATGCATGCATACTAGGACATAAGGCTTCCAGGAAAATCGTCTGGATGAAGAGAATACATGTGTTTTTAGCAGTGTACTTACAGATTTACAACTACTTTTTCTCCAAGGAGAGCCTCTCCAAACCAAAGGAATCTTTAATCCATTACACAGTATAGGTGGTGTTTCTGGTTAGATACATGCAATTATACATATAATTTTTGGACTAGTCACTAGGTCTCAGAAGTATGATGTCAAATTCTGTCAATCAGAGCTGTCACAGGCATTCAAGCTGCTGTGCCTGACTGCACCACCACCAAGATCATAAACAGTTTACTAATATACCCTAGCAAGTACTCTTTATGCAATTTATTGTAAAACTCATTACACTCTTAAAATTAACAATTATTATTTTATTTTCCAGACATGTTTTATAGCAGTTGTTCTTTTATAATTTCAGAGGTTCTAAAATGTAAGTTTCCTGTATAGGTAATTTCTCATTAATATCATCCTATCTGGCTTGCCTGGGCACTACAGAAATCCATGGTAATTCCAAACATTATATTTCAAAAATAATTCACTTCTCTGCTGAGTAAAACTGTTTTCTTTTGACTTATTTTGTTGTTCTTGCCACACTTTTCTGTGAAACAACACAACACAAAAGACTCAAGTGTTTGTTGCTAACCACAGAAATGAAAGTTCTTCATAATGTCATTTAAATAACTAGATATAAAGAAATTCTAAAATTACATATTAAGGTTTTAGTTCTTTCATCTGAAAGACGTCATGTATTTCCTCAGGATTGGAAGTGGTTGGGGACATTTTATTTCAACACCCCCACCAGACATCAATGTGCTCTGCGTTTGCTGCACCACATGACATACCTGGTTTGCATCTGGAATGTTGCACCAAAGTTTCTCCTTCAAATGGTTAAATATGTTAATTATGCCCTTCTTCTAACTGTGGTTTTCTGATTGCTTTCAGCATAAACTGTGTAAAAAACCTAACACAGTTCAACCAGTATTCTATAAAAAATTAAACGCTCCTCTGTTTCCTCCACCACTATGAATTCAGAGCATGATCAAGAAGTGTCCCTTCTTTCCCTGGAGCACTTCGCACCACTGCTAAAACTGGCAGGTTGAAAGTTCAGGGTCTCATCTGAAGATTTCCTCTGAAGTTACTGGGATTCTGCACAAGCACACAACGTCTCTGTGCATAACCAGACCCCAGAACCTCACACTGCAAAGCTATAAATACACATCCTTTGCCACGTAGAGGAACATGAACACTTTTATACCACACAATCTGCTATCATCATCTCCAAAATAATTCTTTACTTCGGAAGAAATTATGGCCTGTGAGGGTGCTGAGGGCACAGGGTGCCCAGAGCAGCTGCTGCTGTCCCTGGATCCCTGGAAGTGTCCCAGACCAGGCTGGACAGGGCTTGGAGGAGCCTGGGACAGTGGAAGGTGTCCCTGCCCATGGCAGGGACATGGCACTTTAAGGTCCCTTACAACACAAACTACTCTGTGATTCTGTGATTTTATGATTCATGGCAGTCCTGGGGGCTTGCTCTGTTTCCCAAGAATGGTACAGAATCTGATATGTTTACACAAAACCTTCAGAAGTATTCAGAGAGTAGCACAAGACCAGCTTATGCACTTAGAAAAAATGACTTTTTAGACATGCAGCCCCTAGTAAGATCTGTGTTTAAGAGCTTTGCCAGTCCAAAAGAAGTTTGCAAGCCTGATAACTGCAATACAGGATCTTCCTTGAGAACACAAAGAAAAAGAACAACAAAGATGGTTTTCAACAAATTATTCACTTCTCTCTTATTCTACTGGCTCACCTTCTCTCCATTTTTTTTTTGAATCTCACTACACAAAGCATTGTATTCAGGCAGATATTACATGGGTGGTACAGCAAGAACTAGTTATGTAAGAGCTATTTCTTGCCTCCAAAGTCCTAGGTCATTTAAGCCCTAATTCAGATCTGCTGAAAACTAGTTTGTTCTAAAGGCTTAAATGAATCTATAAATCCACCTTTCCCCAAACGTTCAAACCCAGCTGTATGACAGACATCACAGAATGGTTTGGGTTGGAAGGGACCATGAAGACCAGCTCAGGCCACCCTCCTGACATGCTTTGTGTGAATTAAGACCAACAGGAAAGTGAAAACTCTCAGTTCAGGCTGAGAGTATAGGTCTATGTATTTATCAGCAACAGAGTCTCACACTGTGGAATAAAAATCCAAAATATTAGCTGGAATGCTATGAAATTCAGTCTTTTAACAATTACAAGGAATCATTCCAGAGTCAGACTCATTCTGAAATTTTTCATTTAGACAGAAAATATTATCCTGTTCCTGACCACAATTCTCTTATGAAACCTAGTTTTAAATTTATTACCTACCCAATTCAGCACAAGAGTGACAAGGTCTCAACTCTGTCATTATGAATATCCACAAAAGGAATACAGGGTTTGGATCCCAGCCAAGGAAAATCTGTCCATTGTACTGCAGCATTTCTACCAGTAATAGTCTACCTCAAACCTCACAAAATGCTAAAAAATCAAGGGGGAAAGAAAGCACTGTTTGGCACAAATACTGGACAAAATACTATCTAGAAAGGTCAAATATGTAAGCATTTACTTAATATGCTAAATAAAAATAATTTGTGAGAGCCTATCAGACCAACTTGCTCTCCACTTGGCATAAGCAAGCCCCAAACAATAGCCTAACAAAGGAAGTTTTTCACATTAACTCTTGGATACACATCACATCAGAAATGGGTTTGCATCACAACAGCCATTTACATGTAAGCAACAGGCTTCATGTCAGCCAGCCAAGTCATACCTGGGTTAGAGATGGAAGTCATCCTCCCACCTACAGCTGCTCCACCTTCCCAGCTCCACACATCCCCATTTTTTGTCTTACAGGACAGAAACAAAGATGGAAAGGACCAGGAGACAATATGGGACATTTGGGCAACAAGGGATTTGCTTCTGTGCCTGCCCCTCAGCTCTCATCTATCTAGTCCTTTCCTTTACTTCACACAGCACTTAAGTTTACGGTACTTAGTTTTATTAAACTCCAATATTTGCTGAAAGATAAAATTAATAAAGTTGCATTCCAGCTACAGTGCTGGTAACATTTCTTCCCTTTGCTCTAGCCCTTCACCCAGTCAGCCTGCACAAAAGCAGCGTGTCACTTCAGCCTGAGCCACATCCCCTCATCTGTGACAGCCACCACCACCCAGACACCAACTGACACAGCTTCACAACAGCACAGCTCTGGGCTTCATGTATATTCAAAATCCAAATAAAAATCTAACTGCTTAGAAGCAAGCAAAAATTCACACTTTCCTGTAAGGATGCTAATTGAATTTCCATGTAATGCAGAAATTTATGTTTCAATAATGAAAATCCATTCTTTTCAACCAGGATGTCTATTCCTAGGTGCCACATTCTTTTCTTGTTAATAGTATTTTTCTTTCCCCAAAGTGAGTCACTCTGGAAAATGCCATTCGCTTAAAAGAGAAAAATTGACAAACAACCCCAACTGTCACAAAAATGAATGTTCATGCTCAGTGCTACAACTACCACATACCAGTAACTTAAACCTCAATCACAAAAGTACCAAATTACTCAACAATAGTAACTGGCCTCAGGACAAGGAAATAAAACTTAAATCTGCAACTGTGAAAATAGTTTCTACTAATACACTGCTAAGCACATGATCTGTTTGGCTTTGCTCTGCTTTGGCTGGGAAGTCTTTCGCAGAAAGACGGAAAAAGTTTTTGATGGCTTATTCAAAAGGAAAAATAGCCATTTATCAGGTTATGTAAAAATCTCATACTTGTATTGGAAACTACAGTTTGGCAGAACACATTCAATTACCACTGGGTCTTCTAGAACATTAGGTAAAAAATAACGATGGTATAATCGCATTAAGGGTTTGTCTTTGTTGGTTTAAGACAAAGATTTTAGTCAAAGGCCTCATTAAATCTTAGATAATTCTGTGCAGAGCTTAGCTCCTCTGTGGGTCTACAAAAACAAGGAACTACAACCATAATCCATAGAAATAAAAGAAAGATGGAAAGACTTCCAAGTTTTTTATGCTTAAAAGTAGAGGAACATTTTTCCCCTCTTGAACAAAAATTATTCATTAGAATCTAATTATCATTAGCTGTGAAAATGAAATTATTTGTGAAATCAACCCTCAAAATCAGACTCACACACTTCAGTCCATATATGCAATACTGCAAGTTTGTGCTCTTAAGAACACACTCAACAAGGCTCACGAAAACGTACTCTGAGCCACATCCAGGTGATGTGTGCTACAATCTCCAGTGAGGTTGTAGCACCTCAAAATTACAAAATTAATTATAGCCAAGACTTTCACAGTATTTCCTCTTAGCACAGAATGGTTTGGGTTGGAAAAGACCTTAAAGCTCCTCTTGTTTCAGCCCTTTGCCGTGGGCAGGGACCAAGCTGCTCCACTAGACCAAGTTGCTCCAAGCCCTGTCCAGCCTGGCCTTGAACATTTCCAGGGATGGGACTTCTCTTATCCTTCAAAATATTTTTGTCTAACATTCTACAAATTCAATGTATTCTTTGCATACCAACCACAATAAAAAAATGCAAATAACCAATTTAAAACAAGGTTGCTTAGGAAAATAAAAGCACAGTTTTATGATCTTTTGAGTTTTATGATTTTATGAGTCAAGGAAAGCTTCTGTGCAGATCTGCAAGACTGCAATTTTGAAGTGCAAATATATGCAGAAATGCACACAGATATTTTCACTACAGATTAAAGAGATTCAAGTATCCATCTGATTCTGGGTTTTGGTGCTCTTCGAAGTTTTGCTTCCACAACACCTTTGGTTTTCCTTCATTCCCCTCAGAGATCCAGCAAAACCTACCACAGTCATCTCCTAAAAGCACAGTATTCCTTCACACCATGCACATTCAAAAGCCAGAACAACAATTTCTACCTGCATTAATGACTTGTTTATGGAGGCAGTTAATTACCCATCTCCTGGACAGGTGCTTAGCACTGGTAAGAGAGGTACCACTTTCTGCAGGGAATATTCTTGTCTCCTAAGTATTATTACTAAATCAGAGTTCACCTGCAGGCTCCTTAAGTAAGCATTATATTTAATTTATATATCTTTATATTTAAGCACTGTAGTTGAGTAGACTGACATCACAAATTAAGGCTTCTCCCCTGAAAAAAATATTGAAAGGCAAATAAAACTGTTTCAGAACTTAAACTAATTTGATCATGACACAGAACTTCCACATCTAAAATGTGCTTCTCCTATCATGAGTCCATTCCATGCTGAACATATTTCATAAACTTCTCTTTCACCTTTTACATGTCAAAAAGTCTACCAGACTTCAGGAGTTATTTAGTGAATGGGTTAAAATACAGATTTTCCTTGCAGATGCACTAAAAAAAACCTATCGTCATTTATTTCAGGGAAGGAGCAGAAGGTAAAGGTGAAAGAGAACAGGGAACTAAACAGAAAGCGCAGACACCCTTTCCTCTACCCTTGTTTTACCTGTAATGTATGAATAATAAAATAGATTAAAGAAAAATGCAAAATAACATGACAACTTCACAGAACTGGTACTCCAGTAGCCTACTGGAGAAAACAGAACCCCTAGAAAATTGAGCTAGCTAAAATCAGTATTTCCAGACAGGAAGTGCACAGCATTGCCTTTTCATTCCTTTAGTCTTTACACACACAACCAATCAAAAAAACCACAAAATTTAACTATTAAAAAGGAGTTTCACACGCCAGGCAATGTAACTCCCCTGCTCTGCTGAACATGGACAATGGTTAAAATTAGTGATCTGATGTCTGAATACTCCCACTCCAAAATATGGCACAGACATCTGGCAGGACAATGAAAGGGAAACAGTTAATGTGTTATTCAGTAACATGTAATTTATTAACAAAAGCAGCTTCGGATGGATTTAATCCATGAGCAGACCTGAAAAACAGTTTTTAAAAAGAACAATAGAAAGCCAAAGAATTTATTGTGCTTTATCAATGCTCTTCATCCTGACTTGCAATGCAGCTCAGTTTCTCCTATCCATGCACCTTCCAATCTGTCCAGGGCACCTGTCAATTATCAGACATCAAATTTAAACTTTCCATAACATGTCATCAGTGCATCTGGAACCAAACAGATTACCCTTCTTCCTGACCTATCCAACCATTTTCAGGAGAAATCGTGCAGCTAAACAATGTAGCCTGAGCACTTTAGTGCAGGTATTTTCAAAATCACAAAGAATAAATCCCTTATGGAGCTGTAAGTTGTAGGTGTTATTTTAACATCCAATATTAACGCAAAAAACCCTAATCTTTTGAGTCATTAACACTACAAAGTCTGCATCTGTCATCCAGAAGGAGTACCATCACAAACTTCAAGATCAAAAAACCCTGGAATGGTTTGTGTTGAAAAGGAAAAGCTTAAAGCTCATCCTGTCCCACTCCCTACCATGGGCAGGGACACCCCCCACTGTCCCAGGTGGCTCCAAGCCCCATCCAACCTGGCCTTGGACACTTCCAGGGATCCAGGGACAGCCACAGCTGCTCTGCGCACCCTGGGCCAGGGCCTGCCCACCCTCCCAGCCAGCAATTCCTAATTCCCAATAGCCCAAAGTCTGTCCCTGCCCTCTGGCCCTGGGAAACCATTGCCTGGCTGCTGTCCCTGCATGCCTTGTCCCCAGTGGCTGTGCAGCTCTCCTGGAGCCCCTGGAGGCCCTGGCAGGGGCTCTGAGGTGGGCTGCAGCAGCTCCAGCTCCTTGTGCTGTTGGAGCCAGGGCTGGGGCAGCTCTGCAGGTGGGCTCTCACCTGAGCCCAGTATCTGTTAACACTGTACAAGAAGCGCAGCAGCCCACAGGAAGAAGGTACCGAACCTTTAACTCACAGATTTTGGACTGTTTCTTAGACAGCATGGATGGTCAAGCATCTTTATCATTTGAAATGTGCTCAAAAACGAACTTGAAAAATACTTTTTAAAGCCTTTTCATATTTATTGCTAAAATAACGATTAGGTAGGAAACGAACATTCTTGTTGATACTCAATTATAAGGTAAAGAGCTATGGATTTCTTACCATCCACTAGATAAAATTTATACGACTTTGAGCAGCAAAAGCAGTTATGTTTGACTTTTTCTTAAGTTCATTTTTTTACATAGCTGATTATTGACATTCTTTAATTATAAATATTGTCTATCTCAATTTCCAGTCCCATAATTTTCTAGAGCAAAGAAGAATTTGGAAAGCAAGAAATACCTCCTTTTCAGCCATATAAAATTCTTTTTTTTCTAGACCTAATCGTTGCAAAATATCAACTTTTAAAACTTTGTTACAATACATCAGCTTGCTTCTTGGTTTCCTTTAACAAGCAATTTCCCCTAAAGAATTAAAGAAAAATCATTTTTTAGCCAATAGGTTTTCTCTTCTCTTTTATAATGGGTTATTTGAAGCTGGTCAGGTTTTGGAATATCAGGATAAATGTCAGGGAGATAAATCACCAACACACCTCGTGAAACTTGCTGCTGCACTCTCAGTAAACAAGCTGAAGCATATGGTTACAATTAGGGTTTGTATGACCACAGAAATCAGAAGCTGCAGTCATGAACCACAGCCTCGCTGTGCTCTGCACTGATGGTCCCTGCTCCAAACAGCTGACAGGCTACAGAAAGCTACAGCACAGCTCCCTGCACAACACAAGCCTGAGCAGTGCCAGGAAGACATCACAGAAAAGAGGTTTTACAGACTTTAAAAACACATAAGCCTCCATAATGTTAAGTATGAAAAATGTTGTCACTGTCACAAGGGTGGAGTGATGGTAGTCAAGGGTCCCCAAGAGCACCAGCTTGTCCAAAAATAAAAGAAAAATGTACAGTTTCGCAGAATGGGTAAATCTCAGAACAGGTAAAGGGGGAAGGGACCACAGTGGATCATCTGGTCCCAGCTCCCTTCTGCAGCAAGGTCATCCCAAAGTAATGGCACAGGATTGTGTTCAGATGGTCTGGAATATCCCCAGTAAAGGAGACTCCACACTCTCTCAGGTCTGTTTCAGTGCTCAGCTACTGCACAGGGAAGTTCTTCCTCATGTCCAGGTGGATCTTCCTGGGCATCAGTTCCTCTGGTGCCATTGCTGGGTCCCACAAAGAGTCTGATCCCTGCTCTGACACCTGCCTACTGATAGAGATAAGTCTCCTCAGAGTCAATCAAAGATTTCTCAGAACCATCAAGCCCAGGAAATGACAGCATAAATTGCTATTCTGGGAAAGCATGCTTTGCTGTCACTACTGTCAGTGTATGTGCAAAGAGCAGAGCTCACAGAGCAAAGTCCATGCTACCTGTAAAGCTAGTTCTGACCAATAGTGGTTTACTATCAAAATAATGTTGGTGAAGCTAACAGGACTGATTGAGAATTTCATGGACTCTCAGGATGGTCTGAGTTGAAATGGGACCTTAAAAACCATCTCATTCCAAACCCCCACCTGCCACAGGCAGGGACATCTTTTACTATCCCAAGCTGCTCTAAGCCCTGTCCAGCCTGGCCTTGGGCACTTCCAGGGATTCAGGGGCAGCCACAGCTGCTCTGGGCACCCTGGGCCAGGGCCTGCCCACTCTCCCAGCCACCAATTCCTTCCCAATATCCCAAAATCTGTCCCTGCCCTCTGGCAGTGGGAAGCCATTCCCTGTGTCCTGCCCCTCCTTGCCTTGTCCCAAATTCCTTTCCAGCTCTCCTGGAGCCCCTTGAAGGCCTGGCAGGGGCTCTGAGCTCTCCTTGGACCCTTCTCTTGTGCAGGTGAACAGCCCCAGCTGCAGAGGCTCTCCAGCCCTTGGAACATCATTATTTCTTAATTATACAACAATTGTTCTGGTTTCAGATCCTCGTCATTCAAAGTCCCAAGAGCTTGGTGGAGCTGGGGACAAATGCCACCAGAAGAGCTATTGCTGTAAAATCATTCTATACTCTCACATTTGTCAAGTACACAAAGATAAATTACATTACAAGAAACAGAACATACATGGCATAGTGTACATCAAAGAAGTCTCTGAGAGCTTGATAGTGAGTACATCTCTGGTCTGCAGAGATACTTATCAGACACAATATATTTCTGTACCAATGTGATTAAGGCAGAAGGTGAGTTTTTGTCATAAAAACTTGAAAACTCTCAAAGACAACACTAAGGCATTGGTCAGGCAGCAGCAACCCAATTTCAAACCAGCTTCTGTGGTCCTTGTAGCACCCAAGCACAGATTTTGGGCAGGACAAAGCTGCTCTGGCACCAGTTTGCTGTGCAGCTCTTGCAGACTGCCCCTGCCATAGCTACACCAGAACACTCAACTATTTATTCTCAAAGTACCTGTGCTTGAACTGCAGCCACACACTTTGCTCTGTGTCAGGCACATTGTCACGGGAACTAACTGAAAGATTAAAGACCTGGAAACTTCCTCAATCTTCCTATTCAGACAGGGGAAAATATCATAGTTACAGCATCAAGAGGATAACACTTACAGACTGTAAGCAAGAAGGAAAACGAACAGACAGAACTGGAAAAGAAAGCTCAAACGTACATTTCCATTGTGGTGGGCATGAACAGGCAATTAAGCATTGACTAAGCACCAGAGATAGACACCAGATCTGTGACACACACAAAAAGGATCTGGAAGGTAGAAGCAAGCAGAGTGAAGCATTTGCTAGCAGAAGCAAAGGTTGGTGAAATCATAAGAATAAGAAATAACAGACACACTGTTAGTATCTTTTTGTGTCTCTCTACTTTGATATATTTTTTATGTAGATATTACAAATCAGGATAATCAAAATTGAAGAGGAAAAAGACAGTAACATAAAACACTAAATATTAATAAACAGTTTTCTTGTAAAATTAAAAAATGACCATTCAAATGCTTCTGTTAACCAGAAAGTAGCACACAAAAAAAAATACAGTAAGCTATAGTGTATATAAATCACAGATGTACCACAGAGGTCTGATACCTTCAGGTATCCTAATGCTGAACAGTATAGTGCAGAGTACAGCATATACTTGCCTGATATAACGTCATTATTGGCCAGGAATATTTCTCTAGTTCCAACCAAAAAGTATACAGACATGAGAAAACAAGCCATCACTGATCACTACACACTGAATTCTGCAATTTCTATTAATGCTACAACAGTGCATTTGTGTGGCAGATTAGTTATGATGATGACTTGGGTGATTAATGAAGCTGAATCCGGTTACTGACTCGGCTTGAGTTCCTTACAGATACAGCATTGTACCCCTCACATCTATAAACACCCTAACAGCACAAACCGAGTCAATTAGATCCCACTGTTGCAGTAACTCCTTACTTCTGCCAGATGCATTACTGTCTGGAGTTGTTTTTAATAGCAAAGTACAAACTGGATCAACTATTTCAAAGGAAACCATCTAAATTGACTTATTTTTCAACAGTCTTGAGTAGCACTATCATTTCCCTGTCTTAGCACATCATCTGCTTGGCAGTTCCTCACTCTAACAAGGATTCTATTTTGCAAGCAATAAAATGACTAATTTAAAAAAATATTGCTTTTCCACAAAAAGTTGTCTCAACTTAGTTGACTGTAGACTATGAATTGGCAAATGTTAACAAATCTCAACAAAAAAGAAGAGGGAACTTAGAGCCAACAAAAAAACTTGGGTTTGAGGGTAAGTTGGTTCAATGTGCTTTGTGAACCAAGAATAATTAATTTCTGGTTTCCAATAAATGAGTTTCTAATATCTAAATTCTACTGCCATGCATATTAATGTCATTTATGCTTCACAACACTGCCCCAGATCTAGCAGCACTTTACAATTACTGTGCACACCTACTGAAAGACCACAAAGACAAAGCAAAGTTGACTCAGTAGAGAAAAATCTCCTTTATGAAGTCACAAAAATAAATACCATTATTTTTCCCCTCCTTCCAAAACCACCATTGTTTCTTTAATTACTGGAGCATAACAGAATTGGCAGGACAATCCAATCCAGGTATTTTATATCCAGGATAGAAAAAGGTCCTTGCACAGAGGTAACCTGGATCCAGCCAGAGGCCAAACCCAGAAGTAATTGCTGTGAGGATGTTGGTTGTGTGGTTTCAGAGTTAAGGAAGCTCATGAGAGGAAGAAAAACAGGCTACGAAGGATGAGAAGCAGGAGAAGGTTAACTGTGGGAAAGGGTAAAATTCTGCTCATATCGTGTATAATTATCACTCCTGCTGAATCACAAGGAAGGAAAAGGAGGGTGGATCTAAAATACAGTGCTTGTAAGAGTTTGTTGATCTGCTGCAATGCAAGTGACTACAAAATAGGAGTAACATTATACATGATAATTTAGATGACTGTGGTATCAAGTAAAATTATTAACAAGTATAATAATTATTTTAGGCCTCAAAATGTCATACTAAAAATACTTTTTTTAAACCAGGCTCCTATCTCCTTTCATCCTAAGTAGATTGTATTTAGACTATTTCAGTAAACTTACTTTAAGCATTATGTGGTATTTAAAAGGCACTGAACAACACAGAAGTGAGTTTTCAATTCTTCCATTCTTTCAATTTCTATCATGTAAAGATTATAAAACACACAAAAGTAATACAATACAGAAATCACATAAAAGTTTTCCACAGCTGCTCATTGCTCAAAATTGCCTTTTGTTCCCTAACAGACGATCACCTCGTGTTGCTGCATCTTCATTTGTGCTGTGCTCTACCCGCGTACCTGAGGCTACATGAACCAAAGTATTGATTTGTAAGAGTTAATTCAGAGATAAGACAGGCAAATATGCCATTTACTCTACAATCCTACTGTGCCCACGTTTCATCTACAGTCCAACATCATATATAGGCAAATAATTTTTTAAAAATCTCGAGCAACTGTCTGGGCATGGATAGAAAAAACATTTCTGTTTTTTAACAGGATGTGGTACTCCTTTTTTCCCTTTTCCCAGGCAGGAAATTAGAAAGCTCTTTAAAAAGACTCCTCTTCTTAAAGCTTTAAATGAAGACACTTAATTTGCTGGGCTAAGAGATGGCACTTCAGGTACTCATGAAAGAAGCAAGAAAACAAGTGTAGGCGTATGCCAAGGTAGTTGCTAAGGGAATGGTTCAAGAGGAGTGAAGGAGGTGGGAGTGTAGGAAGAGACAAGAACAGATGTAGGCTGAAATCTTAAGAGTTTGCATTAAGAAATGGAAACTTAATATACAACGGGTAAAAAGTCACAGGGGATATCATGTAAGAAGTGTTACAGAGGGAGGCTCAAGTGGTGGCAATATGGACGCATTTACAAATCAGTCAAGTAGCCAGAAGAGGAGAAGAAGTGTTTTGCCTGTGGCAGCATTGAGACAGAAAGACACTAGAGAGATCAGAACTAATAATAACATAAATAACAGCAATTACTCAGGTAATACTATGTACCAAAATACGCAGCAGAAACTGAAAAACTACAATCTAGATACTGAAAACTGCTTCAGAAAAACATGTTAAGGGCAATTTCTCCTTGCAATTGAAACGAAGAAAAAGAATATACCTGATGGGACTCTCGAATAAAGCACTGCAAGGAACAATTTAATTAATCTGGCGTGCGTGTAAGTGAATCGCAAAGCAAGCCACTACTTTGTGCTGGGTTTAGGTTAGGGACACAAGCCAGGCGCGGCCCCGGAGGGTGTAGCCCGGAGCGCAGACGGAGCTGAGCACAGCAGCCGTGCGCTTTTACTGCCGCCCTGAGGAGGGACGCGGGCACTGCCTCCGACTGCAAGTTCTGGCAGACCCCTTGCGGCCTGAACTTTAATATTCCCTCAGGAGGCTGCCAGTGAATTGATTTCACAAAAGAGCTAAATAAATAGTATCGGTTTTAAGAGCAACTGACTTGCAAAGTGTTCTCTAGTTTATCGGGGAAAAAGAAAATAATATCTACCTTTGCTGTTTGCACTGTATTATGTTTTATTCTCATTCAGTGGAAAAGAAAAAACCTCCAGGACAGATTTTTATATACCAGTAAAACACATCTGGTGTGGGGAAGGGAGCAGCCACCAACCAAAACAGAGTGTATACTATAACAAAAAAGAGAAACCTTCTTCTGAACAACAAATGGCATCAAGTCTTTGCTGTTCTTCAGGCAGCATTTCTCTACAGCAAACAGTCTGGGAAAGGTCAGAATCTAGTCATACTTATCAGGAAAAAACATTAGTCAATTAATGGGAAAGGCACAATATGTTACAAAAATTCCTATCTAGGCTGCTCCCTTACATCAAAGAGCCCTCCTAGGAGGGACCCCTTGGGACCACCTAGCCCAACCTTTTGCTCAAGCAGAGCCACAGAGCAGGTCACCAGATGCACAGAGTAATTGTAAAGAATAAAATGTGCACATGAAACTATTTCTTGCAACACTTTAAGTAACTTGAAGTATGTGATTCATCAAATAGGGCACTGCTTGGTTGGTTGAGGGTTTTTTAATGTGTCAGTAAAAAAAAAACCTGGGGCTAGGTGATACTTTTACCATCTGCTGTCCTGCAGGTATAATTGCTTCAGATTCTAACACATCTCAAGATGGGCCATGCAGGCCTGCAGAAAGCTTTCTACATTGGTATCACTTGCTGAAAAAGAAATGGGCTACAGGTGTATTTGCAAGAGAGGGCACACAGAAGGCAATACTTCATATGGTCTGAAGCACGATTTATAGAAAATCAGACTCACTTGCCACCCCAGATGCAATTCCATAGAGCAGTCCTCCTCCATCTGTTTGCTGCTGAAAGACGTGGGTCCCTGGAGGAGGGCTTCTCTCTTGTCTAATGAAATTATACAGCAAAGTTTTCACAAGTCTGCTGGTGTAGGGGAGACTGGAAAGGAAAAAAAAATTAGTTGGCTCGCAACTCAAAATTTGGCACAACAAAATCCAGGCAGGGTGCAAACGCTAGTGTTTGGCATTAAAGATGGTCAGTAACTCTCCCAGTGCTGACCAGACTGGAGAGGAAAAGAACACAAAGGTCTTCCCCATGCAAAGCTGCCCAGACTTCAGCAGAGGTCTGAAGGAGCATTTTCCACAGCAGGATCATGAAAACTGCCTTTTGTTTTTTAAATACTACTTTTAAATAAACCATTTAGTTTGTAGAATCATTGTATTCACTTACCTTAAGACACAACTGGAAAAGTATTTATGCAATGGAAAGGAACGCTGTATTTTTTCAGTTTTCACTCCATGCTCTAGTAACATGGAACAGGTACCAACAGCATCTCTCCACACCCACAATATTTTGTCTGTGTGTGCAGCTCAGAACCAATCTTAAATACCTTTTCATACTTCAAGGATTCTATAACTCAAGGAATTTGCAAAGACCAATGAAACAACCAACCTCACATCAACGAATCTGAAAAATGCTGGTAGAATTTGCTGGATTTAACTAGAAGGTTACAGTATTTCTAGAATGGAGTAGCATTTCCACAACAGCAAACAGCTGGCTCCAATTCCCATCTGATTTAGAGCAGAAAAGAAGGAGCTCTGTTAGGATGGACTGTCTCACCATCTGTAGAATCCCAGTAGGTAAGGAGCTAATGTGCATGTCCCAAACAGCAATAGCTGCGTGGTGTGGAGCCAGCCAAGGGTTTTTAGGAATAACAAGCAAGGACTTGGTAGAAACACAGCAGAGTAAGACCAGGATGTGGCTGGAGAAGGGGCCATATGGAGGCAGGGCAGCGTTTTAGGGACAAACCTCCTGGCTGTGGCTCCTGCAGGAGAGCACAGCCCGGCACAGGGGCAGGGACAGGGCCAGAAGGGCCCAGCACTGCAGGGGGGAACTCTGAGCCCATCCAAGACCCTAAAGCCTCCAACCCATTTCCAGAAAGGCCTGAAGGAACCACTGTGAATGAAAACTGACTTGCACAAAAAGTGGGAAACTTCTCCTCAGGAGTGGAAGATTTAAATGTGCCCCACAAAGCCCAGGGCCTCAGGACATCCCATCAGCTGGATCTACACTGGAGTAACGACTGGCGATCTCTCTCTTTTTTCTTCCTTTCTCTCTCCCCTTCTTTGATCTAATTTCTCTCTCTCTCTCTGTTCCTCTCTTTCTCCCTTTACAGCACACCTCACCTTTATCCAAATCCCACTGTGCTTACACTGGGATATCAGGGACAAACACTGTTTTCCATGCCAGGTGTGTAATTAGTAATAAAATCTGGCAGATCCTCTGACTTTTGTCATTCCTTTTGATCACAAACATATACAAACCCTGGGTGCTTCCCTCTCCTTAGGGGTGGGATGTCACACCAGTACCCCTCCACCTGTTCACATTGCTCTCGATTCCCAGCCACCAAATTGCTACATCTCTCTACAGAGGTCAGGCTCCTCCTACTCCCAAAACAGACCTCTTAGACCACATACTAAGTCTTCCCCCAAACACTCCCCATTTTCCCCCAAACCCTTGATTCCTTCCATCCAGAGACTGAAGTACTAGGATACCCCACACATCCTGAGGCTCTGGCTCTATCCTGCTGATGTTTCAGGCTGAAGTCTGCCCAGTGCTCCAAGCTGAGCCTCACTCCTTCCCCTGCATGTCACAGTAGTATCTGTCTCTTACACCTAGTAGAAACTTCAGGAAAACAGAGAATAAATGCATTTATGAGAAATCTGCCCACATGGAACTTGAAGTTGAAAGAGAATGAATGGGAGCCTGACTAAGATGCATGTAAGCCACCGTGAAAGCACTTGAACACAACAACCAACTTGCCAGAACAAGTGGTATTACTCACACAACCCAGTCTACCCCTGGCTAAGTGTTCCCTTCAGCTCAGCCCAGCATGTGTCTTCATCTTTCCAAGGACTGCTGCTTATCTGGATGGCAAGAAAGCCCTAGCATTTCTGAGGGACCTGAGTTCTCTAGGCTGCAGTGCTACAAGACTCATTGTTGAATCAAAAAACCATCCTGAAAACTAAATACTGTTTAAAGTTAATGAAACTACTCTCAAAATATAAAAACTATTTCCAAATTAGTTTTACTGAAGTCTGGGCTGTGAGATTTCCACCCAAATCCCTCCAAGAGCCTTTACAGATGTTTGCTTTTGTGATCTCTTTTCTTTTGAGCAGAGCAAATTTTCTATCAAGATAACATTTTGCTGCCTTCTGTTTTCAGGTACAAACAACCTAAAAAAGCCACCAGCAGCGTTTTCTTTGCCCTTAGGCAGCACCCCAGAGCAGGACATACCATCGACCATGCATCAGGTATCTGTGAATGATGCTCTCTCGCAGAATCTCTTTGTGGAATAATTGGCAGGAGAGGAACACAATGAGAGTTGTCACAGCTTCCAAAGAAATGCTGTACGTAATATCTCTGCAGAATAAAGGCAAAATTACAGAGATTAATCTACTGGGTTGTTTACAGGCTGATTTCCAAGAACACTTGGTAGCTTCACCTGAAGTTATACACTGTGTAGCACAGAGAGATTCAACTGGGAACATGTAAACAACAAATTCAAGAAACTCAGAATCATTTTATACCAAAAATGGGTGTTTTTCTTAGAAATAAGCATTTTTTTCAGACACCAAAGGACAAAACAATGTAAAAAGAGGTATTGCTCATGGCATTCAAGTTGCAATTGATAGATTGACTATACTTCTTACTCAAAATACTAAGTATCTCCCAGAAGTGTGTCCTTTGTACTATTAAACAAAATTGTCACGAAGCCATCATGCTAAGTGAGGGAATGAATGTCCAACTAGCCCAACACAGCTCCATCTACCAAGAAAACTGGATCCCTATGAGAAGAATGTAATATACAAAAGCCAGCTCAAGTGTACAAAATGCTCAGGGTATCAGGATACCACATACATTGCTCAGTTTTTAATGGTATTTTTGAGGTAACAGAGAAGTACAAAGTTTCAAGGCACTACAAGGTATTCAAGATAATCACAAAGAATGAGCCGCAATGCTTAAATACGGACACCAGACAGCTCAGCACAGTTCATTTAGCCCAGGCTGATTAGGAAAGGCTGCGCAGCAGAACAGATGACAGGCGCACTATTAAAAGTATCTTGTGCTTTCTGTTCCCACCTCTGCCTATAATAACTTTGTTACAAATCTGGTTTTTAAAAGGGAGAGAAAAACGGCATTTGCCTCCTAAATCAGTAACAAATTGCAGACTGCAAGAAACCTTTTATAACACAATGAACTAACTTGGACATGAACCAGTATCATTCTTACTTTCAACCAAAGACCATTTTTACGTCCTCCAAAATGAGATACTTCATTTGGTGCAACAGCACCACCCTGCAGTTCATCGGAAATATTGTTATCAAGTATGGTTATTGTTACCACAAGTCCTTTTAATGTTTCTCCCACTGTCACCATTTAATTTCCACAGTATGCTTCACAATCCAGTATTGCTAAGTTACAATGGTTTCCCTGCAACAGTTACCAAGGTTTTCTGACCTGGGACCTACTGGAAATTCAAAATCTGTTTATTATTGTCAAATGCAAATATTTAATAGTACCTCTATTTAAGAATTTTAAAAAATCCAAACACCAAAGAACAAATCAGCATTTATGTTTTTTAATCAGTGGTGCTAAATTTTTCTTTGTTACAATGTCACCTTCCAAAAATTTTATTCTCAACAGTTAGAACAGGTATAAGCATAAAATTAAGTGCACTTTCAAACAATGATGACTTGAAAACTACAGTGCAATCTCCCAAAACAAAACAAATTAACCGCAGAAAGAACTAGATTTTCACTAGTCTCAGGATCAGAGCTGGTGTGGTCCTCACTAAAATACACAGCATTTTATTTAGAAGAAATTAGTCTAATTTTTAACACAACCAAATAGCTTAATATTCTCAAGTGTGCTGCCAGATATGCTGCAAACAACACGCATTACTATCAAGTGTGAAAACAAGAATTTCACGCAGCACAATGCACAGACAGCTTAAGTTAAGCTCTTCTGCAGCAGCTCCAGGCCAGAGTTTCTCCAGAGTGCAGTTATTTACTCAAAGCCAACAGCAAACTGGAATCACAATTTCCTGGATCACAATCCACAAAACTGCACCACCTCTCATACAAAAATGTTTTTAAAAATGAAGGTTGTGCATATTCACTGTTTTTTATTTTCTCACACTTCATTTGAGTATTTGAACCCCAAACATTTGAAGTTATGGGTTGGGAAAGGACATACTGCCTAAGTAACATTTTCCTGAAAATCATTATGTCCTTTTGAATTACTTTTACTCTCTGCAAGTTACCTGACTTTTTGCCCACTCCTGAGGAAGTTCGCCAGTGTAAATGCTGATAATTAGATCAGGCCAGAGGTTACACTCTGATCTGGTTCCACTGCAAATTCATCTGAGCCAGAAGCAAGGACGCACTAGGAACAGTGCCTGCTCCCTCTCCAAACCAGGGAGCGGTGCAATCCGCCACCCACACGCATCCCAAGCAAAGCAAAGAAGACTTAAATACATACATAACATCAATTATCAAAGGTTCAGCCACCAGCAAAAAAAAAAAAAAAAAGGAGAAATGTTTTTCTATCAAAATAAAAGCAACAGTTTGGGAAAATACTTTTTTGATATTATATGAAAAACATTCAGAAACTTATCATTATGACGTCAGCTGAGAATACAGGAACAATGTCTCCTACCCCAAGGTGATGAATGAAAAGGGTAACAACTTCATAACATACTACAGCATGCACTGGGTCAGTATTCAGAGAGGAAACAAATTTTGGGGTCTAGTATACTTTTTCTCCATTTCAATCATTCATTCATTTATTTTTATTATAACCCACACAAGTGGAATAGCAAATTTGAGGAAACATTACAAAATAATTTTCTGTTTTGACAAGAATCAGCATAAAAAAATAAACTAAGAGATTACTGTACTGTATTAAGGAAAAAAAATCTGCTTTCAATATCCTTACATAACTCAGATAGAAAAAAAACAGAAAGGTAAATTCAAGCAGTCCCACTTAGTGAGTTATTCTCATTTTCTCTAAGTTCAAAACCCAGACAGCGCACATTTAACTGTAGAAACACGCCACCCAAACCTGTAGAATCTCTTCAAATTAAATCTGCTCTGACAAAAACAAAACCAGGGTCCTGATATCTAGGGTAACCCCTCAGATCCAGTCACCCTTAATTTATCAGCACAATGATAAAGCTTCAGAGCAAAATTATTTTCTCCACCAAGGGTCAAATGTATGGTTTTCTGAAACTCAGGCATTTCTGGAGGATCACAAGAACTACCAGGAACCTCTTTCAACTTCAAAGAACACATTGTTTATTTATATTGAGAGACTATATAATAGGAGGTCTTGGTTTTGATTTTTTTTTTATTTTATTCAAAGCTATCAGTCATATAGAACGACTTTACATGGAATTTATGCTGATCTTCAACTTCCCCTGAAAACTGTCTGCTTGCAGATAAGGAGGAAACTAGAAATAATGAACTCATGTATCAATTACATGTCAAAATTATTTAGCTACTTCTTTCAGAAAGCTAGAATAACTGCATGTTGTTTTGAGCTTCTCTGGCATTTTTTTTTTCCTTCTCAAGTGTCTTGCAAAACAAATAAAATATCTACAGGTAGAGCTCACACTCTGTGTAAATGGACATCATAAAGCAATGCACCAAAACATGCAGAGGTCTTTTCTTTCTCTTCCTTTGGATTTTCTCTTTTGCGGATTCATTAGTTATTCTCAATTTTTTCAACTTATTCTCTCCCTCCCCTTTCCAAAGGGAGATATATTCCCATATCAGGTAGGTAAGTTAGCAGATACTACACGTCTGTCTCTCAAAAGACATCTCAAGAAATACACATCTTTCACATGGAAAGAATCTGAGACAGACTGAAGTCCAGAACTCACGGCAATCATTTCTCTCCTGCATTTGGGTTCTCCTCTTATCCCAGGCAGCTGTCCTGGTACCATACCTCGTATGCAGCGGCATCCCTGGACTGGATGGAGCAGGCCCAGGCTCTCCCATGTGACACCCGAGCTAAAACTGATTTCTGGCAACAAACCTTACAGATAAACATGTACTCTCTGAAGAAAATACAGATCATGCCATATCTATCCGAGATTATGTTAAATAATGAATTCTTCACAGAATGAGGAGCTCCAAAATGCAAGATTCCCCAATACTAGCATAACAAATGTGTGTTTTTAACACGTGTTTGGTGTCTACATTTCAATGAAAAACTGATACATCAATGGATTCCTTCCAAAAGTAAATGATGCCAGATCATTTCAATTAAAATTTTTTAATTAAACGACTACAGAGTTGTATGATTTATAATCATAAACAAATCAGTAATCATTAGATAACAACTTATTAAAGCAAAAGACAAAAATTAGAATAACAGAATGGTTTGGTTTGGGAGGCACCTCGAAGCTCATCCAGTCCTATTGCCTGCCATGGGCAGGGACACCTTCCACTATCCCATGGTGCTCCAAGCCCTGTCTAACCCAGCCTTGGACACTGCCAGGGATGGAAGGTCCACAACCTCTAGGAAATAAATTCTACTGAATCAGACCACATTCCATTTTAATCTTGTTGTCAGGTAGGTAACAGAGATCCTGGGTTCCTCTGCGACCTCTACAGCTGCTTTAAAGCAGCACTGCATTTAAACATACAGTAGTACTGCTTTAGAAGAAATTGGTGCAGTAACTAATTCTTCCACGATATGGACTGGAGAGAGTATCACTTCTCTTCTGGTCTTCCACCAAGAACATATATTTTAGTTTATTTATTTTATTTTTTGACTTTGGTGACAAACTTGTAAATTAGAATAATCAAATCCTAGGCTGGTTTGTTTCAGAAAGGACCATAAATCTCATCCAGTTCCACCCCCTGACACAGACAGGAACACCTTCTGCTAGACCAGGTCGCTCCAAGCCCTGTCCAACCTTAGCCCAAATATTGTTCCCAAATGATGCAATCACCCCACACAGAACAAGAACTATGGTCCTGTTAAAACCACAACTCCCCAGTATCCTGGCATCTGCTTTATCCATTCAAAACCATGTGGATGACCTCCTATCAGCATCACCTACCAAGAACTTCAACAATCTACCTATGTGTCACCATCCTGCTGCTGCTGGCTTCTCTCCAAGGCCAAGCACTGCTCACAAGTGCTTTCTATGCTCCCAATCATTCAGCTTTGTTCCCTGCCTGTGAGAGAGAGGTCTGTGACAGAGGAACCAAGGTGAAGCACAGAGGCACCATAGAGGAAAATCTCAGCCACGAACTCCAATTAACACTCTGAAGGCACATGCTGTTGTAAACACTTTAATTACTCAGTGAAATGCAGCTATTTCTACATCAGCACACAGAGGCTGGGAGCTCATAAATTATTTCACACCTACAGAGCAAACAGCCTGAACAGTCAGAAACCAAACTCCAAATTTCAACTCCCACCCCTAGACCAAGCCCCCTCCCTGTTCAAATATTTTCCTGAACTTTCACCCAGCTAGAGCTGTCTACTCCGAGTATTAAAAGGTTAAAAGGTAACCCATTTTCTAATTTAGGAGAGTTGCCAAAAGGGCTGATTCATACAAAAAGTCTCAAATCATACAGGAACCAGGTTTCATTTCCCTGCTTCCTGAGGGCCCACCAGAAAGGTGAAAGAGGAGTCACCACAGAGAATAGGATCAGTTTTTAAAACTGAAAAGCAAGTACAATATCTGGCTATCAGTCTCAGGATACAAGTACAACAACTCGAAGAGAAGATAATCTTTCCTCTTGGAAACACTCCTAATTTTACACTCACTGATGGCACATATGTACTGTGGCAGCTGATAATGTTCTACAGTCATTACAGCTGACTCCAAACATTTGGGAGATGTCCCAAGGGGGCACTCAGCAAACACAGACTGGAAGCAGAAAGAATCTCTGACATTTCGTACTGCATCTCCCCCACGCTGGGCATTCCCAACTCGGAGAAGAATAGGGTGAGAGAACAAAAAATCCTGGAATGGTTTGGGTTGGAAGGACCTTAAAAATCATCTCATTCCATCCCCTGCCATGGGCAGGGACATCTTCCATGTCCCAGGGTGCTCCAAGCCCTGTCCAGCCTGGCCTTGGGCACTCCCAGGGATCCAGGGACAGCCACAGCTGCTCTGGGCACCCTGGGCCAGGGCCTGCCCACCCTCCCAGCCAGCAATTCCTAATTCCCAATAGCCCAAAATCTGTCCCTGCCCTCTGGCCCTGGGAAGCCATTGCCTGGCTGCTGTCCCTGCATGCCTTGTCCCCAGTGGCTGTGCAGCTCTCCTGGAGCCCCTGGAGGGCCTGGCAGGGGCTCTGAGGTGTCCCTGGAGCCTTCTCTTGTGCAGCTGAGCAGCCCCAGCTGTGCCAGGCTGGCTCCAGAGCAGAGGGGCTCCAGCCCTGGAGCATCAACAATATGGAAATACTCTAAAGGTAGTGCCTAAAGGATTAACATGACTTGAGAGCCTTTTTTCACAGACCTGTTCCTAAACCATCTGAGACTATGTGACTGTGTATATTGTCACTTATTGATATTTATTTCTTCCCTCTACAGACTAAAAATTCTAGAAGAAATTCTGGACTTCTAAATATTGCACAGAAGATGTATTATTCTCCATTTGCTGTTCATATCACCATGTCTTGTTACCAATATCCACTAAAACTAATTAAAAGACGTTACTTTTCAAACAACAGAACACAAGAGAGTGACCCAAATTCCTTCAGAAATGGTCAGCTTCAGAGACTCCCAGGTGTAGCTTCCATCTTCCTCTTCCAGGGAAGAGGAGATTACTCAGGTGATCAAACTACTACATTAGACCATCAGAGAGTTCTACACAGAGCCAGACCACAGGAATCACATCAGTGATGCAGCCTAAGTGAAAGTGAACCTTCTCCACAGTCTGTCTTTGCTGTTGAGACCCAAATACCTGCAAACAGAGGTTTTTCAACACCCATCATCTTTTGTGCAGAGGGCTGAAAACCATATATGAGTGCAGATTATTGGGAATATGATACACAGCATAATGTATGAAAAAACTGTACAGACCTCTGACACTGTGCTTTGAGGTGAAGAATTTTGTTCCAAATTAAAGCACACCAAGTGAACAGATAGAACATGTCACAGAAAAATACTAATCTAAGTCTAAAATAAAAACTAAACTAGAACAGAGTAAGAATATGTGATACAGATAAAGGTTCTCCTACCACCCCAAGGTGCAGCAGCAAATGAAACTCCCTTTATATGAATCAGCTCCCTCCTAAACAGAGCACAATAGTCTTAAACTTAGAGGCTCTTCAAAGTAAAGAAACACAAATCTCTCTCAGTTTGGATATTTTCGCTATCTTCGACCTTAGTTTCAACAGATGGAAGTTTGCCTTTGATGATTAGACAAAGTTGCCAAAAATGCCAAAGTCACATGTTTTCCAAATAATGGAGCTACTACAGTCTTGATAAAAATTCCTTGAATAGACTCTTTTTATAAAGAACTATTCTGACCTATTCTTTTAAAAGTAAGAAAAATAATTAAAATATGGCACTACTGAGCTAGAACGGAAAACATTTCTTAATCTCTTTGCTACTCACAACTGGCAAAAAAGAAAGCCTAAACACTTCTAATCATCTGTACATGGCACTTTTCCTACGCTGCAGTTACTTTGTAGAGCTTTATAATCAATTATATTGCCTTTCCTTCCTACATATGATTTTTTAGCTCCCATAAAATGCAGCGAGCATCCCTAAATGAGTCAAAACTTTGTCAACATTTAAATTTTGTCAACATTGTCAACATTTAAATTTTGTCAACATTGTCAACATTTCCAAACAACTAAGACTGCACCCTAAAACAACCATAACTAGAGAAAATAAGGGAATGTAATAGAAATATCAGCTAACTTGTACTGGCACCACAGGGTGCTACTTAGGAGTGATGTAACTAGATCACAGTATTTCATTTTTCCTCCACATGCATTTATAGTTTTCAATGAAGTGAAAATGCACTGATAACAACCAGATGTTCAGTTATGGATACCAGTTCTTAACAAGCTGCTGAAAGAAGCCTTTATAATTTAAAGCTTTGGGAGCTCCACCCTGCAACAAAATGTTAGCAATAGTTTCTACATAGCAGTCATACAATTAAATACTAACATTGTATCTTTTCGCCGACTATGCAGTTCGAATCATTAGCGTACACTCTTGAGTGCTAACATTAGCAAAACCAAAGAAAAAGCAGAGTATCCATAGCACACCCAAGGGAACCATAAATCAAACATCAACATATGGTAACACAAGGGTTATAAGGGACTGCACAAGTCTAATTGATGAAAACTGTATTTCCTATAAAATTAAAACTGAAACCTTTATCCCTGGCATTTTGTACAATGCAGCACAGCCTGTTTTTCAGACAGGTAATTCAAGATATTTTTAATAACTCTCAGACACAGCAACACAATGTTGAAGAGTCCCAGAGTCCCTACTGCAACCTATTTCTGCCTTGAAGCACATTTGCCTTTTGCAATACAAATTAGCGTTGAAAAAGATTTTCTTAAATTCCCTGTAAAAAAACTGAGACACTTCCAAAAATGTTCTGCCTCCCAGAAAGGCTCTGGAGCCTTTCCTAACCAAAAAAAAAAAAGTTTGGCTTCATAATAAGGGACAGAGATCTGACATGTATTTTCTTCCACACGCCACACTTACTTAGTAATTTTGAGAAATACAGTCCACCTGCCATTTCCAAGTATGCTGTAGGTTGTTTTGTACACATAAATGAGCTTATTCTGCCAAGGCTGATAACGAGAGCAAGCTCAGAGATGAGTGACATCTGCCCATACCCCAGAAAAGACTGAAGCCTTCATGAATTCAGCATCCCTGCCAAGCCCAAACTTCTTACATTTAGAATCCCAGAATGGTTTGGGTTGGAAGGAACCTTAAAGCCCACCCAGCCGCAATCC
>NW_005054365.1:3347950-3370081 GCF_000277835.1 Geospiza fortis
GTGGCTCCAGCCCTGGCGTCATCTCCGTGGCCTCCTCTGCACTGGCTGCAGCAGCTCCAGCTCCTTGTGCAGTTGGAGCCAGGGCTGGGGCAAGCTCTGCAGGGGGCTCTCACCTGAGCCCAGGGGCACAGGGGCAGGATCCCCCTGCCCTGCTGCCCACGCTGGGGCTCAGCTCAGGGCACAGGAGGTTTCTGGGTCCTAGTGCATATGGCTGGGGCATGTCCAGCCTCCCACAACTTCTGGGGTACAACCAGGATATACCAAAATCCTTCTCCTCAGGGCTGCTCTCCAACCAGTCTGGAACAACTATGTATCTGCCTGCAAAATACCACACACAGGTATCCCAAGCACCTCAAGCGACATTCAGAACAAGTTCAAAAGGAAGGAGCGCAAAACAGCTGCACAGGTTCCTGCACCTCTGTTCCTGCATTCTGAACATGGAAATGGCTTTCCATGCTTTAAAAATAATTTTACAGTTTCAGTGAAGGTGAAAAATACAAGCTTTAACTGGGGTGCAGGCAAGCAATATATTCAGACAGCAGCCGCCAGCTGTACCCACCTCTTCACCAAACGGCATCTGCAGAACCCAAGGGACACACTAATTGTCAAAATCCTCTGTTAAGACTATTGAATGCTCTTAAGAAAATCTTTGCTGTTCTGAAAGATACTTTGAAGACCAGCTCCGCATGGAGATTTTAATGGTCTGTCACCAAAAAAAATTCATCTTTGATAGTATCTTTACAGACAGGCATTCTGTTACAGTGCCATTGCAAGCTGCCAAAACTGTCTGTTCTCTCTGAGGTGATCCTAAGTTCTGACACAGAGATCATTACAAGTTTGAATACTTCATGTATTCCACTTAATCTATTCCTTCCCCAAATTCACATACTAGGCTTGCAGCTCTCTTGATTCATTCCAGCCAAAGACAAAAATGGACTAGTCCCTTGAAGCAGAACAGGGAAAGAATCTCTAGTGATAACTGATCAGGGAGAGAGAGGGAAGCAAGAAGTACACTCATTATGAAAACAATCCTGATCACCCTCTTGAACAAAATTAATAATAAAGTAATACCTCATAACATCTTTTTGAAGAACATAGTTGGACTGTGTATTAGAGAACACAAGTTCTCCAGTATGTCCTTTCCTCTACCTATTTCCCTTCCGACGTATGGGAACAAAATTCTTAGTTAAAGCATTATCACACCATTAAACATATTCTAGTGATAAACAAGACAGTAATACATATTTTTTTTGTAAGTGTTAGCATACAATACCAATGAGCAACATGCTGTTTCAGAAGTTTAGCTAAAAAAACTTATTTCACCAAAAAAACCCAAGTAACCGCAAAACAAAAATCTTCCACATCTATCTCATATGAAATGTAAGTTTTTGATATAGCTGAATATTAAATTATGGACACACTTTATAATCTTCTTTTTAAACAAGCCATTTCAGCATTAGATTTTATAGTAATCTAAGTGCTTCCAGCAGCTGCTTCCACTTGCAGCAACCAGATTCACACAGGAACAGAGCTGCTGAGATGTTCGGTTGTGCAAGTGGGTGAGGAACTATCAAGCTGGCATATTTTCTCCTGCTGGAAAGGCATTATGAAGGATACTGGACTACATACAGGTACTTCCAAGAAAGAAAAATAAAACTCTGAAGGATTTATGAACTTGCCCGTATATCACAGTCCTCTCAGCCCTTTGTACTTCCTCTAATCTGGCCCAAACAAAGTGTGTATGTGCTCCAGGAAGTCCTGACAAGCTCTGTGGAATGACACTTTGAATCACACCACTAATTCATTACACTCTACCTACACAAATCCCTCACGTTAACGTTGACAGAGCTGCATTTAATGACAGTAATGTTTCAAAAAACATTGCATCTTTGTCAGTTTTCCAACCAAAAGAACAATCCCAGCCACGAGGTAGCAGAGCTCTATACTACACTGTAACAGACAATCTGAAACTCCTCCAAAGCTGCCATGCTTCAGCTGGGGCGCTATATTTTAGACACAGACTACAATGCAATTTAACACTAAAGACACTGCTCACTCCACCTTTAGTAAAGTTTATCATGGGGAAAATAGTCAAAACTCATCAGAACACTTCCACAAAAGTGAAAGAACACTTTTTTTTCCCAAAGAACAAAGCATGCTTTCCTACATAAAACACTAAAGTATGTTTTATGATACATTTCCCAACAAGACGTGGAATCAACATTTCTCAAATCCAACAGATGCATGAAAAAAAAGCCATGTAAACAAATCTGGAGATCTACAGAAACATTCCACTTATTAATTTCTCTTGTCCCTTCTTCAGACATCAATTCACTGGAATTTTAGAAATCAGTATTAAATAGCACAGTATGATTTATTTTCAATTTAAACCCCCACAGAACTGCAGAAGAACTTTAGTTTTCACCTTACTGCATACCCCAGAGCTGAAGTGACACCTCCACTGTACCTTCCCCTGTACCATGAGCACAACCATTTCCACCAGTTACTGTCTGTGTACTGACAGGGGTACCTGAAACAAATGGAATAACTTCTGTTGATGGTTTGAACTGGGTGTGAGATGTTCATCATGTACTTCTTCCAACAGAATACTCAGGGCTGGCACTGGCAGCAGCTTATCATTATCTGTACTGCTCCATCACATGGAACATTCAAATACAACTATTTAAACAGTATAAACCCATTACTACAATTTCATAGTCTCTCAAATGCTCAGTTTATAACAGAAGACTAAGTTAAAAAAAAAAAGCCTACTTACAAGAGGGGAATTTCAACAATGAGCTGGATGAGGCAACACAGCAACTCTTCTATAAGGTCTTCACACTCTGCTCCTAAAAAAGAAACACAGCAAAGGATTTCTGGATTTTTCAAATACCAAAACAAAACAAAGATTCAAACACACAAATGCAGATGATCAATATCTTAATTAAGGAACAACCACTAGAAGTTCTAGCTGTTAAAGGACATAGGATTTTTTCCTGAAATAGAAAGCACTTGAGATTATTAACAGAGAAAATGGTGACGCCTTCTCTTTTTTACATAAAAAAGTAACTAATAACAAATGCATAAATTAAATGAGGTGTTGGTATTGTAGGAATGTGCTAATATTTAGCACAACTAGCCTTCCTTTACTACTTACAGAAGATCATATTAAACAGTGTTATTACTAACAGCTGAACTAATCACTGGTGACTTCTCACTGGTCCACAGTTAAATGTCCTTCCAAAATCTCCTGCACTTCACGTATTTTCCCACTCTGTTTTTTAAATCCAAGAGAAGAATAATCAGAGACAGTGTCATTTGTCTATGATTCACTGAGCAACATCATAAAAGAATGTCAAAAGAATGGAGCTCCTGAGCAAGTCACCACTGCTCCAGACTAATATAGATACAATGTTTTCATGGATGCATATTTATCCATTGAGGAAGTTTTACACATTGCAATCACAAGTTGTGCATTTTAAGGAAACAGAAATCACTCTCTAGTCATATACAATGTGATAAAATGCATGCAGTGATGCAGAATTATTTAAAAACTTGCAACTATTCTAAGAAATAAAACTGTTCATATTTTACATGAGTAATTTTTAAAAGCAACTGTAACAAAAGACTTTCAAGATTCATTAAAGAAAAAACTTATTAAACCACTTGAAGTTATCATATAGTACTAAAAACCCCAGAAGATAAATCTCTTGGCTCATCAGGATTTTTCTGCTTTCAAAAATAAAATTATGAGAAACCTAAAACATCAGAAAGAAATGGAGGGTTTTATAGCACTGAATGGCTTAAGAGTGGCATAGCTGATCCCCTGCATTACAGCATTGCAGCACAATAATTACCCAAATGCCTGTTTATTTTGTATTTTCAAATAAATAAGTTCTGCCATAAACACAGCTTTATAGCCGGGTTACAGAGGTGTTACTCTGCTTAACTCAAGTTTGTTCTTGAATACAGAACTCAATTTTAAGAAGCACACCAGGGGGAATATTCACTATAAAGCAAAATTATTTCTTTCCACAATCAGTTTATTAAAAATACATTAAAAATTGTCACCTAGTGAACTGCAAATTCTAAAGGAAATCAGTTTTTTATCACGGAAACGTGGTTTCCTTTATATAGAATCCCCCATGAGTAACACAATGCAGCTCCTGTTAGTAAAACCAAGAACTGCTCAGAATATTTAACCTTGGACAGAAACCACAGCCAATAACAGAGCACAGATAATATATTCTGAAGTAACTTGAATGTGACATTTTCCTCAGGCTTTCTGAACCTAGAAAATGCTTATAAAGCAAGACTGCTACTAGTTCCCAACAGGTACCTAATTTTTCTCCCAACAGAAAAAAGTGAAAAGGTTAAAAATGTAAAGTGAAAGCATTTTTAAAACATAAATTTTTCCACCACACTGTATGCACAACTTATATGAACAGAGAATAAGGTTATTTGAATATGAAAGAAGGCTTTTCTCTCAAGACAATATTCAAAATAAAAGAAGAAAACACTGGGTTAACACAGTCACATAGAATGAAAGATGTTATTTAAAAAAAAAACCAAAACAACAACTTAATTGCTGTAATCAATGTCATTCAGCTACAGTAATTAATGTATCCTTTTCCCAATTGGGGCACACGCATTCTTGTTTAATTTTCATCTTGCCAAGACAATGAGGAGGATGCAAGCCAAATCTATAACGTGAGAGAGAGCTATAAACACAGAACACTCTGTGTTTTCATAAACAATGCCTCTTTCAATAGCAGGATAAAGACAATACACACAAGACTCATTCACATTAATAGATCACATACTTGGATCAAAGACCTCTAAAGCCTTGGGGAAAGTAAGTACAGGGTGAACCTGTCCAGATAAAATTAGAGGAGGGAGAGGAATCATAGGTGTATCTTCCAAACTGCACTGCAGAAATTACAGCAATTACACAGGTTTTAAAATGTCCAGTCATGCTGAAGCACCATTTCTTTCATCAGCTATATTTAAGTCTTCAAACATGGATTATTTCATTTTGCAAGAAATTTTATGGATTCTGACTTTTTGGGGGGGTTTGTTTGTTTTGGATTTGGTAAATATATATATTTTATATATGCATATATATGTATATATGTATACATATATATATAAAACATATATATGTTATTTTTTCGTTTTTCAGTTACCCACATTACAGACACTGGATTAGCACACACTACACAGGTCAAATGGCATAAGAACATGAAAGCAGAGATGCCAGGAGGCCCCAGTTCTAAAACCAGTTCAGCTCCATCTTCTCAAGAACCTAACTACTACATTGAGAAGACCTGATCTAGTGGATGCCTGAATATCTTATCTGATCAGTAAGATATTGAGGCATAACAAGGTATATCCTCATCTTAAATGCTACTTGTTTTTCTGCCCTGTTGCTCACACAGAACCTGGACACAAGTAATAAAATAAATAATTCCTTGCAAAACAGACTTAAAAGTTCCACAGGTTTTGTGATTTGGTCTTCAGCTCTAATTACTCTTAAAAACTTACAACTTCTGCTTGATAATAATGAGTACATAAACTGATTGCCTTCCCTCATTTCCTTTATGTGATAGCTGAACATGCATGAAATCATTTAAGGCTTGCAGTAAATGTCTTTTTATTTATTCCCTTCTGTATGTCCTCATACTTGCTTTAATATGTCACAAACAGCCCTCAGTAGCCTTGTGTTTAAAAATTCCTCTATAGATAATGAATAAAGCTTCCTACTACAGCTCAGGGAACAGGTTAAATGAATCAATAGTCTGATTTACACTACAATACTCAGCATGTGCTCTCTTGCACCTTTGAGTCACATTAGTTAAAGATTGCAGAAGTTACAGAATACAGACATTGGAAAGATGAATGATTTGTGTTAGTGAGACTAACTCCAACTCCAGCTGAGCAGATGCCGACTCCAGTTTGGGATTTATTGATATCAGGACATTTTCAGCTGAATCTTAAAGTATATGGGTTTAGTCTCTCTGTGGATTTTCCTGCAATCAAAATTCTGAAATATTGTCCAAAATTATAAGCAAATTCCAGTCATGGATGAAGAGGCAAAGGCTGCAGCATCTGAAACTCCTAAAAAGAACACGTTTCTATTAATGGTAGGCCTTCTTTTGAAGCAAATCAATAACAGCACTATTAGCAGCAACTCAACTCAGGGCAATTTATTTGTTAGGCTAAAGTACACCCATGGACTCAGGCTTCAAAAAAATCCCATTTTATGACACAAAGCAAGGTTGCACAGCTTTCTTCTGAGCCTCAAGCACAGTGCAGCAGGAAAAAGTATGAACTGGACATTCAGAAAAAGTGAAAGCATATGAACTGCAAAATCTGAGATAAGGCAAATATGAAACTTGCTACCTGAACAATCCTGACTATGTCATATATAGTCTATATTGCTGAGCAGTCAGTGACAGGGATGTTTTCCATACATAGGACTCTCACAGATTATAATTATACACTTCTCCCTGACACACCAAATATCCCAGAGCAGGTGCTGATTGCAGTGTGAGCATCCTGACACGCTGACACTGCAGTTATGTGCTATGAGCTCCCAGGTGCTGCATTTATATCAGAGAGCATGGCACCAGAAGATATTGTCCAGTCAGAAGGATAAAAATATGATGCTCATAGAGAAACAAACACCACCACAGAGTGATTTCCAAAGGATTTGTGAGATGATCCTGAAAGAAACAATAACCTTTTCTCAGAAGGCTAAGAGACTGAACAAAGCATATGAAAATGGACCACAGGGTAGAGAGGTTGTTTGTGCTGTTGGGTGATTGCACTGTTCTTTCCAATGACTACTGACCAGGCAGTGAGGAAATATAGAAACTTCAAAATTCAGACATGGGATTAAAACTTCTTTTAATTTGGATATTTTATTTACATCAAGCAGTTCATAAGGCTTTGTTTTATTCTCACAATTGAAGAATTATAAATAATGCAAAGCCCTAGTAAATGAAAAAATAGTATGGATGACTATGAACTTAATTTTTAAAAAGCCTCTTCACCAAAGATAGTAAAAAATTTCCATAAAAGTACTAATAAATCTATCTAAAATTAGGAGCAATATAGGAATAATAATATTTTTATAATAGATTAATAATTTTATAATAAAAATATATAACAAAAAAAGGAATATTCTATTTTCCAAAAAGTAGACATCAAAAATTCAAGAAAGCTACACTTAATTATAAAAATACAAACAACAAACCACTTCATTTTCTTCTACTTACTTTTAACAGGCCCTAGCACAACTACAGTTTATTACAATTCCTTCATGATACTTCCATCTTCCTATAGCTGAGCGTAAGCCTTATTACCACCTTCTGGAGATATTTAAAAGTAAGATTTTTAGGACTCAAACCCAATGGCTATGTAGCCTCAGCATGTTATGAACCTCAACACCCTGAGGAAGTTCACAGGAACCATCTCCAATTGGAAACCCAAAGACGAGCCAAGGAGCAGTTCATTTCCTGCCTCACCAGCAGACCACACACAATTACTTTCCTAATCAACAACATCCCATGAACAATCTGCTCAGAGGTAATTGCTAAGTACATTTGCCATCAATATGCACAGAATTATTGCTAATAAATGTCACTGTGAATTACAGCCAAGTGCTACTAGACATGTATAAGCATGGGTCTACCCTGGCGACAAGAATCACTTTCCATACCACACTGCAAGGAACTCCCAGGGCAAGAAATAAAGATCACAGGGGCTCCAGCTGACAAAAGTCTCAGCTTTTCCACACATCCCACTGTGGCATGCTGTACACTGAAGCAAGAGGTGAGCCATTTCTTTAATCCAGAAATAAACCCACAGGCAGTCTGCAGGGATAGCTTATACACAAGCAGATACTCTTTTCCAGTGCATCAGCAAGCTGACTTCCCTCCCGGAGATCACTCATGACAGTTTAAATACATTAAACCATTTCAACATGTAGCACTTAATCCTTTGGCACCACAGTTCTGATTTCCCCAGAGCACTGTCAGGAGCCAAGGAGTTAAACAGATTTTAAAAACAGTTTTCACTGCTGGATGAGCAAGCAGTGACTCGGTGTTCTCAACACGTGTCCTCCTCACAGGAAATCCAGAGTCAGACACTCTTGGTTGTTCTCACACCATCCACTCACACTGCTCCAGCATTCTGAGACTTTTTGGGCTTCATGCAACATGCAATTAAACACTGAACAGTACTTTGACTTGGACTTGGCAGTGCTGGGTTGACTTGATGATCTTAGCGGGCTTTTCCAGCCAAAATGATTCCATGATTTACCCCAAAGCAAAAGAAATCAAGGCTCCTGTGGCAGCATTATCCATCATGCACTCCACGAGAGCATCTTGATACAGGGCTACACCAAGATTTGTGGCAGACAGTGCAATTGATTTTGAATGCATTTGTATTATTCTTATGCAAAGATAACAGCTTCTTCCTTGAGCATCTCTCCTGCCATCTTCCATCTTGCATAATACATACTTCACTTCTGGGACATGAGCCCATTTTAGTAATTCTGCCTAAATTCTGTACTCTTGTATAAACTATTGCCCCCAAATTAAATTTTAGCAGTTGCTTTCTCAAGGGGTCAATTCCAACCAAAGGACTGTTACTTTCTTTCACTAGATCCCTAAAAATAGCATTAATTCCACTCTGTGCCTGCTGTTGGTTTATAAAAAAGATGTGAAAAGATGCACTAAATTGCAATATCAATGTTTCAATGTTCATACATGGCCACCTTCACCTCAATTCCTCTGAAGAGGACCATTATCACCTTTCAAACTGTATGAAAATCACTAAAGCTCAGGCTGATCTACAGCACCACATCTCAACAACATTCAAAAAAAGTCAGATTAAGCTAAATCGAACTCTCTAGCACTTAATTTCTGTTTTTAATGCAAAGTTTGGGATTCTGAGTCTAAAAAACATAGAATCATAGAAGTATTTAGACCTAAAACACCTGAGGGAAAAGACCCTTAAGATCAAGTACAACTATTAATGTAACTCACTAGTCCAGCACCAAACCATGTCCCTGTGTGCCACATTTACAAACATCAGGACATTTAAGTTTCTCATGGGATGTTTCACTTGCACTTGTGTGTACACACCATATGAGCTTGGTCCTGCTTTCTCTTCATAAGTAAAATGAAGTTGCAGCTCCTCTTCTGACATTCGACTGATGAATACTTTCAGCAAACAGCAAATAATGAACAGTGCATTGTGAGCCTGCCAGATAAAGAGGTGGCTAGAAAAGAACAAACAAGAATCAGTAACACTCCACCAGCAAACATGCATCAAAAGCCACAAGAAAATAAATGTCAGAGTAGACAAAGTTCTACAGTTGAAGCAAGGAAAAGTGTTTAAGCAGGGAGTCTGCAGTTGATGTTAGAGAAAATACAATGGGAATGTATTCAAAAGTAGTTTAGAAAATACAACTTTATCCCTAACTACATTTTGTGTCATTAAAAACACCACAGTAGACAGAACTCTTTGAGAAACTCACCAAACAGTTCAGCAAACTTCTAGCGGTCTCTAGACACTACGGACTCTAGGCACACAGACATTTTAAAACTTCCAGCAGGTTCAGACCTGGAAGCTTCCTGGCTCCCTGAACCTTAGCCCTTTTCCCAGGTGAACAGCTTTCAGGTAACAGCAGGCATTTATGGACTTCATAAGCACCATACAGCACAATTTTCTTATGCAATACACACATATATTTTCCAACCTTTCTGAATGAAAGGGAAATACAGCTGCATAAGATTTTTTTGAGTCCCAGTAAGCCCTGCTGGGGATCCCATGCAGCAGCACAGAGTCAATTATTGCCGAAAGCTGTACTTTCAAGGTATTTTAGGATTAAAACAGTAACAGCTATCTGGGCACAAGTAACTTCTTACTTTAGATGCAAGCAAAAAACTTGATGGCAGTCATGGGAGCAAGGAGTAATTCCAGCCCCAGATCTGATGAAAATGGGACACTTATCTGTGGGTGGGAGAGAACAACTACAGAAAGTGTCCCGCAAAAAAAAAACCCACAGTGCTGCACAAGTAACCTATTGGGAGCTCTCTCCTACTGCTGAAAGGGGCAAACAAAACCAACAGCAGCTGCATGACATAACATGAAAGCAGTATTTTGATACATATTTACATCTTCATAGACATAGATATTTAAAATATTTCCAAGATAAAATACTGGCTCATACATTAAGTTCAGCCTAAAAGTTCAGATAACTTTTAAAGATTTCTAAGGCAGTAGTACCCATACCTTGCACCATTTATATAAAAATGTGTTCATCTAACATACAAATATGTACTTTTGCCCAGTAATCTACCTACCTATTACACTTAATTTCTGTGTTTAGAGAAGTACTAGACACTTGTTCTGTTTCAAACAGCAGTTTAAGAGAATTCTAAGGTTTGGTCTGTAAGCATGTTAATTAGCAGTATAGAAAAATTCAAGAGCTAGCAACAAAAGGAACACCTAAAAATTAAATGGCACACACAGCTTTTTTCTGAGAACTTACTTCTGACATTCTGCTGAAATTTTTAACTCTTTGGTTCTAGAAAGAAAGACTTTAATCAATGATCCAAGGTTTCCTGTTCGAGGATTCTTCTCAACTAGATGAGGCAAAAAAAGATACAATCACAAAGTATGAATAAACTGACACTACCTAGTTCAAATAACATTTAGAAAAAAAAATCAAATTTCAATGTCTCAAATGTTTCTAAATAAAGTACAGTATGTCTTGGTTTTCTGTACAGGCATTCTTCTTTCTAGATTCTCTGGTACATGGTTTACTAGTCCAAAATTGTTCTCTAAATACCATTAATCCTAGATTTAAAATATCTCAAGCATGGGATACTCATACTCATACTGTTTCTTTCCCATATTTGTCTGTAGTACAACAGCCTCCCATCAGAAAACTGGGCAGGTCTTCACAACTACCTTTCACCTTCTCGCAACACCACTGATCACATTTATATCACCTCTTCCTCTCATCCTCTAATTCCTTCCCCTTACTGATCATCTTAAAGGGCAAAGGGAAAAAGACATAGTAGAGATGGAAATATTTGTTTTAAACCTTGCAGTCATACCAAGTTCTGTAAAAGAGTTATCAATGGAGGTAAAGGTTTGGGGTATACATAAACACACTCTTTACACTGCTTTAATTTTAGTAGGGCAATACATACAAATAGAATGATAAAGGCATCAATGTGGGATTAGAATAGGAATGATCTCTCCCAATTTTTCTGGTAAAGTACATGGAAAAAAGATGGCACAACATCTCACCTAAAGACTTGCAGACTGAGATTGTGGCTTCTTCCAAGAGCTTTAAATCAGCACTAGGTGAGAGGAAAAGAAAACAAAACTGGTTACACAAGCAATTGGGTTCCTGTACTTGAAGTGAAAATTCATTACAAAACAGTAATAAAATCTTTCTATTAAGCACTTAATTTTAGCCATCCATTAGCTAGTTGAGGTCAGTTTGTCCAACCTCCCTGCTCAAGCAGGATCTCCTAGAGCCAGCAGCCCCTGACTGTGTCCAGGTGGCTTTTGAGTATCCCCACAAGCTCTCTGAGTAACTCATTCCAATGCTCTGTCATCCTAACATCAGGCAATGCAATATTCTTTTGAAGCACAGCAACTATAAAAAAGGAAACTAATATTCAAAAGTGAAATGTCTGTCAGAGTAAAATTATGTCAGTGTTTTCTCCCAGGGAACAAGGAACAGAATGAGAGAAAATAGCCTCAAGCTGTGTGAAGGGAGTTTTAGGTTGGATATCGGGGGAAATCCCTCCATGGAAAGGGCTGTCCAGCCCTGGCACAGCAGCCCAGGGCAGTGGTGGAATCCCTGTCTCTGGAGGGATTTAAAAGCTGTGCAGTTGTGGCACCTGGGGACAGGGGTCAGTGGTGGCCTCGACAGTGCTGGGGAATGGTTGGACTCCGCAGTCTTTGTGGTCTTTTCCAACCTAAACGATTCTGTGATTCCATGAGCATTTTATTACTGCTAGTTTTGCAGCTTCAGCGCTGCCATGCTCAGTTTGGTGTTACCAAAAATACAAACAAAACAGCAGCCTACAGAAAGAACTTGAACTTTTTTACAAGAAATTTCACATGAAATGACACACTTTTAAAAACGTGAATAAAAGAAACCTCCATCTGACATTTAACCTCAAGCTAACCAGCTCTTTCCTTTTAACCAATGTTATTATACTAGTGCAACAATCACATCAGATGCAGCAAATTGTTCCTAACTTCATTAATTGCCTCGTGATATGCCTCAGAAAAACATTATCTGAAAAGAACAATAAAGCACTAAAGCAAAACCTGACAGCAACCACTGAAACCACACTAGCTGCGTCAAACACATACTTCTGACCTACCAGTGCAGGGCAACTGATCTTCAAAAACATCCTTAACAGATGGGAAAACAAGACAAATCATCAGACGCTGTGTTCAATGCCACACTGAGCAATATGAATATTAATAACTAAAGGGCACCCTGTTCCACCACTCTCATCATTACAATTTTTTCCTTCTATCTTGTCTGATCCACCCTCTTCCAGTTTAAAAGATCACCTCTTCTCATATCATGAACTGCTCATATCATGAACATATGAACATATCATATCTACTGCTCAGTGTTTTGAAGAGATGGTAGAGCGTCTATACAGACTGAACATATAGCCTGACCTTCAGGGACTTCTGAAGTTCAAAAAATTAAAGGATGGTCAAAAAATTTAGTTCAAGCCTGCAATCATAACACAATCCTTTTTAAATTTGCATGGTAATTCAGTTTACAGCACACTGTTGCATCAACCTGAGATTATCAGCGGTGCTGTGTGGGAAGCTGCTTAACAAGCTCCAGTGCTGAAAACCCTGTGGAGCCATGCTCTTGGAAGCTGTGGAGTTTGAGCTGTTCCCCAACTCATGAGGACTAGAAGATACTGTAAACACAGCAGTCAAAAAAATTATTTCAAAACCCTTCAACAGGAAACTATGTAAGACAGAGACATCAAATTAAGTTTTAAGATGCCTGCAAATTTTATTGTATATCAGACTAAATTACTGTGCACTGAGCTGACAGCTGAGACAGCTCTTCACCTACAGCTAAATATCCTAAGACAACTTTAGATTATGCAGATTGGTTTGTCCTGATATCAATTACCAGCATTCATTCTTCTCTTACAAACTGCTTTGAAACACAAGATTCAGAAAGAACAAACTTACACTTTGATATATACTTTAAAAACATTAGGCTTGGTCTCAAAGGTGGTCTCTTGTTCTAGCACTACAAACATGCAGAGTAATTAAAAACAAATGGTATTGAGCAAGAACCACCAGCACATCACCAGCAACTACGGACAACACAGTTTTCTAGGTCTATGTGACCTTACATTTTTTTAAAACAACAAAAACTTCTAAATTTGCCCAGCTGGCTGCTTGTCATCAGGATTTATTCCTTGCCAAGACCTGACAGGCAGGGAGGGTGAATATTACAATGGACAACAACTCAGTAGACAGTTTTAGGTACTGAAAAATCATAATGTAACACAACATGACTCCTCCCACTATCCAAAGGTCCTGAGGACACAGTCAGAGCGGTAATTGCTCCAGGATTTAAACCCTAAATGCAGACATTCAGCATTTGAATTATGGTTCATTTTCTCCCTAATTTCTAAGGTTAGGTTTCAAAGTACAGCATTCTTACAGATTTTTTTTCCTTCTCTTTTGAGTTATTAAAACCCACACAAAGTCCTCAAAAAAATTCCACGGAGTTGTTTAGTTTCCACAAGTTGCCAGGATCAAAACCAGTGGCAAAGCAAGCAAGGCTTTCAGATCTTCAGCAAAGCTTTTAACACTCCAGTAATTCTTTTTCATACTAAAATGAAGTTTAACGCTTAAAAATTAACTACAGCCCACTGCCTCTTATTCATACAACAAGAACACAAAAGTGAATTTTGCCACACTCAAGATGAGGCAACAACTACTGTAAAATTTCAGTTCACTCAAACAAAACACCTAGTGAGGGGGAATTACAGCAGAAATACCACCCCAACAGACAGACACCACTGAAATGCCTCCCCAGGGATGGACTCATGTAGACAATATCATGGACAGGTACAAAAAATAGCAGCTCATTCCTAAGTACCATGGGCCAAACTCAGCAGTGACTTTCTTTCCTTTTTTTGGGCAGGAAAGAGAAGCGAGAGACATGGAAAAAAGCTGTCTGGGTATTTTCTTGTGCAGTGAAGAGACAGAAGGTAAATTACATTAAGATTTGGACAGAAGATGCCAGAGCCAAGATTCACAAGGTGGCACAAACGAAACAGTACAACCAACTGTGGTACCAATTTTTCTCTACAGTCCCTGTGGAAATAACATCTGGTTAATGAATGAATGTAAAAATGGAAACTCAACACTGAAACATCTGTCCTTTCATTAAGCCACAGAGAACTCTGCTAATTAGTACTTGAATTGTATTTCAGCCCTAACAAGAGCAAGGACTGATAAAGTGAAGCTCCTTCACTGCACTGATCACAAATAAAAGTTCCAATTCTCTCTGAATTTGAACTCTCACCTGAATTAGAACTCTCACCTGAGGAATACGGACTGCCCTGTTGTCAAGTATCTGTCAAATACATGTCTGGAGCACAAATCTGATGAGAAGCAGCTGAAGGACCTGGGAAGGGGCTGAGCCTGGAGCAAAGGAGGTTCAGGGGGCCCTTGTGGTTCTGCACAGCTCCTGACAGGAGGGGACAGCCGGGGGGGTCGGGCTGTGCTCCCAGAGAACAGGGACAGGAGGAGAGGGAACGGCCTCAGGCTGGGCCAGGGGAGGGTCAGCTTGGATATTGAGGAAAATTTATTCATGGAAAGGGCTGTCCAGCCCTGGCACAGCTTCCCTGGGCAGTGGTGGAGTTGCCATCATGGGAGGGATTTAAAAGCCATGCGGATGTAGCACTTGGTGACATGGGTTAGAACACATAAAAGTAAAGGACAGAATTGTTAAGGATGGAGTGTAAAATATTCCCTGCTCTATGAGAAACATTTGGTATATTCGCAATGTGAAACAGATTATCTATAATTCTATTGCTAGTAACAAGCAGGCAGTGAGTATGAAAAGTCAACTCTGCCTGCTGTTGATGGCTCTGCTGAGGATCAGCAAGAAACCCAGGCACTCCAGTAACATCCAGGAAGCTCTGCCCTGGACAAGACACCTCTGTGGAAACTAGTCACATGCATAGGGAACAAACAACCTCTGAGGGAGGTTGGGCCCTTGCACAGGTTGCCCAAAGGAGCTGTGGCTGCCCCATCCCTGGAAGTGTTCAAGGCCAGGCTGGACAAGGCCTGGAGCAACCTGGTATAGTGGAAGGTGTCCCTGCCCGTGGCAGGGGGGTGGAATTGGATGATTTTTAAGATCCCTTCCAACTCAAACTGTTCTGTGCTTCTGTGACACCAGCTTCAAGCCACGGGCCTTTAACAGAAGGATCACAGTGACCTAGGTGAGTTTGCACATGTACTTCAATTGGCACAACCTGCATTGAACCACCTCGCTTCCACAGAGTAGTACATATTTACATATTCACCAGTTCTACAGTTTTCCAAGAAATGAACAAAAGGCACCACCTGATGTGGGGATTCAAACAGGCTGTGAACATCGGGGGCAAACAGAATAGATTCAAATCAGAATATTCTTAACTATACAGACTTTACCAGCTCACTTGGATACAAGCAAATTTGTGAGGTGCATGGTTGCTTCCCACACACTTCAGGAAAAAAATCCAGGCTTCACAGCAGTTCCTCCCTCATGCTGTGATCTGATGGCCAGCATTTTCAAAGTACTTAATAAAAGAAAAAAAATACTTTATTTTATTTGCTTTTCTTTTATGTAGAGGCTAAGCCCACAGACTTCAGCAAAACTAAAATATTAATTTTAGTGAAATTTGCTTCCTTGACAGCACAGCCTTGTTTAAAGAAAATTGGTTTGTCTTTGTTTATTTTAAAGGTATCCAAAGAGGAGAGGTTTTACAGTGGCAGTGATTATTTTCTGTAACATCTTAACACTACGTAATAAGAATATTTTGCATACCAATTGTCACTAAAAGCTGCTCCAGACACAGGCAGCATCTGTGTGACTGCAGCTATCACACATCAGTGGTGAAAGTAAAGAGTAATCAAGGATAATCACTATTTCTTTGGGATTTAATCACTTTGTGTTTGCAATCACTCACCACAGTGCAGAGTTTCTTCATCAGGAAGTTAGTTTTCTGTAAGAAAACCTCTTTTCAGTAGAGATGGGAAAAAATGGCTAACTGAGCAGTCTATTAATCAATAAAATTTCATCATTTTCAAAGACTGTAAATTTTTATTTCTGGCTTCTTACAACCAAAAAGCAGGATCCTGCAGTCAGCAGGATGTTTTTGTAAAAAGTATTACTTCCAAAAAGAAAAGGAAGGAAAAAAAGAAAAAGGAAAAAAAACGAAAACAGTGGCATTATAAATAGGATTATTTTTAAATGGTTGAATTCAACTGCCTTACTTTAAATTTACTAACAATCAGTCTTCAGCAAAACGATAAATATTAAGACAGTGAAGGCTGTTTCCTGGCAGCAGCCAACTTTGAAGAACGTGGTTTTATCCACTTTTCTTTTAATAGCACCACAATAGAAGATGTTTCAAAGTTGCAGTGACTTCTCTTAAAGTATCTCCACATAGCAAGAGAAAGCGTTCTGCCTAAAAGCTGCAATTATAAACATATTCACATCACAACACCTGCCCTTAACATGGTAAGAAAAAGAACCAAACCAAAGCAGACAAGTAGCCCTCTAAAAAAGGAGGGGGTGGAAAATAAAACAAGCAGCTTTCCTGACAGTTTTTTCCTCATAGTAAGGCCTTTTTTCTTTGCCATTGAACACAAAACAGAAGAACCGGGGCATTGACTAAATTCATACTGTGGGAATGCTGATTTTAAAGGCGTAGTTGGAGGACAGACATCAAAGAGTACAAGGCAGGGTATGATTTATTGCACCATTTAAAAAATGTAGCATGGTAAGGAAACATAAAAGCTTCCCATCTCTATGTCTTTCCATTAAAGGCCCATGCACATTATTCTTGAACCACCAACTCATTTATAACTCTGGGGAAGGAACAAAGCAGAGCAGTAAATATTAAGCACATGATTTTCAGCAAGTTCTGCTTTAGTTAACTTTAAGTTTTCCATCAGAAAATAATTGTAACTAATACCACCACTAAGGAGGAGGCTGCATTCTTGGTACCAAATCACAGAAAAGTCAGACAAACACAAAGTCTGCCTAGACTGAGAGCTAACACTCCAAAGCAAACCTCATAGCTCTTAATCCTGACAGCACTAAAAAAACCTTCCAGAGAAGCTGTATTTAATTTTTCCAATAACCAAACACTATTGGATTGATAGGGTAGTCATCTAAAGTATAGAACTGGCAGATTTATACAGATTTTAATTCAGGTCCCACAAGTCCATTCTGTGCCACAAATAAGGACCTGTGAAGGAAAAAAACAGGAACATGCAGGAGTGTGAAATTGGAGTACCAAGTACTTCCTAATGGCTGAAACCAGAAATGCCTCCACAGACACTTCAGCAGTACCTGCTTAGCACGCATGATTTGCTTTATGGAAGATGATATCGCAATAAACCTCTTACAGTGAAAAGCGTGAGGCAACCTAAAACTAAACTGCTGGCAGCTGTTCCTTGGAATGTCATTTATGTTTGTACCACTTATCTGCTCCCACTCCTAGGCTGTGAAAGGCCCAGTGGCTTTCTTTACGTGCCAGATATCCAGGCTGGCTGTGGCTGTTACTATTCACTCATGCCAGGGGAGTCACAGGCAGCGAGCAGGAATTCACCATCACCTCATTTCTGATTACTGACAACTGATAGTCCCTCTTAATATTTGCCTAATTATTAAGAAAATTAACAGTATGAGAGGAAGAACAAACAGCCCAGGAAGGCAGAATATTAGACTCCTCGCAGCAAGCTCTGCTTTGATCACATTCTCCTGTTCATTTTTGGATGGCAAAGCAGGTTTAAGCAATCCCACCTTTTAGCTCAATAGGCTGCTGTGCCCCAAAAAATCAACCCCTCATCATGCCAGAATTGTTTTGTGGTGCCAAGCTATGAATCACTGTCGGGAATTATCTTGGCTGAAAAACTAAACACTTCTGCTGTGTTTCCCAGATAGATTAGCTCCTAATTAAACCTACAGAAGAACAATATCAACACTGGAAGAGATAGTGAAAAGGCAAGAGCATCTTGCATCAATGCTGACAGAGATAAAGCAACTTTGCAGTCAGCAGCACTGGTATTTGGCAAACTTTACCATACAGAAACAAACTATTCCATACAGAAAACTACCTTGTGTTCTTCACAGAAACAGACCAAAAAGTCAACAGGACTGAAAAAAACAAAACCAGTAAAGAAGGCGCGGCTCAGTAAATAAGCAATGCTAAACAATTTCACATGGAATCAGAAAAAGAGAGATTAACCCATTCAGTCAGGTAGAGGTCAGGAAAAAAAAACAAAAAAGAGAACCATGAAGATGAGACATGGATAAAAGGAGGAAGAGATCAACCAAACTGAAAGGAGAAAGAGAGAAAAGCAAAACAAGGACAAATGAAGAAATACAAAGTGCCAGGAGACACAAAGCGTACGAAAATGAAGACAGCAGAGTGCCAAAAGTGGTGCTATTTTTAAGATCTGGTATCATGTATTCATGTTTCTTGAAGTAACAAGACATTCCCCATCTCTCAAGCCAAGGCACAAAGACTACTGTTCCACAGAAGATCCAGCTCTGCTTGACACCTGGGATCTACCGCACCTGGACTAACTTGGAACAGCATCTGTAAAGCAAAGCACTAGTCACAAGTTCCTAACTAGAAAAAGCATACACGTAAAAGTGTTACACTGATTCAGATTTCCCTTGGAATCCTTCCTTGCAGATACTGTTTCCTTGCTATGACCAATGCTTCTTGACAACAAGGGAAATTTGTTTGGCATCTGTTGCTGAAAGGAGTAAATCTACCCCAGCCTCACCACTCACCCACCTCGCTGGTTTTTGCTTGGATCGTTTGGGTTTGGCTGATTGCTTTTCCTACCAACATGAACTTGTCTACCACATTCTCTTCTAGTGATTTTCTCTGCCTCCTCCCCTATGGTACTGACATATGTGGAACAGAATTATATCCAAAGCAGCACCCAGGGAAGACAGCCCTCTTCTCCCTGGGGATCACATCAGTCCCTTTGCAAAAACTTCAGGAAACAGATCTTTTACTCTGAAGTATCACCAACTGCCTCCAGAAAAAAACCAACACAAAACACTTAAACTGCTCCAAATAATACTTGCAAACAGTCACTAGTTTTGCAACAAACCAGAAAAAGTGAATTTAAAAAGAGAAGAAAACTGTAAGACTCTGTCCTGTATGACAGGTGAAAACTGGCTCCTTTCCACAAATCAAAACAAGCATCTTGCTCGTGACACTTATGCCTCATTAAAAAAAGAGTTAACTTGGTAATTTGGAAGATTTCAATCTCAGAAATTGACATTGACCTCTATTGTTCCATTCCTGCAGGCAAGGTTATCTGATATAGACAAATGCTGAGAGTGCTGTGCAGCCAACACAGCCCGATTTCACTTGCCAATGGTTGTCTCAGGTAGATGCAACTAAATGGGAAATTTATGTTTCCTTCCAATACTAAGCTGCAGAAAAGATGTCTCTAAAAATATTTCTTCTCTAGCTCCCAGGCAAGAGCACCATCTGGTGTTCAGCTAATTAAAGCTTTCAACCTGCATTTGGATCATTTTATTGGACTTCTTGTCTTTTTAATTATGTTTCTTGCTTGAGGTTTTTTTATTTGGTTAGGTTTTTGCTTTCTTGATTTGGGGTTCTTTTTTAGCAAATTTACTCTGCACTGGATCTGAATTTCATGAAATAGGCACAAAAAAGCTGCAAAACAAGCTAAGAAAAACTCCTTAACTTTCATGGTGAACAAAGAAAAATAGACCAAAAAAAGAAATTGGTGGGGTTTTATATGTAATTATTATAAACGCAAACAACAAAGTATTATATAAGTTTTTAGAATACTGTCAATCTTATTAGTCATGGGTAGGCTGTAAAGAAATCTTGTCTTCAGGGATCTTAGAGGAAACAAAACTGCTTGTTTGCACACTCCCAATTCCATACTGCCCTTTACCAGCTTTACAGCCCTCCACACCCCTGTCCCTTCTTCCAAAACTCTGGCTATTCTCTCCAGGCAGAAGCCAAAATACTTCCTCTTCCTCCTCACTCTTTATAAAAATAGCACCTAGTAAATACTTCCCAGTTATTTACCTTAACCATTTTCCATTCCAGTTGCCTGAACTTTCACTTACAGAGAAGCACCAGTTTTATGCTGAAAACTGTAAAAATAGTTTAAGCAACACTTGAAGATATTAATATCAGACTGTTCTTGTAAGACTGATAATCTACTCACAGGCCAAGGAATTTAGCAATGGAGTTGGGCTAACAGAAGTTACAAGAACTTAAATTCTCTGCTTCTGGAGATGTGCTATGGATCCTCTAAAACATACTGATTTTATTTATACCTACACCACTTTCTGGAATGAAAAGGCACTCAAAGCTAGAATTTTAGGTATTTAGAAAATATTTTTACAGAAAATACACACCAAATTTCTTTTTAAGATGTAAAGACGGTGAAAAAAAGCCATATAGACTAAGCAACTCAAAAGCTAACCTACAATTAAATCATGCAAGAAGTACAATTCACTCTACATTGAGAGGAAACATCAAATGTTGGAATCTTCAGCAAATCCAGTCAACCCAAAGGCTATACCAAAGGAAAAGAAAGCTTCCTAAAACAACAAGGAAAAAAGGCTCCCCCAACACTACAGACCCTATTTCTGATCTTTACCAGGAGAATGAATAGCAATTACAGCTATTACGAAGAAGAAAGAAACCCACAGGAATGGAAGAGGCGGCTTCCAAACTTAGAGACAACAACCTATTTTACACAGGCATTTATTCCTCTGCTACCTAAAACAGGAATAATTAACATAACCACTCATTTGCTTTCAGACTGGTCAATTCTATAAACATATTATCAAAGCCAGCTCTTCAACACCCTCTTACCTGTTTGTTGGAGTGGTGAAGCTAAAAGACAGAAGCTGATTCCAGAACGGGTCATTCTCAGAGATGGGCTCTGATCCTGACAGTTTCTGTAAGTACTCATTTTCTGGAAGCTCACTGATGCTGCTGCTATTCGCTCCCATCTTCTTTATTTGGCAAAGGTTTTTCTAAATTTTCATTTCTTTGAGGAACAAAAAAGAAGAAAGAAATATTTTAAGTCTTTTGCACAAATAAGGAATATGTAGACCCTGAGTTAGGCACCAGTAAAGCTTTAGATCACGTCCTTGAAAAATTACTAAGATGTAGGAATCAGGCACATAGGAATATATCAGAAAGATTTCCTTTCAACAAACTTTCGACTATAACATCTTTGGTCAATAAAGATAGAAGTTTTTGTGCTATTCCTTCAGTCAGCATCTCATTTGTATTTTAATAAATTATAGCCAGCAAGAACACTGCTTCACAGCCATATCAGTGACAAGGCTGCTAGCAGTGGGGAAAATTACGAGAATAGAATTCACAATTTTAATGGGGGTGCCAAGCTGACATACTATTCAGAAATATGTTTTCGAACTGAATATGTGTCTTGGTTTAGAGCAAAATTTGGGAGAGAGTCTCTAAATGAGTTCTGGTAGGAAGGTAAATTCAATCGCCCCCCCCCGCCAACTGGTCCGGGAGAAAATACTTCTTTGAAGAAAAGTGGAAAAAAGCTGTTTATTAAACAATAGAACTTAAACAATATTAAGCAATAAAACTCCTTGCCGCTCTAAAAAAGATGACAAACTGAGAAACCCCCTGTCCCCGGGTTGCAGCTCAGCTCACTCAGTCTCTTATCAGTCCTCCTGGTGCTGGAATTTGTCACAGACCAGGCCCAGCCCAGCCCAGTGGCCACAGGTGCGAGCTGCTGGTGCTCCCCTGGGTGTTCAGTCTA
>NW_005054365.1:3370187-3370667 GCF_000277835.1 Geospiza fortis
CTCTGCAACAAGTCTTAAAGGTGCAAAACTTATTATTATTCAGCATAAACAAATGAGACAATTTGGGGATAAAAGCATCATAGAGTCAGCTCAGGACATTCCACCCCTTATCTCCATATCTTCTGCTTACTACTAAAACTAATATAAATTCTCTACAAACACATACATTATACATCCATTATACAGCTACACACAGACAATGGTAACAGCATTCAGCAAATAGTGATATTTACACATAGGTCTCACCTAACAATCAGATCTTCCTGAGGTACACATCCTGTTCTCTCATCTTCTTGCATTGTCTACTATGTGCAACCTGGTCTCTGAGCAAAAACAACCCCACGAATGGGTTTGTCTGTATTCGAGGCAGAATTAATCTAAACTGTCTTTTCTAACAAACTTCTGACATGTACCACAGGGACTTTGTCTCCATCTACTCTATGCAAAGGCTCAGATTGGGCAGGGCCCACTCGGTTAGTA
>NW_005054365.1:3374332-3375772 GCF_000277835.1 Geospiza fortis
CATCTGCTTCTGGGTCAGGGGTCTCACCAACTCTTCTGGATATCTCAGCTTTCATTTTAGAGAAGCTCCAGACTATATAGAGGAAGCCTACCAGATTAAATACCAGAAAGATGGTCTCTTTAACATGCAGGGGAAACTGAACATTCTCAAACAGTGCCATAACAGCTTCAAAGGAGAAGAAGGAAAAGAAAGGCGGGAAAGCCTTATTCCCAGCTCCTCCTCTAACAAACTCAGTGCAATTACTAATAAATTCCCAAAACATACTACTGGAACTGGGAGGCAGGGTAGGACGAAACATATCGTAAACAGACGCCAACATCTTTATAAACACCCTATAAATCATGACCACCAAGGCCAGCACAAGAGCTATTCTAATCTGTGCCCCTCTACTGTAAAAATTACATATTATGGACAATAATCCTAGTAACCAGAAAGGTATTGAAACCTCAAAAAGGTCTAGAGACCAGAACCACATGAAGGCCTTCATCTCAAGAGACATTACGAATTCTAGCAGCATGGCTACTAACTGCTTTAACTCATAGCTAGTGAGCACAACTAAGACACACAATAGAGCTTCTTTCCACTTTCTCGAGCTACGCGTTGGGCGCCAAAAGATGTATATGTCTTGGTTTAGAGCAAAATTTGGGAGAGAGTCTCTAAATGAGTTCTGGTAGGAAGGTAAATTCAATCACCCCCGTGGAAAAAAGCTGTTTATTAAACAATAGAACTTAAACAATATTAAGCAATAAAACTCCTTGCCGCTCTAAAAAAGATGACAAACTGAGAAACCCCCTGTCCCCGGGTTGCAGCTCAGCTCACTCAGTCTCTTATCAGTCCTCCTGGTGCTGGAATTGTCGCAGACCAGGCCCAGCCCAGCCCAGTGGCCACAGGTGCGAGCTGCTGGTGCTCCCCTGGGTGTTCAGTCTAGAGCAGGTTCCAAGAGGTCTAAAGAAAAGGGAAAAAACTACAGTCTAGGGAACTTCTTTGCCTCAGCCAGCTAAAACTAACTCAAAGCAAAAGGAGAGCTCTCTGTCCTGCTGTCTGCTCATCACAGAAAACACAGTCCAGGGAGAGGAACGCAGGGGAGTGAGTCCAGTGTCTGAAAACAAACTGCACACTTCTTCTCTCCCCCCTTCACTCTGCAACAAGTCTTAAAGGTGCAAAACTTATTATTATTCAGCATAAACAAATGAGACAATTTGGCGATAAAAGCATCATAGAGTCAACTCAGGACAATATGCACAGATAGAAAATTACTACTTCTGTGAAGATGCAGCTAACTCCTGCATACCACCAACAATCTACACCTTCAAGGTTCCTGCCTTAACAGCTCTTATCATACTGCTATCAAGTAAGCAAAGGTACTACGGACCATACATTAATCTCCTGACCTCTGTGAAATAACACTGCTCCTTCCAGGCAACTACTTCAAAGGGAAAG
>NW_005054365.1:3375788-3383654 GCF_000277835.1 Geospiza fortis
GAACACATCAGAAACACAACTGCTTTTTGATGGAACACTGCAGAACCTGGCACTCCAAACCCTCTTATTACATGTGTTGTACTTGATCTGTGTGAGGAATGAGAAGGTTTAAAATCTTCATGCTGCTTCTCATTTTTATAAAGAATTTAATTAACTAAGAAACCAACACAATACTATCGACTATGTCCCAGGTATAATCCCAAGCACTTCACATCTTTCCCGGGCATCAACTTCAATAAACTTCAACCTTTTGGGACAAAATAACCATGACTGATTGGTTTAAAAGTTTGTATGAAAAAAGGCATCGCCATCAAGATAAAAGTGCCATGCAACATGAACTGCAACCTAAATACTAACTCCTGAGCTGGCGGAAAACATAAGAAAAGGCACAGCTGTATCAGAAGATGTAAGCTACTACCCAGCAGCAACTTTTCCCTTGGTTTCTACAAAGATACAGATGCGAATTATCAGATACAAGATATCAGACACAAGGATCACGACCATACTGATACTCTTACACTCATCAACTTCACAGAAGCAATTACTTCCAGAAAAGATACTTCTAAGAGCAATTAATATTAATAAAGAACTGTGTAAATATGAAGAAAGCTTACTAGAGAGAAACAAAAAGCTGTACCATTAGGAGTCATCATGGAATTCATATTTGAGATTTAGAGCAACTGCAAAGTACACAAATACGTCAGAAACAACAAAGGGCCAGCACAGTCATAGAGTAGAATATAAAATATTACAGAGATCTTTAAAATGTAAAATCCTAACAAAAAAAAAAAAAAGGGGGGGGAAATGGTGATTATTTTCTAAATTTTATTTGTAGGAGACTCTACAGGCAGGGACACCTTGTACTGGACCAGGTTGCTCCAAGCCCCATCCAACCTGATGTGTCTGCAACATGTTCACTACTGCAAAAGCCAACAGTGATGCTGTTGCCCCAGAACCTACATTTTGACACAAGCCCTGTCCCTCTAAATGGCTTAAAGGCCCTACATTTAAACCTTTATTTCTTGGAGAAAAAACAAGCCTAGTCTGTGTCTGCTTCAAGTTCCCATTCTCTGCTCATGTTTTCCAGCTTACTTGCTCCAAGACAAACAACCAGTGGTGAAGAGAACCAAGAGGCAGCTGGAGCCCTGCCTTCAAATGCCTCCACCTCCACCTGGAACTCTTGAGTTCTCCATGCCAGAGCACTGACAGTGCCCAAAACCCTTATCCTGCTCTCCTAAAATGAGTCACCACATTCTCCATTTACAAGTTACTCTTACAGATCACTGCAGCTCCCAAAGCCCCCCACATTTAAATCACCTTCCCAGAAATATGACAGCAACTGGAACAGGTTTCAAGCTAATTCTTGAAAAGGAATCACATTTGCTTTCCAGATTTCCTATGCCATGCCAGCAGGTTCAACACCATTAAGACAAAATCCAAAACAAGGAGGGCTTTAACAGCAAGTCTTAGCAAAATTTGTCTGTTTTCAGAGTCAGTGTCAAATCACAGTGCCCAAGAACATGCCCAGTTCCACAGCCATGCTCCCAAGCAACATGACAAGCTGTGGAGCCCCTCGTGAGCCCTCCAGCCCTAATGCCCAGCTGGCTCCCTCCAAACCACAGAGAACATTTTTCATTCCACAAACCTTCCCCAAAGTGACAGTAAAATAAGGCACTGGCTGATTATTTTCTCCTCTAAATGAAATAAATATCAAGCCATCCAAATATCAAAATAATCCGGCTCGCTTGAGCTTTAAATACCTGACAGTAGTTTGTAGATAAGGAGACTTGATGAGCTTTGACTTCCACTCATTCAAGAGCCAACAAATCTTGGAGCAATCGAACAAACATACAGATTTTTTCTGTCTCTTATAACCCAGGTGGTTTCTTTCCTCTACTTAGTACATTACACTCACTACACCCCTCTGAAGTAAAAACCTCAGCAAGTTCTACTGATCCTTCCTGTAGATGACTTCTTACAGACACAAGAAGCTAACTCCTTCCATCAGGAACTTGTGTTATCCCAAAGCTTGATGAAGTGCTCTGCAATGACTCCATGATGCAGCCTGAGCACCTTCAGCTCCTACAATCTGAACCACAGGCCCTGCTTTACATAAGCAAGCCATTTCTGAGGAACTCCAGCCAGCAAATGACCAGGAAACAAGTCTCTCCTTCAGAGTTCATGAATATCCTACAGGAAAAAATGTCTAAAAATAATTTAAAATAGAAAAAAACAATCAACATTTAATTTCCAGGCATTTTAACAACAGTAACAGATTAACCCCAAAGCTTTAACTTAGCTGATTACATGCTACTCACGATCTCAAACACATTTCCAATTCAGCTGCTACTAAATAATATTAAATTAAATGGCAGTCAAATCAAATATTTCTTTTAGAAACAGCTGTCTTTAGCTGAAAAGATCACTCACATAAAACATGTAACCACTTGAATGTCCACAGTCCTTTTGATTAAGAGGCACTGCCTCTGTGCCCACATGCTGGTTAAGACAGTAGAGGTTCAAGCTATTGGATAATATAAAAAGTTCATCAGCACTTGGAACAGATTTACAACAGTATGCTTTAAGCAGCATTTAAAACATTTATTTATTTATCCACAATTTTCCCTTAACAGCCCCCACTGCACAGAAAGGCTGCTCCAGTGGATCCCAAAGAAACTGCAAAAAACAAGGTTAAACAGCTTCTGCTTCCTCACATGCTGAAGTGGGACAGCTCCAATAAACACCAAATCACAGGAAATTCACTCCAGGAAAGTCAGTCCTCACTCTACCAGTAAATTACCAATGAAATCTGATTTACTTTTCCTTGAAATACATTAAATAAACAAATGCATGGTTCATTAAAATAAGATTTTACAAAAAGTTAATCTACTTATCTGCCCCCCCCCACTCCCCCCTCAAAAAACCCCAAACAGACATTACTTGCTAGCAACTCATTTAGTTTAACTCAGTATTATTACACCTCCAAAGAATCACAGCCTGGTCTGCAAGTGTCATTCTCTATTAAATCCAGCATCTGTTTAGCCCCAGAACTTGGCTCCATAATGCAGCAGTAGAGGCTTTAGAGCAACACAAGGGAGTTTGTTTTGCACATCAGGACTCATTGCAATCTCAAATTGCTAGGGGTAGGTATAAATCCCAAGTTTATTGTTTCTTCTAGAAGTTTTAGAATTAATTATTAACAAGGCTTACAAGAACATAATTTTTCATCTGAAAGAAAGTTAAAAGCAATTCAGCAATACATAGATGCCATGTGTGAGCTCCTAAGTGTAACTCAAGGTACAGATGTGAACTGCTGAACTTGGGAAAAAATTTGTCATCCTCTATACATCTTCTATTTAAACAAGTTTAGACAAGTAATTAGAGTTCCTTTCAGGATTATATCTCCTACTGGTCTCACAACTTAATTGCTAATCCTGGAATTTTATCTGTCCAGTACAGCCAGCTGCCCCCTTCCAAAATTACGCTTGCCATGATCATCTGGCTTAGTCTGCAGACATCTTGAATAATATAAATTACGTATCTGTGGGATTTTCTTTTAATTACTGCTTTAAAGTGTAAGAATTTGAGATGGTCATGCACATGATTTTACAATGTCATCTGAGATCTGGTTGCTAGATTGAGTCCTTAACACACTTACATGAAAATACTGGAAACATCTTAAAACCTAACAAAAATTTAATATCTATACATAGCAGGACTCTGGTTACCTTTATAGTTTGCAGCTTTATGAACTATGGGCATTGTTTTCTTTCCAAGCAAAGGAGCCAAAATCACTGTAAAGATGAGAACATGAGATGTAATGCTGCTCATTCAGTATTACCAAAGCACTGCACTGAGGTTTTTGGTTGACTCCTATTTGTATCCAAGAACTGCAGGTTTCAGACCATCTTTCACCCATGAGACATTAAAGCATCCCACAAAATCCTAAGATAATTCTTGCCACGGAGGTATGAGACTACTGCAATATATTTACACATAATTCTCCATACAACAGAAAACAGAGAAGTTAAATTAACAGTACGTATTGTTCAGCTCCAATATTTGAATTCTACTGTCTGCACAATATATTCAAATTCTGACTACTCACTCGTGTTACAGTAATATTCCATAGATTCACAGAATGGTTTGTTTTGGAAGGGATCTTTAAAGGCCATCCCATTTCACCCCGTCCATGGGCAGCAACACCTGCCACCATTGTCCCAGACTGCTCCAAGCTGTCACTATACAACACAAAAGAACACAAGCACACTACTTTCTCAAGGTGAAGGAAGAAAGAAGAGGTTTATTCTCTGACTCTAACATCTATAGTTTTCCAAAAGTGACAGCGGATTGGAGGGTGACAATGACACCTCTCCAATGACATTGGTTAAACCAACAGTCTATCAACTTTCTCCTCCTCCATAAAAGAAGACAAAACAATCAGTTGTTTACAGAAAGTGTCTGAGAAAGTTCACTACAAGAATGTCAATACCAGAAGGCTTAGAAAATCTTAAAAAACTAGGGTGACATCAAGCATCATCCAACCTGGCCTGGAACACTTCCACAGATGGGGCAGCCTCAATTTCTTTGAGCAACTTTGCAGCTTTCCAGATATGTTAAGTGTTTATTTACCTGCACTGCTTGGAGAACTCTTTTGGGGAAGTTTTGGTGCTGTTAAAAAGGCTGAAAAAATCCCCCAAGAAATGATATTTTTGTCTTTCTACGACAAAAAGCAGTTACGCAAATACTTCGTTCTTACTCAGAGATCACTCACTAATTCTCACATAAAGAGGTCCAAAACTGTAAGAATTTTGGTTTTACCAATTAAACTGGTAAGATTTTGCTAAGCAAAACTAATGATGCAGAAATACCTGGCAATAACAATTCATGCCAGTAAAAGAGATCTTCACGAAAAAAAAATCTTTACAATCCTCAGAATTTAGGAATTCTTGCCATTTTAGATCAGGAGAGAGCATTGAAATAGTCTTTTTTTTTAAGCATGTTAATGAGCCAGAATATTCCAGTTATAACTTAATGCTCAGCAATCTTCAAACAGTATCAAACCACTATTAAAATTCACCTTCTCTGATACACCAATTAGCCACAACCAAGCAGCCTGGGACATTTCAGAATTGAATAAACACATCCTTCAAGACCAATTAGAAAAGCTTCCTTCTGTTTTTAAGTTAATGAGTTATGCAGGAAAGACTGTTTCTGCTCACTTTACACTGATATGTAATTTCCTCACCCTTTTCTACTGCCTTTTTGGAAACCACTCCTTTCACTCCTTTCTTCAGTTCCCATTATCCACCCCTTTTACTTTTGCATGCTGAAACTGTTCAGATACATACCAAATCCTCTCCTCCCCAGAAAAAAACACACCAAAACCACAAAAACCACAGTTTTATGAGAAGTAAAAGCTGCTTTTGTGACAAACACAAAATAAGTGCTCTTTTAGAGAACCTGGCTGATTATGACAGGGTCTATCTTTGCAGCTTGGAGATCAATACCATCTCTCATAGCTTTCTAGATAATCCTCTGTTTCTCCTCTACCCACTATTTTTCAGACACTGTCAAGTTCGACGGCTACTGTCAGGGATACAACCCTCTAACCTATTTCTATTTTTGCAGTAGCCCAGCACACTAACTATTCACCAGGTACCAAAACATCTTCCTGTAAAGCTCAGCACATCAGGACAGAAGCATTTTTGGATGGCAGTAAGAAATGCAACAGAATTATGAAGTGGTCCCCACAATGTCTAAGAACAAGAACAATAAAATTAAAAAAAACATCTTAAGGTCTTTAGGCAGCTCTCAACATAAATTATCTGACTTGCTCACTGTTTACTCAGCTGGATGAACAAACACAGCATCTCTTTCGGTTCTCCTGCTCTGTTCTAGTGCCTTCCCCTTCAGTAAGGACCTGAATCGATCAGCAGTGCAGTAACATCAGAATGGTCCTTCTGGGTTCCACTGAAGCCTGTAGAGACTTGCACGCAGCAGAAGTGATCAATCTCAACAGATTTAGTGCAGGCAAAGAAGGCCCCTCACAGGGAAGGCAAGCAGCTGAAAAAACGAGTGACAATGCTATGTTTTCTGCTCCAGTTCCTTTTCCACAACATTTTCGTGGGAGTCAGTCATCAATAAAAGCCTAATTCTGAAGAGCACAATCTGCTTCCTTCATGTCCCACCTACAGTACAGTTGTTCTGCTCACAGCTGAAGAAGGGATTTTTCAAAACCTTCATGGTGAGGCAGAGTATTTCAAGCAGAAGAATTCCAATGTGAGTGAGCCCGGATGTTGTGGTGCTTCCCCAAACTGCTCAACAAGGGATGCTATTGTCTTTGACAGTTCACCCTACGCAGTGTGTCACATTTTAATAAATGCTCTGAAAGGAGATGACAGAAAAATGAAAACCTAAATTCTATAAATGAGACTGAGATGTACTGATCATGTTCTCAGTGCCATCTCAGAAAACTAACACATTTTTATACACTCTATAAACTCCAGGTTATTGGTGATCCACTGTGCTAATTTCTGATCACTAAATCTAGTAATTTTGTTAAGGAGATGCCCATTTACTAATCTCAAAATACCTTACTTCAAGTGAACTACTAGTCACCTTCACAGGTCGCCTTCAAAGCCCTGTCCTGAACTGCAACTACTGACTCACAGGAGGACAAAAACAAGGAGGACAAGCTTGTTCAAGTTGCTTTTCTGTATAGTTATAAGAGATCAAAAATAATTTACACAAAAACGCCACTCCAACCTTTCACCTCACAACAGAAACTTCTGATACAGAATGCTCTAAAAAATGTTAAGAAGTTACGAGACAGCCTCAAACACCAATAAGTAAATACAGGCTTGTGGCAAACTAGACCCCAAAATTATCATATTTCCACCCAACATGTATTGGCCTTTCCATTAGCACATACCCATTAGTGACACAGCCAATCTAAATGAAGCTTTTTGTCCTCTATTCCCTCAGTCACCATGCTCTGGCAGGGCAGGGCAGCAGGTACATGTCAAACCTCTTGAGGAAGATTTGCTGAATCCTGCATGTGAAATGCCTTTCTCTTAAGGCATTTCACAAGTTCAGAGAGCTTCTGTTTAACTTTTACAGCTAAGTAAGCATTTAGAGCATTTACAGATTTCTTTGTCCAATTTACAAAAAAAAAGCAATTTATGCAATAAAACATATCTCTAGTCTATTAACACAAAATCCTACAAGATCAATTACAGAGTCCTCAATTTTGTTCATTTTTAGTGCAGGCAATTACACACCCATGCTAAAACATGATACTTGTGGCCAAATCTCTCCGAAGGTTCAAAAGCCTCTCTACCTACAAAATTTATCAAGAGTCAAGAAAATTTAAAGCTACAAAAAATATGAAGATCACTTTTATTTTGAAATTCCTACGTAACAAGTTATGAAATAAATACTGCACCAAGCCTACCAATCTGAGAGCAGAATGACAGCATCAGTTTCACAAAAACATCCTGTCACAGAGGGGAGGAGAGGTGGTGTGCAGGCAATTATGAAAAAATTTAATCATGAAGAAAGGTACCTCTATCCTTACTCTTACAATCCAACACCCTAAGAAAAGGTCAGCACTCAAATACAGCTAGTGTTTTTTGGAGTACATGCAGAAATAAATTCTTTAATCCAATTAGTAAACACTGTCAGAAGGGAAGAAGGCTGGGTCAGGCACACCTTGTAATTTGTGTGTAAAACACCTGTTACAAAACTATTACAGGTAAGTAACACATTTTTCAAAAGTTTCAAGAAGTGAAAATTCAAATACTATCTCCACTCTCTGCAGTGGGCAGGTATTTCTGTAAAAATTTTGTTTGCTCTCACCAGTGA
>NW_005054365.1:3383664-3385014 GCF_000277835.1 Geospiza fortis
CCAGCCAGGACAGGTGCGCTGGAACTATAAAATGAGAACAACAAACTGAACTTTAAACAAGAATATCAAAGGGATATGGAGCTTTAAAATAAAGACAAATCAAGAATGAGCACAACCCATACTGATTCCTGCCTTCACAGATTAGGAACAGACAGCACATCAGAACCAACACTGGTGGTTTGACATTATCGTCTCCCAGAGGCCAAAAAGAGACTTTTATTACCACAAATACAGGAATGGTTTTCAAAGAGAGTTTTACACCAACTCCCAGACAATCTATGATGGATTATAGCGTTGGAAATTTTGTTATGAGCATTATGAGAATGCTTTGATGACTTTATCCCTTCCCTCTATTTATTAAAAAACCCCTCAGTATACCTACTTAAAAAATCAATTTATAGTAATTCATTGTTTCCACCATAAATGAAAATGCACAGGTGGGTTGGATATGACACAAGTGAGGCTAAAAATAGCCTGATTTAATAAATCAAGTAGCTTCAATATGGAAGGGATGCTAAGATTACTGTTACACACAAGTATTTCTTCCCTATTTCACTATCAGATCTATGTAACTTATTTTGTGTTTGCCTAAAGTCCAAAGCAATGTTTCAAAAAGATAATTCAAGCACCATTTAAGCTTCAAACAGATGCTCAGATGTTCATTAAATGCCTGTATTTGTTTCAATACTGGTATATTTTGCTATATGTAAAAGCTTATCCAACTATTTTGATATCTGTGCTCTTCCACAGTTTGGGCATTAACCCTATTCTTGCAGCAGGATTATTTGTCTCTGCTTTTGAAGTTTCTCACAGCTGAAGACCTAATTACAGCATAAAAAAGCCTGTTATGCAGAAAGACAAATCTGCTCTGTATGTATAATAATTTTATACTATATCACACATCACAGTTTATATTAAAATATTATATTAATATATTATATAAAATACACCACCTATCTTCAGGATTCAGTGCAAATTCAGTTATACTTGCCAGGGTGTGGGATTACTTCAAGGTGCAACAGACTTTCCACTCTAGAGAATACACTTTGAAAAATACAGCTAAAATCATTAATCATCTACTGTGGCATCAGTTCAGCGGCCACCAAACAGGATTTCTTGCCTTTAGTGACTTTTGTCAGTCATCAGCATGTTAAAAACACCTTAAGATCTTAAAAACATAGCATGTCAGAAAATGCCAGAGGGCAGGTTTGGATTAGATATGGAGCAGGAATTGCTGGCTGGGAGGGTGGGCAGGCCCTGGCCCAGGGTGCCCAGAGCAGCTGTGGCTGCCCCTGGATCCCTGGCAGTGCCCAAGGCCAGGCTGGATGGGGCTTGGAGCAGCCTGGGACA
>NW_005054365.1:3385035-3386464 GCF_000277835.1 Geospiza fortis
CAGGGGCTGGAACCAGATGATCCTTAATGTCCTTTCCCACCCAAACCAGCCTGGGATTCTATGATCTCCCAATCTTCCTCTTAATCTGATAAAATCACTGGAAGGAAGCACCAGATCCATCTGAGTTTAGCAGTAATTTGCTACAAGTACTTTTTTTACTGATTTAGCAGGAAATATGAGGGATAAGAAGCTCTGCTAGCAAAACATCAGCACGGGACTGTAAGAGGAGGAGCTGAGGGATGCTCCAGCCAGGTGACAGTGCTGAGCTGGGTCCAGCATTCCCCGGGCTGTCCACGGGCCTCTGCTGATGCAGCAGCAGTGGAAAGAGAAAACAGCCCATGGAAAAGACAGCAGGAGGCCTCCCAAGGTCCTGGCAAACTAAGGAGAAATTGCAATTTTCTAGTCGACCCAGCTGGAGCACCCAGAACATTTTTCAGTTGGGAATTGACACAATGTGGGATTACACAACCCTGCGTTGGGACACAGGACCCAACCACCCGGGAGCCTCCTTCCACTCCCCTGCACTCCCAAAGTGATCCGTGATGAAAATATCAACAGCTTTTTTACTTCTGCAAATACCTACAATGATTAAAACTATGGCCCAGCACGTTATCTCTCAGCACAGGAGAGGGAAAATTAGATTACAGCCCCACAAACTCCCTATGCCCAGCACAGATTAAGGAGAATAAATAAACAAACAAACAGTGCTTGGCATGAAGGCATATGAGGTAATGCAAAGCCCGGCAGCTCAGGTGAGATACCAATTCAATTTTAAACTAAAATATGCCTCACTTTTGATAAATATTATCATTCATAAGTATAAAAACAGTGTGGTAGGCGTGAGGAGGCAGAGTGAGCCCCAGGAGATCTGAGATGCTGCAGAAGAATAGAAAAGCCTCCGTCAAGAACAAGATGGAAAATAAATCAATTTATCATCTAGACATGAACAATAAATATCATTAAGAGCACATAAGAAAAAAACGGGTATAAATCTCTGGCTTTCTAGTCCTGGGCGCATTTAAAGGGACACAGGGACATCGCAGGGACCCTGAGGGATCACAGGATCCCTGTAAAGGAACACTCATAGTCTGGGTAAAGGGACACAGGCACATTCTGGGAACCCTGGCAGGGATCCCCGTATCCCTAAGGGACACAAGGACATCCAGGGCACCCAGCGTGGGATCGATTCCTGAATCCCGAAGGGACACAGGCACAACCCAGGAACCCTGTGAGGGATCCCGGGAGATGCCCCAGCCCGGGCGGGGACACGGCGGGTGCCGGTGTCCCGGCAACTCTCCTCAGCGCCGGTGTCGAATTACGCAAGGCATCCCTCCGTCTATCGCGACACAGGCCCGCGCCACGAGGGGACGGTGACGTCGGGGTAACCGGGGGATCTCAGGGGCCCCTTTCGGAGTCGGCGGCCGCCGGG
>NW_005054365.1:3386907-3394648 GCF_000277835.1 Geospiza fortis
ACAAGGGCCTGGAGTGCCAGGACACAGGGAATGGCTTCCCGCTGCCAGAGGGAAGGGATGGATGGGATACTGGGAGGAAATCCTTCCCTGGCAGGGTGGGCAGGCCCTGGCACAGGGTGCCCAGAGCAGCTGTGGCTGCCCCTGAATCCCTGGAAGTGCCCAAGGCCAGGCTGGATGGGGCTTGGAGCAGCCTGGGATAGTGGAAGATGTCCCTGCCCATGGCTCATCCCATGGATGAGCTTTAAGGTTCCTTCCAACCCAAACCATTCTGGGATTCATTCTGATTCTCTACTCTGCATCCCACATTTTCAGTGGGACATGAGGTAAGCCCAGCAAATGGGACCAGCAGTGAATATCTGAGGGTGGGAGGATTTACCAGCCTTCATGCTGCTTTAAATAATTGTTTCTCCAAGGGTAACCTCCAAAGTGGGGTTTGTGCCATCACCAGCAGGTTCCAAGGTACCCGTTGGCTCATTAAAAGGGAAACTCTTCCCAGTGTAGTCCTGAGTTTATTCCCACATTCCATGTGGTGCGTGACAGCAAATCCCCAGCCGGGCTCTTCCCCATCCCTGTCCCTGGGCTGTGCATGCCAGCAGCAGGTCTGCAAACAGCACCAGTGGGTGTAGCCCTGAGCAAACAGTGCCACGTTACAGCTCTGGGGCTCGGCCAGTGCTCACACAGCGCTGGGGGGGAATGGCTGCGCCCACAGAGCTGCGGCCTGGTCAACAGCAGGGCTGTGAAACGCTGTGTCACAAAGTGTAAAGGTTTTGTAGAGCAACCCCCGTGCCAAAAACAAGCATTGGGGGTTATAAACACGTCTATTCACAACATGTCAATTTGTGTTTCACTGTCATCCCAAGGACAGGCTGGGCAGGGCTTGGAGAAACCAGGGATAGTGCAAGGGGTCCTGAGGGGGTGACAGGATGAGATTTAAGGCCCTATCCGACCCAAACCATTCAGTGATTCTAAAACAGCAGTGAAATAAAGATACAGCGCTATTACCTAAAAGCATTTCTAATGCAAAATAATCATGGCAAACATGGCCTTCTAGAGCTTTTCAATTAAGTTACTGCAGCCAGGTTCGTTGAAAACAGGAATAATGGCAGTCTGTTACAACCAAAATATGATTTGGTTCAGCAAGCATTGCTCTAACAATCAGAAAACTGCACAAAGATAATCCCTTCTTTCAAGTCTTAGGCAATTTAATGAAACTGTCATTTCTCACTGGAGGAGATTTTAGTTAACCTAAGTGGAAATTAAATTTCTCTTCATTTCCTTTACCTGCAACCTCTGAAGGCACTGCTCTTTCAGCAATAATGTTCTCCATCGTACAGAAATCATGAAGGAATGACCCAGAGGACTGAACCTCTGCAGTATGTCCAACAGCTCCCAGAATTCAGCTGGGACATGATTGCTCCATCTGGGCAATAACAGCATAATGTGCTACTGTCATTAGATCAGAATTTATTTTCAGTTTAGACACTCTCAGCAGCTGATCATGTGCAGTTTAACATGCCAGAATTTCCTTTCCTGTCAGGATCAGGCCATCAAAATAATCAGCAACATAAAATTAATTCATTTTATTTAAGAATTTTTGGCATATATTTGCATTTTTTAAAACGTGTTTTTCAACTAACTTCTTGGCATCCAGCAACTTGTGCAAACCAACACACAGAAGGTACCACATCCCATTAAGACTTTCTCATTAAGAAAAAATACTTGAAATTAGTTGATTTGAATGATGGTTTTTTTCAAATATTGATTTATTGATCTTTCCTCAGTAGCATTTAAGCAAAGTCAGACAGGTTTAATGCTGAAAAACTTAGGACTAGATTTGCAGTTCTTTGGTCCCCTAAAGATGCCAACTCTGAAATTTTCTAAAAGTCTTCAGTGTAAATGGAGCTGCTACTTGGTCTAGGAAATTCTGCTAGATGTCCACGTGCCACTATCAGGTGCCTAAACCTTTTGTAAGTCTTGTTTTTAGCGAGTAACAAGCACGTGGGAATTTTCTCAGTTAAATTCAACTCACTTGATCAATATTATTCCGTCACATGAGGATTTCCCTAATTTCTGCCCGCTTGTTTTTCTTAAAGAAGGCTTTGTGAACTCCTTTGTGTCCCAGCACATGATCTCATGCAGTCCACCCCAGACCTGGGCCTTTGCTTTCACTCGATTTTCATTTAACTATTCACAACACAACAGGATTATTGACCTATTCTTGAAAAAGAATAGGGGCAGAAGAGTTATAACACAAATCTCCTGACAGGACTTCCAGTGAGGTGCCTCATACAGAAAGTTTTGTGATGTAGATTGCTTCCTTTAGGGTTTAACTGCAGCTAATAAAAGCAGTGGAACACCATTCCAGAGACCATAAATCTGTAATCTTATTTGCATTATCTGCCTGTTTTCCTTTTTGCAGCTTTTTCAGAAGGCCTGGTGTTTAAATATGGTGCTGGCACATAGCTGGAAGCCTAATTTACTATGCACTTTATTTTCTCTATTATTTTTCAATGCATTTTCTTCTGTAATAATATCCTAAATAACTAAAACAAAAAAATTATGCAGACTTCATATATTGACTGAATACATTTACAAATTAAAGGACCCCCAGTAAAGCTCTTGCTCTACTTTTTGTTGTGTTCCCAGCTGTTTAGAGGTGGATATACTCTAAAACTGTGGCCTGTTTATGAGATGCCCAGCATATTAAAACAGCATGGAAGAGACAGTCTCTTCAGCAATGCTCAGGATGTCAGAACATGTATTCTTGTTTAGCTGAAGAGCTGCAGATTGGACTGGGCATGACTGAGGCACCTCCAGTGCTGGGGACAGCTCTGGGCCCTCAGGACAACAGACACACTGAGGGGCTGGAGCGTGTCCAGGGCAGGGAACGGAGCTGGGGAAGGGGCTGGAGCCCCAGGAGAGGCTGAGGGAGCTGGGAAGGGGCTGAGCCTGGAGAAAAGGAGGCTCAGGGGGGACCTTGTGGCTCTGCACAGCTCCTGCCAGGAGGGGACAGCCGGGGGGGTCGGGCTGTGCTCCCAGGGAACAGGGACAGCAGGAGAGAGAACGGCCTCAGGCTGGGCATGGGCAGGCTCAGGGTGGGCATCAAGAGGAATTTCCCCATGGAAAGGGTGGTCAGGAATTAGAAGGGGCTGCCCAGAGAGGTGTTGGAGTTCCCATCACTGAAGGGTTCCATGGAATGACTGGACATAGCACTCAGTGCTCTGGGCTGGTGACAAGCTGGGGATTGGTCACAGATTGGACTCAGTGTTCTTTTCCAACCTAAATGAACCTGGGATTCAGTGATCTAGGAGGAAGCTGCCATACACTGATCCAATGGGGGGTTATGTTCCAAGGATGAGGTAACAGCTGATTAAACAGCAATTCCAAACTCAGGTCTAAAGAGAATTTACTCCTTAAGGAAGAGCAAACAGCATTAATCAAGGTCTGACACGGAGGTGTCTGTGCCTGAGCTCATTGCAACGCCATGGCTGTGGCTGCAGGGGCACAGGATCTGTGAATCCTGCAGATCAATTCACACCAGGTCTGACCAAACCAGGCACTGGCAGGAAATGAGGCACCTCACCAAGGGCACCAGGCAAAATTAGATACCAGAGTAATTAATTAACTGCTGAGAGAAATCACAGTCACGAGAATAACACTGGACCACAGTGACAGGTCAGGGACTGCCTGTATAAAAAGGTGCCCTTTCAGGCCTGCCTGATGGAAGATTTTAGGGAAATTAAATCATAAAGAACAATCCAAAACTGCTGGAATGGTTTAGTTTTGAATCTTTTAAAGAGCTCTCTGGTTTGGCAGACAGGAAAAAGCAGGAATTACCACTTTTATTCCTTACTAAACACAGGGACACTTAAAACTCTTCACAGCTGGGATGCAAGTCAGCAGCAGAATCTTGGCAGGAAGTGGCAAACTTTGCCCAGCTCACTTTATCATGAACTCATTTATTTTAGGGCCTCCTTCTGCCTGGGGCCTGTCTCCAGGTTTTCAAAGATTTTGTCACCACTTGAAGTGTTTATAGCTCTGAACACTAAGAATTCTGTGATTCTGTGCAATAATTGCATGAAGCGACTTATTTTTAAGTAAAATCCCGGTTTATTATAACGAAAATTCCACAAGTATGTTAAAGAAGTTTTAGTTGGATGTTGAGATTTTTTTTTAAAGCCAGAACTTCGCCACTATAAATCACTACAACAGAACATAAAGCAACATTCTCTTGCATCATGCCTCAGGAAAAAAAAGGCATATTTCAAGGAAAAAAATTAAGGAAAGTATCACATCAAGACTTTCTGCTTTTAGTAAGCTAAGTAAATTTTGTATGCAGCATAACTCCTCTAGCTCATTCATAGACTTGACATGAAAATCTAAATTCTTCATAGATAAATTATGAGCTTTTGTTGTCACAATGCAGTCCACAGTTCTTCACCAGGAACAGATAAAGCCTTTAAGGTGAAAGCCTCAAGTACTGCACTAGCACTTAGTGACATCAAGATGCTAAGATACATTTGCCTTCCATAGACAGATTTATTCTTACGTTATTTAACCTAAACTCTAATCACACCAAACAGATGGCAGATGAAAAGTAGTTCCAGCGAGAAAAATACAAGAACATCAGCTTTCAAATATTTTAAATAAACAAACAGCTGCCATTTTAGTGGCAAAAGAGACTCTCCTGCAAGCAATTAAGTTTTTTATTCAGCTAAAATGTGCAAAGAAAAAAAGTCTCAAATTGAGAGGAATATCAGCAGTTCATACTGGACATGAGGGAATAAAATCCTTAGGAATTAACTCCTTCAAGCTGTTTTCTTGTCATATACTGCAGCAGATCCCTTTGCAGGACTTCCATTTGCAATGCCATTGCTTTCCAACTGCAAACAAAAAACAGTGTCATTAATGAGATGTCAAATTAGAACTTCACATCTAAAACAGGAACAGCTGGTGACAAAAATGGCTTTTAGAAGCAAGGCCAGCAAAGATCTATGGAGAAATATGAAGCAAGAACGAAAAGTGGTGGTGCCTGTGTAGATTTGCAAATAATTATTGCTTCAGGGGGAAGGGAGGAATGAGAGCAACATTTACGAGTCTTTGCATTGTGACAGAAGATAAGTAATAAAAGCGTAATTAAAATGCACTAAGCATCCTCCCCCATTACAAGTGGCAGAACTGCCTGAAGAGAGGGGCTATTTTTATTTTCTGCTTGTGATTTGCCAAATATTTGACTTTTTTCTTTGAAAGAACAGCCAGCTGTTAAAAAAAAAATTAATTAAGCTGTTTCAGGATACAGGTACAATTCCTCTTCCTCCAAGACCAGAAGAAGCAACCATTATACTAACTACGTCTTGAAGCACCAATTCCTAGCAGGCACAGTAGTGGTAATTGCTGTTTCTCAGAAAATAGCCACAAAAATATCTGTAAACACACCCAGCTGTTCACCCTTCTGAGCTACCACTGGGTGGCTCATCCCGGAGCTTCCCTGCTTAGCTGGGTGAATTAATCTTACTTTATGGCTTCCAGATCCATCCTCCTGGTCTCTCTTGGCAGCTGCAGGTCCCCGGGGGTTCCCAGTGCTGCCTCCTGGCCCCTGCTTGGTGCCTGGTGGCTCCTGCACAGCTTTCTTGGGCCAGACACGCTTGATGAAGGGGGCAATCATGGGGTAGATGTAGGGCTCCACAAACTTCTTGTAGACCCAGAGCAGAACAGGGATCACGATGCAGGGAATGCACACCATGGCTCCCTCCTGTGCTGGGACAGAGATGGTGGGGGTGGGGAAAAAACAGCTTAGGTGGGAGCATTTGTATGCCACAAACTGAGAAAACAGTATTTACAAAGTAAATAAAATCCATATTTCATATTCAAATATAGATTATTCTGTAATTATTAAGCAGCTGCTAAAGCTTCAAAAAGGTTGTGTGTTGCAATGTTATAAAGCCTTCAACAAAGGGAACATTCTTGCCATTTTAACAAAAAAACCCCAAACAATTTGCTATTAATTCATCCATCCTACAGATGCAACTAAGGAAAACAAATTCAGGAAATAAGAGTTTTTGCTTAAGCCACAAAAAAAACAGTTTAAGCAGCAAGCTGCCAGTATTAGCCCAGTTCCCACTATATTATGAGTCCAAAGGGTTTGTTTTGCTCAACCCATTTTTATTTAAGGAGAAACTAAACAGCAGAAAGCAAATCCATCCAATGGGTTGCTAACACTGAAGGGCAGGATAGTGGGAAAGGAGAAAAAATTCCAATCAGGATTTGAGAGAATTAGCATATGGGTTACTTTCTTCCTGCTGCCCTCACTTGATCCCACACCAACCCCATACAATTAACTGCTGGAAAATGAACCATGACCTCTCTCTGAAACCCCACAAGTCATCAAAATTCACATCTTGGGGTCTATGCTAAAAATCAAAAAGCAGAAAAGCAAAGCAAGGAGGCAGAGAGGTCCAGCTGGGAGAGGAAGCAGTTAATTAGGGCTGGACCTGTCACTGCCAGGGCAGAGAGCAATATATTAGACACACTCCGCTGCCACACAACTTTGCCCTTCACAGTCCCCCTTTCTAGGCTGCTGACATCTCAATTCTCACACCAAGAAGCAAAACAAAAGCTTTCCAAGATGGAGAATGAAAAGGCAGATGTGCACACCTCACTAGGGACCAGTTTTTGCTTTTTATTTTATGTTATCCTGAAGATTTTTATTCCTGTGGAAAAGCAGAGTATCAATTTCTAGTTGACTGCTTCCAGGTTCTGCTCTGGCTGCTTCAAATACAGTTTAAATCTACTCTCTGAGGTCTGAGACGAATCTTACACTGAGACAACACAAATGAGGTAACCCTTTAAACTTATTAAAAAAATATATTTTCAGATACTCCATCAGAACTTCCTAATTATTAAATTTCCAGCAAAATGTGGGTTCATCCAGCAGCTGAAGAACATGCCTGGAGAGAACACCTCAGGCTGTAGAATCATTACAGAATTATAGAATTACTTGGGTCACAAGAGAGCTTCAAAATAATTTCCTTCTATTCCCAGCCATGAGCAGGGACACCTCCCACTGTCCCAGGCTGCTCCAAGCCCCATCCAGCCTGGCCTTGGGCACTGCCAGGGATCCAGGGGCAGCCACAGCTGCTCTGGGCACCCTGGGCCAGGGCCTGCCCCCCCTCCCAGCCAGCAATTCCTAATTCCCAATAGCCCAAAATCTGTCCCTGCCCTCTGGCCCTGGAAACCACTCCCTGTGTCCTGTCCCAGGGAACCTCAGCACATGTTCTGCTGCCTCTGCAGCCGCTTCGTGTCCAAAAAATTCCTGCGCAAAAAAATCATCCCTACCTCAGCCTGATGCACCAGCGATCCCTGGGATCAGAGTGGAACACCGTCCTGACGAATTCCTCCGGTGTCCTGCGAAGCTCGGCCAGCTGGTTAGCAAGGAAAATAAACAAAAAAGCAGAAAAGAGGAGTGAGGGGGTGGCTGGGCGGGTGATCTCCTGCGGCGGGCGGTGCCGTCGCCCTCGGTGGGCCCCCGGCACGGAACGCGCTCGCTGACGGGCAAACCTCGGCACGGCACGGCTTTGTTCCCAGCGCCCGGAAAACGCCACAGGGGGAAACCGGCCGGGTTTGCCCCGTTTTCCATAAAGGATGAGGAGCCCGGGAGGCTGCCTTGATGTCAGGCGTTGCCGTTCTGCTCTCCGGGGGCGGTTGGGGCCGGTGCAGCCCGTGAGCCCCTGGCTAGCGGCGT
>NW_005054365.1:3394906-3399879 GCF_000277835.1 Geospiza fortis
GCCCAGAGCAGCTGTGGCTGCCCCTGGATCCCTGGCAGTGCCCAAGGCCAGGCTGGATGGGGCTTGGAGCACCCTGGGATAGTGGAAGGTCTCCCTGCTCGTGGCAGGGGGTGGCACTGGATGAGTTTTTTAAGGTTCTTTCCCAGCCACACCACTCCATGATTTTGTAATATTCACTGCCCCTGTCCCACAACAATGCCCAGTGCCAGGTCAGAACTTGTAGCAGAGCAACACAATCAATCCAAATTTTAAGATTTTATTTATACACATCTGTCCATGCAGATTTATTCCCGAGCCATTAGCTTTTGCTTCTTCAGCTTCTTCTGGGAGATCTGGGAAGGAAACACACAAAAAAGAAAACAGTGAAATGAGACCTCCTGAAACATCCTAAAGTTATCTTCTAGAAGTGCTATGAACTATTAGGAATTGTTAATTAGCAATCAACTGTTAATTAGGAAGTCCCTCACAAATGATACACTCATCACACCTGCACATGAACAGGAATCCCTACAAGCACTACATTGCTTGCAGGCTCTCAATTCAATTTATTTTATTGTACACACCCAGGGCTCACACACACAGTGCTGTAGCTGCTTTGAGGGAGGAAAGAACCAACCCTCTGTGCAATTAAAAAATGCTTCTCAGGGCTTTGAAGTGCTTAATACTTGAGCTGAAAATTAAAAAATGGGGTTGCTCAGAATGAACTGTTTGTTTTCATGGGCATTCCAAAGGTGTCCTAAGATTGTCATCACAGCAACCCCTCTTCTCTGCCAGACCCTCTGCTGTCCTGACAGCATTACAGGAACAGAGCACACAACACAAGAGCACACAACACCTGGTACCTTTTTCTTCTGCGCAACTTCCTCCTCTGGCTTGGGCACGATCTGCTCCTTCTCCGTGAGGATCATCTCGATGTGGCACGGGGAGCTCATGTAGGGGTTGATCCTGCCGTGTGCCCGGTACGTGCGCCGGCGCATCTTGGGAGCCTTGTTCACCTGGATGTGCTCGATCACCAGGGAGTCCACATCCAGACCCTGGCACGGAAGAAAATCTGTGAGCCACTTTTATCTTTAAATAATTCATTTCTGCAGCAAAAATGTGAGTAATCGCCCCAGACACTGCTGCTGGTGGATGAAACAGCGAGGCTTGGGGGTGCCATGGAGCTCAGGGTGTTCCAAGGATTCACCACTGACACAGCCAGGCTTGGTGGTGCCATGGAGCTCAGGGTGTTCCAAGGATCTGCCAATGCAACTGCTGAGCTTGGCAGTGTTGTGGAGATAAGGACTTACTAAGCAAGTGTCATTTAAAATTACAAAGTCTAGCCCTCACACATCACAAATAATTTAAAATTGTGCTGATGGCTCATTGTCTATGATTACTTCAAGGTCACTCAAAGGTGTAACCTATTACTCCAACACTGCCAACAAAGCTACCAAATTAAGCACTGTAACGAAGACAGCAACTGACCAAGTCAACAGATCTGAATTTCACAGATTTTGAGATATCTGAACAGCCCTTTTGTGTGAAATCTTTAAAATTTAATTTTTCCCTGTGAAAAACTGCTGCTACCATTTAACTTGAGGAACACACATAGCCTGCTTTAACAGGGAGCTGCACCAAACTGTCCCTACAATTCAATACTGTGGATGAAGCAGGTGGCAAGTGGCTCTCCAGGTCAGTGATACCCAGGCCAGGGGTGCTGACAGAGGGCATGACACCACTGCTTTGTGCTCACTAACACCCACCTTGAGCTCAGCATTGCTCTCTGCATTCTTCAGCATGTGCAGCAAGAACTCTGCGCTCTTCTTGGGCCAGCGGCCCTGCGTCCAGCCCCACTGCTTGGCCTGGAAGGAGAGCAAACAATGGGAGCCTGCTTTTGGCCTGGTCCATTCCTGTTACCTTCTACACATCTCTAACTTGCCATTATCATAGAATGGTTTGGGCTAGAGGAGACCCTGAAGTTCATTCAGTGTCACCCCCTGCCATGGGCAGGGACACCTTCCATTATCCCAGGTTGCTCCAAGCCCCATCCAGCCTGGCCTTGGGCACTGCCAGGGATCCAGATATCCCAAAATCTGTCCCTGCCCTCTGGCCCTGGGAAGCCATTGCCTGGCTGCTGTCCCTGCATGCCTTGTCCCCAGTGGCTGTGCAGCTCTCCTGGAGCCCCTGGAGGCCCTGGCAGGGGCTCTGAGGTGTCCCTGGAGCCTTCTCTTGTGCAGCTGAGCAGCCCCAGCTGTGCCAGGCTGGCTCCAGAGCAGAGGGGCTCCAGCCCTGGCAGCATCTCTGTGGCCTCCTCTGCACTGGCTCGAGCAGGTCACCATTCTTCCTGTGCTGAGGACTCTGCATCTTATGGATATAGACAGATATCTTATGGATAAGATTAGAATGGATTATCATCTACTCTATTTTGCTGTACACCAAACCCCACAAAATTTAATCCCTTGACTTAATGCTGCCAAATAGATGCAGACACTCCATGTAGATGCATCTTCTGGAATTAATAGCCTTTCCTCCCTCTTGACCAACCTGGTCTGGTGGAAGATATCCCTGCCCATGGCAGGGAACTGGAGTGAGATGAGCTCTGTGGGCCCTTGCAACCCAAACCACCCTGAGACTCTGTGTTTTAATGCAAGTTTACCACCAGCAATGACAGACTACACCCACACCATCTCCCCACCACCTTTCTGTGTTAAGCACCCAGAGGCAAAGGGATTCCCAGGAGCTCACCTGGGCGCACCTCCCGACGCCGCCGTTGTAGCGCCGGAAGGGGACACACTGCTTCTTCAGGGTGACATCCTTCAGGTACTTGGTGGCCTTGCGGATGTGCATGCCCTTGATGGCCTGCGCCGTCTCTCGGGTGTTCTGCCAACACAGGGCACAGAAAAGATCCTCTGAACAAATCCTTACAGGAGACAGCACGAGCTCAACTACCCCCCTGTCCTCCCTGGAAAAGATTCTCTACACTCACTAAAGAATACCCAAGTCTCAGAAGGAAAAAGAATTAACATTTTTTTACTTTGTTACCACTTTTCTAACCCTTGGTATGACTGCTGCTACTAAATTTGCCTCTCCAGCACACCTTTTTTTTTTTTCAACTCAGTGGCTAAGTCCAACAAGGAAATTTGTAACTTTTAATAAAACTACAATTTAAGAACTTATACTATTCATAGCTCCTCTCCGGCCACTAATCTAAAAAGGCAAGATCAGGATGGATGAATTCTTACTAAAATGTCAAATACAGCACCTCACAGGAACTGATGAAGAAACACGGGGACAATTGTTAACAATGTTGTTTTTTCTAGAAGAATTGTAAGAGAAGAAAAGGCGCAGAAATAAAAATTAAGGATAAAAGATCGGTCCTTTAGACAGCATTAACTAATTGTGTAAGCCAGCTCTAAGTATAGTCCTACCTGTTCATAATAAAAAAAAAAGAAAACCAAAGTGAAAACTTGGCATTACACTAAGCAGAAAATGATCTGCTAAGTTCTCTTTTCATGATTAAGTAACACTTCTGAATTGTTCTCTGCACCTAAGCCTTTTCCAGAGGAACTGAATTCCTAGTGCCGAACAGCACACAACCAAAAAGAGTAGCACAAATTACTCAAATTGCACACCAAACACTAGCCCAGTGTCTGATAAAATGTACTCTGTTTTGCTGTTGTGTTTTATGTGAATTAAACAAAGACAATTTTAGGATCCAGACTTTTAATTTTTTGTGGATAGAGACCATTACAAGCAGCCGACAGCAATCCTTTAGTGAATAAAGAGTAAAAGACACTTCCTTAAAAAGAGGAATATGGATAGAAATTCCTGAGGGCAAGGAGGCCCTGGCACAGGATGCCCTGAGAAGCTGCGGCTGCTCCTGCATCCCTGGAAGTTTCCAGGGCCACGCTGGACGGGAGCTTAGTCCCTAACCAAGGCAGAGGGTGGAAAGAGATTATCCTTACGATCCCTTCCAATCCAATCCAGTCTGGGCTTCTTTTAAAAAGTTACCATAAAAACTAACAAAAACTACATAAAACAGAAAATGAATTTACGATTTCTGCTAATCACATCCTCCTCACCTTGAAATGCACACGCAGGTTAGATCCTCGGGACTTGCATGCTGCAAGAGAGAAAAAAAGACCAAGTTTTAGAAGCCAAACCTCAGTGGCTTCCGGGAAATCCCACACGAACTCTCCTAAAACAGCAACTCACATTTCGTGGGGTTCTCCGGATCCAGGGAGTAGCGCACCATCTTGAGAACTCAGCTGAAAAACACCAATTAAAGCATATTAAACTTCTAACACTGGCACGCAGGACCCAGACTACTCCCCTTACCGCCGCAGCTGCTCAGAAATTACGCATTCTTTTCACAGTTACATCCAAAGGTGTCCTAAGAAAGTCATCATCGCAGCAATGGATTTTCTCAGGCCTGCCCCTTCCCCGCATCCGCGCCCGCCCTCCCGCGCTCCATCCCGGGGAATACCGCGGGTGCGGAGCATGTCCTAGCGATCCCGGTGTCCGGGACGCCGGTGCCGGCGGGGATGAGGCGGGATGGGGGCGGATGGCGGCGGCTGGCGCGGGGCCGGGCCGACCATGGCTGCTCACCTCGGGGCGGCGGCGGCAGAGGCCCTCAAAATGGCGGCGGGGCTCGGTGTGCGAGAGGTGTGCGCACGGAGCGGCTCCCTCGCTGAGCCTGTGAACAAAACCTGCTCTGGGGAAAGACATCGCGGAATTCACGCTGCCGTGCGGAAACACACCGCGGTATTCACCCTCAGCTCGTGGTGCAGGTGCGTTTAGCGAGGAGAGCAGCGTGCATCTGGCACAGCACCACCCCCCGTCCAAGGGAGGGGATTCCCCCTCGCCGATCCCCGTTGGGCGCCTTGAACGCTGTCAGTGGTGTTGGTCACTGCAACATAAGAAAGATATTAAACTGTTAGCGCCAAAAGGATGGCTACGGAAGCGGGGAAAGGCCTTGAGGGGAAGCCGTC
>NW_005054365.1:3399969-3414095 GCF_000277835.1 Geospiza fortis
GGGTGCTGGCACTGCCCAGGCTCCCCAGGGATGGGCACAGCCCCGAGGCTGCTGGAGCTCCAGGAGCCTTTGGACAGCACTGCCAGGGATGCACAGGGTGGGATTGTTGAGGAACTGGACTCGATGGCCCTTGTGGGTACTTGCCAGCTCAGGATATTCTGTGGTTCACTCAGTCAGGATCATTCAGGTTGGAAAATATTTCTGAGATAATCAAGTCCCAGCTGTGCCCGATCCCCACCATGTCACCAGCCTGGAGCTCTCAGTGTCACCAGTCCAGGCATTCCTTGGACACCTCCAGGGATGGGGACTCGCAACAACACCTCCATGGGCAGCCCCTCCAAGTCCTTTCCATGAAGAAATTCCTCCTGATGTTCAACCTGAACCTCCCCTGGCATAACTTGAGGCCGTTTCCTCTTGTGCTGTCCCTTGTTCTCAGGGAGCAGAACCCGACCCCCACCCGACAGCACAGAATTGTTACGTTTGGAAAAGGCCTTTAAGTTAACCGGGTCTAACTCTCACCCCAGCAACCACCACCGTGTTCACCATTAGATGGCAGCTCAGGATGGGAATAAAGCAGCACATTGCTCACTGAGGTGTCCCCGAGACCAGAACGAAGAGATTCATTCAAGTTCATATTTATAAACCTCAACTGGTATTTACTGCACCATTACAAAATAATCACAGACTGACTCATTAAAATAAAAGATTTTTCCTTCCCATTTGAGGCAGCATTTGCGACTAGAACTGCTTGGGAAGCACCTCAATAAAAGCAAAATGTTTCCTGAAAGTGCCCAGATGCAGCAAAAGTCTTATTGAGAAAAAAATGACAGGATGGGGGAAAAAAAAGAAGAGACGTAGTCCTGAGATGGCAGTAATCTGGCGTGCAGGCACCTCTCCAGCATGAGAGTCTGGGTTTAACTCTGAGTTTAGAAATAAGCAGAGGAAGAACTTGCTGCCCATCTAAACGCTATGAACAGGAGGCTGGTTTTGGATCTCTTGTTTAGGGCTAAAAAGCCCCAAAGCTCTGCAGCTAGGACTTTATGCAAATGAGAAGAGGAAAATATTTGAGCTATCACAAATATTTACGTGGCTGAAAACCATAAGAGCTCTAGTTGTTACTGCAGCTCTCTATTTACCTGCCTTAAAAGGTCCCTTTTTCTTTGGTTTTGGGGAAGCTCTCTGCAAAGTCTCCAAGCAACTTTCAAGCACTGATCTCAAAGCCTGAAACATGCTGGGGTGAGGGCAGATATTATTTCTTCTCTTTATTGTAGAATCACAGAATGGTTTGGAAGGAACCTCAAAGCCCATCCCGTGCCACTCCCTGCCATGGCAGGGACACCTTCCACTGTCCCAGGTGGCTCCAAGCCCCATCCAGCCTGGCCTTGGACACTTCCAGGGATCCAGGGGCAGCCACAGCTTCTGTGGGGAACAGTAGATAGCACTAAGTTTTCAGGTACAATAAATTAAACCTGGCTTAAGCTGGGATCCTCAAACACTCCCACAGCCTTACCCACCACACTGTGGGAATCGCCTCTCTGAACACACCTGAATGCAACTCTTCTTCATCCTTTCTGCCCTCCCCTCTGCACCTTCCTCTGTTTTCTACTGGGGCAGGAACCTGGTCTTTACATGGGAAGCACCTTTACACACAGCCTGGCAGCAGTGCACAAAAGCAAGGAGATGTTCAAGGAAAGCTGGAGGAGAGGTGTGAAACACAACTACTTGACAGATGATGGGGATTGTCACCTGTGTTCACCAATCAAACCCAAGATAAATACATTTTCTGTTTCTCCACAGGTGGAACTGTTTTGCTCAGCTTCTAAGGGTTTGCAGTGGTGGAAGGTTAGCACAGAATCATGGAATATCCTGAGCTGGAAAAGGCTCACCAGGGTCATGGGGTCCAACTGCTGGCCCTACACAGACACCCCAAAAATCCCAGCCTGTGCATCCCTGTGAGCATTGTCCAAATGCTCCTGGAGCTCTGGCAGCCTTGGGGCTGTGACCCCTTCCCCGAGATTCATGTTTTCAGCTTTGTTGGGAGTTTGACAAGAGCTCTTGTGGGCAGCCTAGCACATTCCTGGTGCTGGGATCAGGGCTGAGGCAGCTGAGCTTGTGCCCTAGTTGGGATTTCACCACATTTTTCCCCCACTGCACCATCTGCCTGGGACCTTTGGGTTATATGAGTTGACTCCAAAAGAGCTTTCAGATTCTAAGCAGAAAATACAGGCAGGTGAGTCCAAAACTGTATTCTTGAAAACTCCTGCATTGGAAGCAGGTGCCTGCTAATTGTACTGGAACCTTAAATCCACAAATCCACAGGACTTTCTCTCAGGCTCCGCTGCTGCCATCCCTCTTGCTCCCCTGTCCGTCCTGCCCTGCCCCAGTGCCTGTGCTGTGCACGCCCAAGGAGACCTGGCTGTCCCAGCAGGTAAGGACAGCAAACACCCAGCTGTGCCTGGACCTGAGCAGAGCCCCTGCTTTGTGCTCTGGCAACTCCTGCTGGGAACATCCTCCTGTGAAGGGTGGATCACAATGGCAGCAGAGGCTTCTGCTCTGCTCTGGAGCCAGGCTGCGAGAGCTGGGGGTGTCCACCTGCACAAGAGAAGGCTCCAAGCAAAGCCATCTAAGGGGCTCCAGGAGAGCTGCAGAGGGACTTGGGGCAAGGGCTGGAGGGACAGCACACAGGGAATGGCTTCCCCCACACAAAGAGCAGGGATAGATGGGAAGGAATTCTTGGCTGTGAGGGTTGGGAAACCCTGGCACAGGTTTCCCAGAGAAGCTGTGGTTGCCCCAACCCTGGGAGTGTCCAAGGCCAGGTTGGATGGGGCTTGGACCAGCCTGGGACAACAGAAGGTGTCTTTGTCCATGGCAGGGGTGAAGCTGGATGAGCTTTAAAGTCCCTTCCAACCCAAACCATTCACTGACTCCATGATTCTCTCCTCTGGCTGTGCTCCTGGGGCTGGAATGTGGCTCTCTCCCTTATCCTGCTGTGGAAAGGCCCAGCAGGCAGTGGAGAGCATTCAGGTACTGGAGTGTTGCATCATGTAAGTCCTTCTGTGTCTTTAGCTGTGAGTGAGCAAGCAGCCTTATCAGTGCTACTGGGAGCCAAATGTGACAATTAGCCAATGTCCCTGACAGTCATCATCCCTCCTGACCAGAGGGACAGGTGAGCTCCAAGACTGGCTGAGTTATGTTTTCTCTGTCTGTGGTTGTGTCTTTGTGGCAGCTCTAAAACCACATTTCCAGCCAGGGGACCTTCCTGCTCACCTTCCAGCCTGACACTCAGCTCAAGCACACACCTGAGGCAGTCACTTCTAATAGAGGGGCTAATAGCCACAGGAGGGGCTGTGCTAAACCCCTGCAACACACAGAAACACTGGGGCTGACTGACCAAGCTTAGCTCTGGCTCGCTAAAACACACTCTGTATCTGCTCTTTTACAGGAGAGGGCCTGACCTGTTCTTTGCGCTGGAATGGAAGCCAATTCCTCAAATCTTTTTGTAAGATATCTTGGCATTTCTCTTAGAGACCCAGCTTTTGGAGTCCAAGGGTTATGTGGGGATATTAAACTGTCATTCATGAAATTGCACACAAATAGTTCCTTGTCCTAATGTTTAAGCAGAAAATCTTGAAGACAAAGACATTTTAAATTGAAACCAGCTTGAATGCTACAAACACTGAGGATTTTCAACCATCAGACAGCCGGCTGTAGTTCCTTCTGTGAAATCCTCTCTGCTGACCAGCCTACATTCTCCTGCCCTCCTTGTCCCAGGTGATTGGCTTCTCCAGAGGCACAGCTCACCCCCACTGTTGGCCTTTTCCTCCCACAGTCAGCAACACAGCAGCATTTGGACACATGGTAGGCAAGTTCTCCAGCTAAAGGGTTTTACACAGGCATCTCGAAATCTACTGGCCCAGTCAATGAGTTACAGGAGCAAGATCATAGAATCACAGAATCAGGAGGTGGTTTGGGTTGCAAGAGACTTGAAAGATCATCCATTCCCACCCCCTGCCATGGGCAGAGACACTTTCCACTGTCCCAGGTTGATCCAAGCCCTGTCCAGCCTGGCCTTGGACACTTCCAGGGATCCAGGGGTAGCCACAGCTGCTCTGGGAAAGCTGTGCAAGAACCTCCCCACCCTCTCTAGCCAGTAATTCCTTCCCAATATCCCATCTGTCCCTGCCCTCTGGCAGTGAGAAGCCATCCCTGTGTCCTGTCACTCCATGGAAATGGGGGAAACGCACTTCCAAAAGATGGACTGACCTTCACCAGAGATTTGTTCTGCATCAGTAATTCTGTCTTGGTCACTTGGAGAGCTCAATTCTGTTACGTATTCCACCCTGTGACTTTGAAGAAGAGATGCATCCATAGGGAGCATCTTACTTAAGGAGGTAAGTTATTTATATGCATATATTTATGAGCATATATCTGTACATACATATATAACTCATCCTAAGTGTATCATCTAAAACATGTGAACTGAAATGTTTTTGATTCCCTAGGGGTCTTCCTAAAACACAGGCAATTCTTTACCATGAGAGAGTAGCTGCACATCCTGTTTAAATAATTTTTGTCATGTGTATGCTGCACCTAGAGCAGGGGTGAGGAAAGAGCAGGGGAGCTCAGCGTCAGGACAGCTGAATATCTGTGCTCACCATCACCGCTGCTGGAGCGTGACGCAGTAGCCACAGCACCTTCCCCACGCTGCTTGTGACCTGCCTGCCAGGACCATAGTCAAAACAAGCAAAAAAACAAAGCACAGCAATCGGTGAAGTAGTCTTAATACTAAACTTTTTTGGCATGTTGTCCAGAGCTATGGGTTCATCCACCCCCTACACACCCAGCTAGGACGGAATCACTGGTAAAACAAACCTCCCGTGTGATTAAATAACCTTGTAGCTAAAGTTTGTGTTTATTCAGTGCAGTTTTTGACAGCAAACCCATTTACGCAGGTTGTGGAGGTCTGTGACTGCTTGTTCCTCACTTTAATGGCCAGGAATGGACAATCTCCATGATGAGTGAATAAAGGCATCATATAAGTGCCTGATCACAAACACTTTCTGGGATAAGTTAATTCCTGGGTTTATACTTGCCCTAACCTGTCTAGTTTATAACCAAGAAGTACTGCTTTAAATGTGCTTTTGATTAATGAAACCTAAATTATGCCTGGAATCAGGGATATTGACCACAATTTAGTCACAAATTAAACTATGGGGAATTCTGTTTAAACAAAAGAGAATGGTTGAACCCTGAAGCAGGTGGGCTAGAGACAATATCCTGGGCAACCAGCTCTGGCTGACTCTGCCTTGAGCTGCAGGGGGTTGCTCTGGGGAGCCTCCTCTGGCCCTTTCCAGCCTCAGCTTCTCTTGATCTCTGAATCTTGTCAACATTTCTAAAGCTGAGTGTGCCCTGTACTGTGAAACAGAGCCTCAAGCTCCCTTTGTTGCACTGCATCTCCTAAACAAAATGGATCAAAGAATCCTCCTCCTCCTCCTCTCCTCTGTTACAGTCGTGATTATAAATGTGGCAGTGCTGGCAGTTGGACTCAATCACCTAAGAGATATTTTCCACCCTTAAATGATGCCATGATTTTGTAAGTCTGTTGGCAGTTTTTGCAGATGCCCTGCTCAGGAGCTCCTCTGGATCAGCTGATAAACCCCAACCAAACTCTCTTTTCTCTTCCAGGGGCTTCTCCACCCCCCTGCTGGCAAACAAAGCATGCAGGGACCTGGGACAGGAGCATCCTTACAGACAGGACCCAGCTTTGCAGAGTTCTGCTCAGAGCTGGGAGATGAGCTTGCGTAATGCCTATTAACACAACCTGTGCCAAAGTTTGAGCCAGCAGACAGCTTTCTGTCCATGGCACAGCAAGAAGCAGCAGCCCTGAACATCTAAACTTCATGTCCATAGCAATCTTTGCATCTTCATTTTTTCATCTCAGTGCATGGCTCTTGTCGTCATTCCTTACAATTCTTATGGTCAGAAATTCTTCCCAAGTTTCTGATCCCCCCTCTATCTCTGACGATTGCAGTGTCTTCCTGTCCACAAGACACAAACAGCTTGGATCCCAAATGTCACCTCTGAGGTCATCCCTCCCTCCTATCTTGCTCCATGTCCGTTTTCCAGTCATCCAGCTACTTCCCTCTTTGCTGTTGCAACAACTCTGACACAAGCCCCCTCTTTCAAAGCTTTCCCTATCGGTCCAGCTTATTAATTCTCTCTAGCTGCGCTGCCCTTCCCCTCTCCAGCCTCTCCCCTGCTCTCTGCCTGGTTTTTCACAGCATGGCCAGTCACATGCGGTGCTTGGGAAGGTCATATGATGGTAGGGACTGCCGGGCTAGGCTGTGGCAGGGGCCCCTAGAGGCAGCACACCTCCAGCCTCCTCCACCCTCGGCCGTCGGCTGCCCCGTGACTCACCCAGGTGCTGGAGCTGCATCCTGCACGGCACGGAAGGCCAGGCACAAGGAAGTGCACAAGGAGAGTTCCCTTCAGGGAGCTGATTAATGGGATGGGTCCTGCTCCCATATCACAGACTGGGCATGTGTGCTGCTACTGCTCCCCTGTTCTACCTGCCCAGCAGGCCTCTGCTTAGAGGCTCTATAAAGTATATCACAAAATATAAAAATAGTATATTTTGCTCTATAAAGTATATCACAAAATGGAATCCCAGGATGGTTTGGGTTGGAATGGATCGTTAAAATCCTCTCATTTCATCCCCTGCCATGGGCAAGGATATTTTTCACTACCCCAGGTGGCTCAATCCTGGCCTTGGGACACTTCCAGGGATCCAGGGGCAGCCACAGCTGCTCTGGGCACCCTGGGCCAGGGCCTGCCCACCCTCCCAGCCAGCAATTCCTAATTCCCAATAGCCCAAAATCTGTCCCTGCCCTCTGGCCCTGGGAAGCCATTGCCTGGCTGCTGTCCCTGCATGCCTTGTCCCCAGTGGCTGTGCAGCTCTCCTGGAGCCCCTGGAGGCCCTGGCAGGGGCTCTGAGGTGTCCCTGGAGCCTTCTCTTGTTGTGCTGTTGGAGCCAGGGCTGGGGCAGCTCTGCAGGTGGGCTCTCACCTGAGCCCAGGGGCACAGGGGCAGCATGCCCCACCTTGACCTGCCTGTCACACTGCTGGTGATGCAGCCCAGGGTGTACCTGACCTGTACAGGGAGGCCCTTTTGCTTTTCCTCTGCCCTCACTGCAGTCTTTCTGCCTGTCTGGACTGGGAAGTTCTGGGATGAATGTCTGCAGCATCTGTAAGTTACAGGCAGGAACATAAGCTCAATGCACTAAGAAATGCCCCAAACTCTTCCTGATTAATTGCAGAGCCTTTGACTCTTCCTAATAAGCTCCACACACTCAATAAACACACTAAATGAGAGAAGTTAGGCAATTAGGAATAAATGGCCAGAAGGTGAAACAGAGCCTGATAAGGACCAGCCTCCCATCACCCCCTTGCAGACTCTGCAAAGAGACGTGGTAGGTGTCCTTTTCATGGAGACACTGAGTAATAAGACTGGATTCAGGGATGGGATAACCAGTGAGTTGTCAAAGTAAAATGTGCAACCTGGTGAAAACCAAAATGAGTAATACTGTTGGTGTAAGTAATGCCAACATCTGAGAAAAGCAGGAGACTCCCTGTATTTCCAATGGTGACTTGAGGCTTGCCCCTACCTCTGGCAGATCCCATCTCTGCACTCTGCGTGGGTTGCAGAAGACAAATGGTTCAAAGGGGAAGGTAAAGGAAGAACAGGGTGCTGGAGAGCAAATGACACTGACCTTGATGATACACAGCCACATCTTGTGCAGCTTATTCCTGTCCTCAAGCTGTTTGTCACCCTTTTTCTTCACACAAAAGCTAGTGCGTAAAGTCTGTGTTTGTGGTTTAAAATACGATTCCTCTTCAGTGTGTGAATCACAGTGAAATACTGCCACAGGGTCTCCTAAACACCAGCTGAATCAGCAATCAGGACCAGAAATAGATGAAGAATTTCTGTGAGCTGACACAACAACCACTCAGGAAGAAACAATTATCCGATATTTGCATCCATAAAGCCTGGGTACAAATTAACAATAATGGTGCGAACTAATATATGTTTTTACAGGGCTTTGCTAAAGTGAGTAAAGAATTAATTTGTTTTAATAAAAAACTTGTTTACTTTCCAGTAGCCCTGGAAGTGGAGTGGCATGCTCAGAGTTTCATGGGCTTGGTGTCCATCCAGATTTACAGATGAGTTTTGAAAGCCTGAGATAGATTTAAAGTGGATTTAGGAGTGCTGAAAATTAATAATAGAATAATAGAAGGGATTGGAGTGTAAGTTAAAGATCCATCTGTTTCCAAAGCCCCTGTCATGTGCAGGGACACCTTCCACTAGATGAGGTTGCTCCAAGCCCTTTCCAACCTGCCTCCAGACAACTGGTTTGGGCATTAATCTGGAGAGTTTTCAGAAAAGAGTGAGATGTCAGCTTACTCATTATTCTGCCAAAATGCCGAACTCCAAGATTTTTTACCTGCTAATTACAGAACTAATCCCAAAGCCATAGCTCTGCCGAGTCCAACAGACCCATCTCAGTGGGCAGGAGGGCCACTGCCTGCCCTGCCACTTCTCAGAGTCTCCGCTGGTGCTGCAGCCCTGCTGAGTGTTGGGTACACCTCACTGGTGGTGCTACCACATCCACTCACACTTGGGCCAAACGTTCCTGCAGATTTGAAGAAAAAGCTTTTGGGTAAGGATATACATTCTAAAGCAATCCCTAAAGCGAACAGCTGCCCTACCAACTCCTCTCTGGATTCTCTGGCAGTCCCAGGCTCCTCTTATTTTAGTATTTTTTCTTTGATGGATGCAGGAGACTTAAAGCAGAAGCTCTGCTGGGGCCTCACTATCTGCCAGCTGAAGGATCAAGTAATCACGAACTTCAGAGATGTTTCTCCAGTCCCACTAAAACAGGACCTCAAAAAGGAGCAGAAGAATATCCCTCTCTGCACCCACAACACCTCTGCACTGCCAATGCACTTGGCTGCAAGTCCATGTTCAAGCCCAAACATGCTCAGCGTTCATCCAGCTTGGATGGAAAACTGTGAATTTTGCTTAAAAGCATAAGATGAGAGAAATACACATCATTCCTCAGCACAGACCTAAAGGCATCCTTGTCTGCAGAGGGGATGGAGCAGGCCCACCGCACACCACCGGGCCTTCTGTCTGACACAAAGCAGCCTAGCAGCCCGGATCCGTCTCACGGACCACGAGACATGCTGGGAATGACAAGCTGAATTCCACTTGTCTGCTTGGGCACAGCAAATGGGCATCAGGACACACTGAGCTCTCTCTGGCTTCCAGCCTGAGCTCCTGTGCAGCCCTGCTGGGGATAAAGCAGGGCAGGATCACTCACAGCAGCCCAGGGACTCATGCAAGACATGGGCAGGGGCAAAAAGAGATAAAAACCATCATAAAAATCATTCCTGTTGCTCATATATATGTCTGGCAAAACAGCAGAAGCTTGAAGAAGGAAGAAGAATTTTGTCTGTGGTGAAGGGTGGTCCATGGTCCCCCATGGGGAGGGGGCAGCCAGCAGGGATCAAAGCCTCCTGGAAACCTCCCAGTGGATGGCGATGCCTGGAGACAGGTACAAACTGTAACCCTGTGTGACAACGTTCACAAGAATTAGCATTTCTCAGGAATGCGGGGATTTATTCTTCAAGGCCCACCATATCCGCGAGCACTGCAGCCCAAACACTGCACCAACAGAGCATGTGTTTGATAAGAACCCAGGAACAGATGCCAGCGGATTTAATGTGGGACAGGAGGCCCATTGCAGGTTTGCAGACTGCTGGCAGGGTCAGCTGTAAATATTCCCTCACAATCAAAGGCATTCATCTAAGGATTACATGCTGGGGGCTTTGTGGTAAAGTAAATTTGCAACTAACAGGACCATTAATAGTCAGACAGTTTAGTGGGTTCGCTGGCTGCCATTTATTTTCCCCCCAGTCATTTTTACTACATCTAAATACCATGGGGATGTGGGACTTGAATGAGGTGGCTTAAGAAATCAGCTTAGAAGGAGTAGGAGAAGGGGTTACCTCCAACAAAGAGAGCTCAACGGGGATCGAACCGGGATATCAATAGTGGGTAAGGCCACTGAAGCATGTGAGCTGATTTCATAACCTGCTGGAGATTAGCCTCTTCTGTAAGCAAACCAACCTACACAGGGGTATGAAGTATTGGTCCTATAAAGTGTGTTCATAGAGGGGATGTATTTGAAAGGCTGAGGAGGGAAGGTGAAACTTTGTGGGGTAAGGAGTGGCTGTGAAACAAAGATACCATGGCCTATTTTCACCCCACTTTGACACTCTCAGAACAAAAATAACCAGAGCAAAAACTGTGCTGCAGAAATAATATGTCCCCCCTCACTGCAGCAAGCACTAAGCATAAAATAATTGTGGTGTGATGGGATGATGACAAACCAAGAGTTCCAGGGCCGAGCAGGCACAGGGTGATACAAGGATTAACCCCGGGATAATATTTCACTGGAGAGCTGCCTCTCCAGAATATCAGACATCTTGGGGTGCAGTCAGCTCTGCACCCCCATCCTTCCCAGGCCTTTGCCCCAGCTCAGCACACCCTGAGGCTGCTGCCATCCGAGCAGCCATTCCCTCGCTATTTGTTCACTACCTGTCCTCCTTTGTCATCTCAGAAACAAACTAGGCAGAAGGAGCCATGTAGGAAACTAGCATCAATTCCACTGGATTATACTGCCCTGTGTTTTGTAATTGAAAATAATAACTGTTTTATAACTAAAAAAAAAACCAAACAAAACAGAGAGAGAGAGAGATCCCTTTCTCTCCCCTCCTCTTATCCTGCAAATCCTACTCACTCTTTCACTGGAGAAAAGAAGAACAAGGCAGGAAGAATGGAGAGTGGGTAAAACATTCTCAGGTTTCTAAATGCACTCCCTGACACTGAATATCTGACCTAAAGGCATGACATCTCTCTTTAGCTTGTTCAAGTGAAAAAAAAATTTAATAGGAGTGTCTTTAACTCTGGTTGGTATGCCAATGTTTTCACTTACCACTTCACAAGCCCGGGAGTCACAGTTTTTCCCTGATAGGAGTGGCCAAGTGTTCCACTCGTACCTTCCCAGCAATGTGAACACAACAGGATGCAACCTTAGTCATGGGAATACTGTACAAATCCCTCTGCAGCCATTCATATCAGCAGTGGTACTCTGTTCTGGGCTGCAAAACTCTCTCTTTGCTGTATTTCCACTGCAGGCCATCCATGGGAGGATGAGGGATGCAGTGTTGGCAGTACTGTTCATGCAAAAGGCTGCTCTGAGTTTTCCTTGTTATGTCCAGCACCACTCACACCAGAATTACTCTATCTCTACAGGTTTTTAAAGAGGACGTGTGATGATGAAGGGTTTTCCCTTTTCCTTTAATGCTCTGCTCTTTTATGGTGTTGTCATTTCTGCAAGGAAAGCGGGTGTCTACATGCTAATTTTAAAGACAGGTAAAAAGAGGCATTAATGACATTTATTTTGCAGAAGTCTTCCGACTTCAGTCTCCTCAAAGTCCTTTCTGTTAGGGATGCTGAGCTCCTGCAGAAGGCACTGACCATAACCCAAGTTTGAGATGCTCTTCTTGTATAGAAACAGCATTGAAAGTGTCTCCTTGATGGATACATGGGTGTGGAAACCTCTCAAATTAAATGCTGCTGCTGTAAAACCTGTCTGGTCCTTCCCTGAGAGCACCAGCAAACTTCAGACCTTTAAATATTTGGGCATCCTAATTTACATCCCATACTGATTTTAGCTTTTTGCTACTGAAAGAAGCTTGATTCCTCTCATGTACCTTCTACCGCCACATTTCATGACTGTGGTCTGACTCACCATGTCTGGTGCTGAAGGAGAAACCAGACTCAGCCACCCAGCACCCACCTGCAAAGAGCTTGTGACTACAACTGAGTGGAAACATTTTTCTATTTCCTATGAAAACACTCATGATTTCAAAAACATTCCTCTTCTGCTTTTGGACTGAACTGAGACCTTTAGGAAATCACGTAGGAATGGAGCCAGGGAGAGAGGAAGGGGGCCAGAAAGGCACCTCCAAGAACAGCCACTATCTCCACAGGCATTGCCCCCTCACACCAGCTGCTGAGGTAAAGCCTCCAACATCCCTAAAAGTGCTGTAAGTCTGGAGCTTCCTTTTTTGAGGAACTCTTGAGCTTTCTTCCATCTTTTAAAGTGGATTACTGTCATTTCACCCTGGCTTATTATTTATTACTTGCTACAATATCCAGAAATTCCATCTGGGAGCCATGAGATCTTTTCCAGTGAAAAATTAATCAAAACTAGGAATTTTTCCTTAGAATTGTTTGGCTTAACGAACTGCTATTTTCCAAGCAGCTCTGGGTGGGAGCCTCCTTCCCCCCAGGCCACGAGGGTTACAGAGAGGTCAGTGTCGGGCCACACTCTGTGAGCTGATACAATGCCCATCACAACAGACCCTGAGCATCTCCCCAGATGATCATCACCCTTCAGCCGAAGCAGCCAGGAATTATTTTGATGCACTTTTTCCTTGCTGTTGCTAAGCTATTCTCACTGCTACTGTCATTCCTGGAAGCCAGAGGCAAAGAGCAGGACTCCCCTCCCAGAGCCTGGAGTTGCACAGACAAAAGCAGGAGATTTACAATAGCAAAAGACAACAGAAGGACAATGACAAGACCTCATAGTTAAACCACGATAATGTCGTGGTGGTCAGCAGTCTGGAAGGGGTTTGCTGGCACCAGAGATTTTTTAAATGATGAGGTGTTTGGTGATGAGGCTTGGCTGAATCATTTCCTGCAGGAGTAAGTCCAGTAGTGGACAGCAGCTGAGAAATTTAGGTCCTTTCTGTTTTAGGTCAGTGCTGGCATGGTGCTGCTCCTCGAGAGGGACCACACAGCGGCAGAGGACAGCTACATCCTCAGGACATTTTGCTCAATCCCACGCTCCCTGAGGAACATGAGCATCATCTCCAGCCTCTGGAAACAGGGTATGCTTGGGGAGATCCCAGAACATGTATTCATCCTGCAAAGTGGGAAATGAAGAGGTTCTAGGAGTGATCCCCAAAGAGGAGAGGAGCAGCAGTTCACAACCTGTCACATATAAGAGAGCTATGAGGAAAGAATAGAATAGAATAGAATAGAATAGAATAGAATAGAATAGAATAGAACAGAAAAGAACAGAATAGGAGTATTTCAGTTGGAAGTGACCTACAATGACCATCTGCCAACCCACACAGAGTCAGGAGATGTCTGGGCTGAGGAAGGCTCACAGAGATGTGGGGTACAAACTCAGTGCCCTGAGTAAGCACTGCCAGAAAGTCAGATTAATTCTCTCCATTTGTGTCTATAGTTAAGTGCTAAAGCAATTTCTGTGCATGATTTTGCATGATATCCCATTTCCTTCCTTCCTTCCTTCCTTCCTTCCTTCCTTCCTTCCTTCCTTCCTTCCTTCCTTCCTTCCTTCCTTCCTTCCTTCCTTCCTTCCTTCCTTCCTTCCTTCCGCCACTTCCTTCCGCCACTTCCTTCCGCCACTTCCTTCCGCCACTTCCTTCCGCCACTTCCTTCCGCCACTTCCTTCCGCCACTTCCTTCCGCCACTTCCTTCCTCTTTCTTTCTTTCTTTCTTTCTTTCTTTCTTTCTTTCTTTCTTTCTTTCTTTCTTTCTTTCTTTCTTTCTTTCTTTCTTTCTTTCTTTCTTTCTTTCTTTCTTTCTTTCTTTCTTTCTTTCTTTCTTTCTTTCTTTCTTTCTTTCTTTCTTTCTTTCTTTCTTTCTTTCTTTCTTTCTTTCTTTCTTTCTTTCTTTCTTTCTTTCTTTCTTTCTTTCTTTCTTTCTTTCTTTCTTTCTTTCTTTCTTTCTTTCTTTCTTTCTTTCTTTCTTTCTTTCTTTCTTTCTCTTTGTCTTCCTTCCTTCCTTCCTTCCTTCCTTCCTTCCTTCCTTCCTTCCTTCCTTCCTTCCTTCCTTCCTTCCTTCCTTCCTTCCTTCCTTCCTTCCTTCCTTCCTTCCTTCCTTCCTTCTCCGCCACTTCCTTCCGCCACTTCCTTCCGCCACTTCCTTCCGCCACTTCCTTCCGCCACTTCCTTCCGCCACTTCCTTCC
>NW_005054365.1:3417863-3434220 GCF_000277835.1 Geospiza fortis
AAGGCGCGGGTGAAGTTCGGTCTCCGCTCCTCGCCGGACGCCGGTGAGGATGGCTGCGCGCTCGCCATCGGCCAGCAGCAGTGCTTGGAGGACTGCAAGTTCAACGTGACAGCTAAAACCTTCTTCATCATTCACGGCTGGACGGTAAGTGTGAGGAATCCCGGGCAATGCTTAGTCTGCCCACTAAGAGAGAGCAAACTGCCCTGCAAATGGGCTGTGCCTCCAGAATATTTATTTTCAGGAATTTCTGTGGCTGACTCATCCCTGAAGGTGTTCAAGGCCGGGCTGGGTGGCAATTTGAACCACCTGGTCTAGTGGAAGATGTCTCTGTCGATGGCAGGGGAGTTCAAACTAGATAATCTTTAAGGTCCTTTCCTACCCAAACCATTTTAGAATTCTATGAATATAGGAATTTGGGAAAAGTTTTGGGAAAAGTTTTCATGTTCTGAGCACAATGGTCTCTTAAAAGATGCACCTCTATTGAGATCTCTGGAGCAAAGTGTTCGGGGTCAGGCTTAGAAACTCTGAAGTCACCCAACTCATTCATAACTGCTCAAGATCACTTCCTAGCTGTATAATGTGAACATAGCACTAAAATCCAGCTGACTGACCACTATGAATGTGACACTTGACTTGACAGGCACGTGTATAGCCCTTCTGTAATCGTAGCTGAGTGCCCAGTCTGCTATGTGCACTCCTTAATAAAGAAACAAGAGGGCATGCAGGCTTTATCAAGGTTTTTAATTCTGCATTTGGTAAGGCTGAGTGTGTGGCACTCAGGGGGCTTATCAGCTCTGCCAGGGCTTATGCAAACTGCACTGCCAGGTCTCGTGAGTAATTTTGCAATCCATCAGAATTTCTTGAGAAAAAGTGAGATAAGGTGGCATGTAACAAATGCCTCTCCCTCCTGCCCTAGAAGGCAAGTGGGTAATTACAGCCAGAGTCTCTCAAAACCTGTTTTTCTTACTCCGTTGCATGCATGCTCTTACTGCATCGCTGAGAGGTAGTGGGGCTTGCAAAGGAGCAGCATGCAGCTGGAGCAGCAAATGTAAATGACATGCAAATAACTTGACTGTGGATGTGTCATCTTGGTCCTGCGAGCTGGAAACTGACACCTGAATCTCTTTCTAGATGAGTGGCATGTTCGAAACCTGGCTTGACAGCTTGGTGTCCGCTCTGCAGGAGAGGGAGAAGGATGCCAACGTGGTCGTGGTGGACTGGCTCTCTCTTGCCCACCAGCTCTACACCGATGCCGTGAACAACACGCAGATTGTTGGAAAAACCATAGCGAGGTTGCTGGACTGGTTACAGGTAGTGCAAGCTAAGAGCAGCCTCTGTTGTAATGCTCTTACATTGAGGGACTGTTGCACAAGGCTGCCGAGGCTCACCAGCAGGGCAGGCTGTGCTGTAACACCCATCCCAGGGCTTGGCCAGGTGATGGCTCATAGCTGCAGTGCTGCTGCCCTGCCTCCCTGGAGAGGCTGCCTCGGGTGAGGCACACTCGGGTCAGTGGTGCTGAAGGGCAGCTCAGGTTTGGGAGCGCTGCCTGAGCAATGTGGGCTCGAGCGTTCAGAGCCAGCGCCGGCCTGGCAGGAGGCAGGGAAGGAGGAGAGGTCCATGGTGCTGCGCTTGGCACCTGAGGCCACGGCTGAGTCTGCTGGCAGCTCCCAGGGGAAAGTTTTATTCTTGGTGATAAAGAATATCATAAGTGGGACTGGAACACCGCTAAACCATGAGCGCCATCCAAACCGTTCCGCTTGTCTTGATAAAATACAAAACAAAGCATGCTTATCTGCCCCCTCCCACCAATCCCTTCTTAGAAGTGGACTTTATATTCCTGCAGACAGAAGCAGCACTAGATGCCATGAAAGAGAGGGGATCAAACTCTCATATTTTCTTTTCCTTGCAGGAGAACCCCCTCTTCAAGCTTGAGAATGTCCACCTGATTGGGTACAGCCTGGGTGCCCACGTGGCTGGCTTTGCTGGCAACCATGTCCATGGCACTATAGGCAGAATTACAGGCAAGTGGCTTTTTAAGCACTTTTTAAAGCAGTCTCTCCCCTGTCCTTCCCGGCAGTGAGTTTCCCCGAAGAGGCTCACTTCCTGTGTTGCTACAGTGTTGTTTTGGTGTTATTCTTCCAGAAATGACAAGTTTTCTGCTTGTGGCAGCAGTGGAAAGCACAGGTCTCCTCACATCAATTATAGCAAGGCTTCAATGAAAAAGCCTTACCCAGGACAAACTGGTTCTGGGTTTGTTTGAATTTAAATGTGGGTTCCAAACAAGTCCAGCTCAAACTCTTACTATCCAAATGCTGTTCCTCTGAGTGTTAGTGTTTTTATAATTACAGCTCATAAACTAATGGAGGTGAGAGCTATTGGGTGCTGTTTGTCCCACAGGATGTCTGATTAAAAAAAAAAATCAACTCTAAACCCTCATTGTCGAAATACCTGAAGAGTTTGCTTCCAGCTCCAAAGGAAAGCTGATTTCAACATGTGAGGACTTAGGGCATAGTACAAGCAGTTGCATTAAGGATTTACATGTGACCCTGGCAGTGATAATTCCACATAGCCCAGCAATAAATGTCTGTATTTAATTAATCAGGGGGAAAAAAAATCACCTAACAGTCAAGTTGTAGAAATACTCTGGAGTGCAGCTTCTGGCCGGGGGTGAAGCTCAGGAGTTAACAGAGCATCCCAAACCCATCATGGGATCTCAATGAAGGTATTTCTTGGCTGTTGCTTAAATTGTTTTAGTCCCTCCATATGTGCAGTCTGAAAACAGACTAAATGTCACTGAGGCAGCTTTGCTGCCAGCTGTTCCTGGGGTGTTAAACTTCTTCTGGTGTTTGGAGATGCATCTTGAATCATCTCTTCACCATGACCTGGTGAAGGCTCTTTGCTTCCAACAGGCAATCTGATCATGGTGCTGCTATTGTGTTGTGCTGCCCCAAAAGTGGAGCGGGGCATCTTTATTTGTTTCCTCAATGAGCCCATGGTGAGAACATCTTGAGGGACAGTACCAGCAATGGGGCTGGGACTGTCTGTGTATCAGGTGGTGAGGAGACCTGCCAGCAGCAGGCTTCTGGCTATATTCTGTATGAAAGAACCCAATTTCTTACCTGGCCCCTTGTGTTCTGTCTCTGACTGCAGGCTTGGATCCTGCTGGCCCCATGTTTGAAGGAGTGGACCCCAGCAGGCGCCTCTCCCCTGATGATGCCAACTTTGTGGACGTCCTTCACACCTACACCAGGGAAACACTGGGTGTTAGCATTGGGATCCAGATGCCTGTGGGCCACCTTGACATCTACCCCAATGGGGGAGACTTCCAGCCTGGCTGTGGCCTAAGTGATGTCTTGGGAGCCATTGCCTATGGGAGTAAGTTCTCTTTAATCTTTTGCCTCTGGTCAGTGTAGACTTCTCACAAATAGACTTGGGTCAATGGAAAGAAAATCATTTTTTCTTTCTAAAATGTCTGTATTTCTGGAGATAGTTGCTAGAAACTATAGATGCTTTTAACAATGAAGCACATTCTCACTCCAACACCTGATCATAATCTGTGGTCTTATGCTGTGACTAGCATCCTCTTAAAGCTCTTCATGGGAGGGACTAAGTGAGCATCTCCCACTAACCTCCTGAATTGCTGCTGTTGGAAAACTGAGTTTGTCCCCGCTCAGCTTGTGCTGGGCTGCAGAAAGGCATAGCTCGCTTTATCTTGTGGGCTGCTTAAACCAAATTTATCCCTTGCAACTCTGCCTCTCCAGCAATTGGTGAAGTTGTCAAATGTGAGCACGAGCGGTCTGTGCACCTCTTTGTGGACTCCCTGGTGAACCAGGACAAGCAGAGCTTCGCGTTCCAGTGCACCGACTCCAGTCGCTTCAAGAAGGGCATCTGCCTGAGCTGCCGCAAGAACCGCTGCAACGGCATCGGCTACAACGCCCGCCGCATCCGGCACAAGAGGAACAGCAAGATGTACCTGAAAACCAGGGCTGACATGCCCTTCAAAGGTACGCTTCCCCTCCCAGCAGGAGCGCAGCCTCCCCGAGTCAGCGTGGGGAAGGAGGCAGAGGCGGAGGAGCAGCATCTCCCCAGAGCCCTGCAGCTCCAGCTGCTGTTCCGCTGGCACCCGGCTGCACTGCTGTGCTGTGCCATCACCGTGCTCCTTCCTCCCTGTGCAATCCACCCACAACAACACTCTGCCTTTTGAGCAGGGCTGCAGTTACCTGCTGTGCTTGCAAAACTCAGCCTCAGAGAAATGTAAGGTCTGGGGAGCTGTCCCCAGGGTGGGCCTGCTGCTGCTGTTGTGTAAAACTCAAATTTGTAATCAGTAACGGCAGGAAAACGTGATCAGTGCTGTCTCTCTAAAGGAAGGGTCTGGTCTTTGCTAGTCAACACTATTTCACACAGACCAGTGGTGAGCAACGTTTCTTTCAGCGCAGCTGGTTCCATCTCTGCTCTCCCCTCTCTCTCCAGTCTACCACTACCAGATGAAAATGCATGTCTTCAGCTACAAGGGCTTGGGAGAGGTTGATCCCACCTTCTCTGTCACCCTCCACGGCACCAATGGAGACTCTGAGCCCCTCTCTTTAGAAATGTAAGTAATCTGCCCTTTGTGTTTTTACCTAAGTATGAAGGCCACAGGGACTACATGGGATGGCAGAATTCTTTTTCCTCTGCTAACACTGGCGTTGCATCCCAGCCTAGCAGCCTCACTTCATCACCTTTCCAAAAAGCTTTTCATTCAGTATCTTAATTATAATTTATTACTGGACGAATTGAGAACACTTTAATGTGCCCAGTCCCATGTTAGCCTTCATGGCTCGTTGCTTTTTTGTGTGTGGTTTTTTTTTGGTTGGCTGGTTTTTGCCCTCTACCATTTGGACGTAGTCTGAAATGTCTCTGGAGGCACTGCTGACCTCACTTAGCATCTCCCAAAGGAAAGAGCAGGTACAAACCCCACCTTTAAGCTACGGAAGGATGGCCAAGCTAAGTACACACTGCGTTGTGTGGAGCCAGCTATCTGAGCTCCCGTCAGTGCAATCAGTAATTAACTGGTGACAGTTGAATGTGCAGCACTTGATAAGCTGCAGGGGCTCTGTTAAACTCCTGGCATGGAACAAAGGAGCACCTGGCATGCTTCCATAAGGAAAAAATGCCGAGTCTCTGCCTCTCTTCCAGGCTTGATCTAATTGGCCTAAACGCTACCAACACCTTCCTGGTCTATACTGAGGAGGACATGGGTGAACTTCTGAAAATAAAGCTCACCTGGGAGGGGACGTCTCAGTCGTGGTATGATCTGTGGAAAGAGCTGAGGAGCTACTGGTACAGGCCTGTGAATTCCTCCCAGGAGCTCCACATCAGACGAATACGTGTGAAATCTGGGGAAACACAACAGAGGTAATAATTGTGCTAGGCTGCATGTGAACTCACCTGAAACTTCAACCCAGAGCAAGATAAAAAAACCAGTGTTTTGAATGTGGTTGGTATCCTGAGCTGGCTTCTTTTTTGGTGCCACCAGCTATGGCTCCCTCGTGGTGGAGGAGAGCAGGGTACTGTCCAGCATGAGGCTGCAAACAGGCTTTAAGCTAAACTGGTCACCACAGAGCAGATTTGGGGTATTCTTTTGCTTTATTTTGATGCTGTGGGATCCTCTGAGGACTAAACTAACATGCTTCAATGTGGTTTAGATTGTACCTGAAGTGTTAAAGTACTGAGCACCAAAAGTACTGAAAGATGGATGATCATGGCTATTATTTACAGGCTCAATGTGCTGATTTGGTACAACCAGCAGAGCCTAAAACTGCAACCAGTAACATGGTGGCACCAACCCCTCAAGCACTGCGTTGCTCCTTCTGGGATCTGGCAGGGGGGATTGGTACTAGGTGATTTTTAAGGGCCTTTCTAAACCCAACCATACCCCTGGATCATAGACTTGACCATAGAATTCTAGTGGAAGGTTCTCCACCATGGCAGGGATAATTTTTAAAGTCCCTTCCCACCGAAACCATTCTCTGATTCTATGATTCTCTGCAAATGGAAAGTTACCTGAGCATCCAAAAATTGTTAAGGCTCCCAAGCATGCAGCACAGTGCTCCCACACCTTCTGTTAATGTTGTTCTGAAGGTAACCCAGATCTGTCAAAGAGCAGCAGTTGACATTGATTGATTTCCCACATTTCTCAGTGCTTTAAATAAGCATCACCTGTCATCTGTAAGGTATTCTGCATCCTGGCTTCTATGAAACATAGGGTAGTAGAGGCAAGGATCCCCAGTTAAAATATTGAAGTAGGAAATAAAACAGTGACTCAAGGGGCTGATGGTGTATCAAGATGTTCTGTGGGATGGATGGCTAATTAAACAACTTGTCCTAGAATAAGCTGCAGTCCGTATTACCTGCTAATTGTTAATCATGAGAGAGCAAGTACCTTGACTTCTGTGTCCTCCTCCTCCTAAGGTTTGCTTTCTGTGTGGAGGACTCTCAGCTAACCAGTATATCTCCTGGCAAAGAGCTCTGGTTTGTGAAGTGCACAGAGGAATGGCAGAAAAGGTATGGAAATAATTCAAGAGAAATTCTGTATGATGCATGTGGCTTGGCTGGGATGAGTGGAACCTTCTCATTGTATTTTTAGCTCCTGATACCTCTTTTTCTTTCAAAAAAGATAAGAATTCCTGGCCTAAGATTCACAGCTATCAGATTTAATTTTTTAATATCACCTACTATTGCTAAGCAGGTGATATTATTCTCCCTTCTGACCTTGGATTGTCATCTTGTACCTTTACATCTTTATAGCCAAAGAGGTTAATCACAGTCCTTGCTGCTAATTGTGGTAGGTGCTAAAGTCAGGTACCACCAAAGCCCCAGATCTGTGCAATAGTGGAAAGGTAGCTAAGAGTAATTTATTAAGTGCCCTGTAAAACAGGGGGAAGCTGGGAGAAGTGCAGGGCATTTCCTCAAAGTCTGGTGGAAGACCTTGAGCTGCCAAGAAATCACTTGGTTAAACTTTGAGCTCAATTGCATGAGGAAGACTCAGGTGAGGACTTGCCATGGTGTTACAGCCCTGAGTCCTCCAGCTTCATCTCCAGGCCTGATGATCTCCTCTGGTTCAGGAGAGTGACACTGCCAAAGCAGCTCAGGCTTGTTTAACCTCTGGGCACTTCCCAACACACAGAACAGTCCTCAGAGCGTGACTTCCAGAAAGTCTGGTCCCAGCAGTGACAACCTGATTGCCTCGGATGCCTCCGGTCATGTTTTGAATGAATTCCTGTTCATTTGACTAAATGATACTTTCCTTTGGATTTAGCCCAGCCTTTTGCCCTCTCTTAAATTTCATTTTGTAGACTCGGAGCTTTGTCACTTCTAATCCAGAGGACAAAGTGCTTGTTAGGGCTAGCAGAGCCGCGTGGAAGTCGAGCTTAGCCCAGCCTTCCTGGGCAGCAGAACTCAGCTCAGAAATGTGAGCTGGTCCCATTCCAGGTTTGGCAGAAACCAGCAAGCTGTGCTATGCACGGTAGCAAACAATTCTGTGAATGAAACCCCTGTGCAAGAACTTGTTGCTCTGCCACAAGTCTCGAAAGATCGAGTAAACATTCCTGCAGGTACAATAAAAGGCTGTTTTGATATGCTACTTGGTAACCCTCATAAAACTGAATTGCTGGCAGATGTGCCCTTCCTCCTTTCTCGTGCAGTACAGCTTGTGCATGAGGCAGAGGAGCTGAGCTCAGCTCCAGCACACCATTTTTTCTAGGAAATGATCCTTCCTTCCAGAAATCATGAGTGATTACTTGCTGTTCAGTTCTCTGTTTCTGCCAAGTCAGTGCAATATTATAGTTGCCTCCTTAGAGATTGAGCCTGCAAACATCTGTCCATTCCAAATGGAGCTGCACAGGCAGGGTCTAGCTCAAGCCCTGTAATTTCTGCTTGCAGCCTGCATAATATCTGCTGCAGGCTCTCACTGAGTAGCTACTGGGCAAAGTGCAGCTTTGGCAGAATAAAACGCCAGCCTGTGTTGTCCAAACCTGTTCTTGGCGTTCCATGAGTTCTTAGAAATCCTTCATTACTCCTCTTAACTCCTGCATTTAACTAGGCATCTTTTTTGCTCTCTGTTTTCCCCAGGTCTGTCTCAAATCTGCTCTGAAGGCTTCCCTAAAGACTCACAACCAAGCAACCTAGATGCATGAAGACCACGCAGGTGGCAAGATGCTCTGGGAGAAACCTGGCTTGGTAGCACTTAAAGAAACTAGCTCTTCAGGACAAAACATCTTGGATTGGATGCAAGAAACCGAGGAGCAATTGATGAACCATGGTCCTAGACCTAAAACAACTAAAACTCCATTTTCCCTTTTCCAAGGAGCCTGGTTTGTGCATTTAACCTTACCTTGACCTGTTACACACTGCATTTCCCCTTCCCTGCTCCCATTAACCAGGACTATGGGTGAGATCTTCACAGACTGAGACCTCAGCAATGATCTTCTGGTCTGCCTGCCAGTGGAGTTGAGAAGACAAATAACCATGCTAACTGCCCATCAGACTGTGGGTGACAGAGCTGCCAAGAACAAATTAGCACCTAGGGTAGGGGTTACCATGGTCCTGTAGCACTGTGGGCTCTGGGAAGGTGAGACCAGCACAGGTCAGGTGTGTGGGGTTGTCTAGGGAAGGGCTGGGGATAAGCACATGCCACTTAACTTCAAGTTGTCCTTTACTTGCCTTAAAAATAATCCGTTCTGATACTGAAATGTCTAATTTCCTGACACATGGCCTGATAAGGAGGCAGAGCTCTGTCCTCCCTGTGCCTGCGGCAGGACACGGTGCAGGTGGTGGTGGTGGTGGTGGTGGTGGCAGCTGCTCCTCAATGCCTGGTCAGTGTCTGCAGTGGGGCTGCCCAGTCCCACGTGGGGATCCCTTTTTAAAGGGCAAAGAGGATCTGCCCTTGTTCTGACCACAGGGATGGAGGGAGGCAATGCACCGTGCTGCCTCAGGAGAGCTTTTCACCACTCCTTTTAACCTCTGAGAACACGCTCACCTCTGCTGAGAAGCTGTTGTAGCACCAATGCATAATTAAGACCTTATTTCTGAGTGCCAAACATCCTGCCCTCAACTGTCACAACACCCCAGTTGGATTCCCTGGTCCCAGGTGATCTTGGCTTGGCTTTGAGTTGAACAGACTCTGCAGCTGTCCTGTTTGCTACAGCAGAGTCACCACCTTGTCAGTTGGTGAAATAGGTTTTGTTTTGGTTGCTTGCTTTTGGCTTTTATTTCTTTTTCCTTTTTTTTTTTTTGTTCACTTTCTGGAAGGAAAATTGGTATAACAGCCCTTGAGCTTTTGGCATGCAGAAAGGCAATCTCAAAAATGGTGTTGCCAGGTTGTGCACTGAGTTCTGAAGTCTTAGCAAGTCTGAGGCCTGCAAATCTCTTCAGTTTTTGTAGAGCTTCACTCCAACCAAAGCAAGCACATTTGGGGATATTTTTTTCATGGTTTTATGCAAAGACTTCGGAAACAGAAGCCTTTGGTAAGTATCTGTGAGTTGTTGCCATGCCATACTTAGAGAAGTTTCAAAGCCCTATTTGTATATTGTGGTTTTTGTATGACTTAAAACATAATTTATTTCTCATATTGTATATATGTAAAATTTTAAACATTTTGGTTTTGAGTAACAGTTTTTATGAGCCTTGAGATCAAAAATAAAGGGCTTTGTAAAAATCAGTGAAGTCTTGTTATTGATGACAGAACCATTTATGTTGGAAAGACCCTCCAAGAACACTGCGTTTGAACTTGTCCCCAGCACTGCCAGGGCTACTGATCCCTGTCCCTAAGTGCCACATCCACTCACCTCCAGGCATGGGGATTCCACCACTGCCCTGGACAGCTGTGCCAGGGCAAGACAACCCTTTCCATGAAATTTTTCCTAATTTCCAGCCTAAACATCCCCTGGCCCAGCCTGAGGCCATTCCCTCTCCTCCTGTCCCTGTTCCCTGGGAGCAGAGCCTGATGCCCCTGGCTGTCCCCTCCTGTCAGGAGTTTTGGAGAGCAATCTACCAAAACCTTTGACATTCCTTGCCAGAACAGCTATGACAGTCTTGTTCCTCCTTGCAGGTCCCCAAGACCTTCCGCCAGGTTCAGCACCCTCCTTCCTCCTCCTTCCCAACTCCTCTGTGTGGCCAAGGCCGAGCTGTGCTCTCCATGCTCCCACCACTGAGGGCCTTCAGGAATGGGGCAAAGTCACTCTGGATCTACAACTGCCCTGGAGGGATGCCTCCCATAAAACACTAGGAGAGGGGGGACACACAGAGATGCTGCCAGGGCTGGAGCCCCTCTGCTCTGGAGCCAGCCTGGCACAGCTGGGGCTGCTCAGCTGCACGAGAGAAGGCTCCAGGGACACCTCAGAGCCCCTGCCAGGGCCTCCAGGGGCTCCAGGAGAGCTGCCCAGCCACTGGGGACAAGGCATGCAGGGACAGCAGCCAGGCAATGGCTTCCCAGGGCCAGAGGGCAGGGCCAGATTTTGGGCTATTGGGAATTAGGAATTGCTGGCTGGGAGGGTGGGCAGGCCCTGGCCCAGGGTGCCCAGAGCAGCTGTGGCAGTGCCCAAGGCCAGGCTGGATGGGGCTTGGAGCAGCGTGGGACAGTGGAAAATGTCCCTGCCCATTGCACTGGATGGGCTCTAAGGTCCCTTCCAACCCAAACCCTTCTGTGGTTACAGGTTTATTTCAGTTTTACCTCAGCAGTGAGGATATTATTTGAACCATACCAGTACCATCATCTTTTTTTCAGCAGAGTGAACATGACAAAATCAAAATCCTTCTCTGCTTTGCATCAGATGGATGTTCTGGCTGGCCCTTCCCCGCAGTGACCATAAGCCACATTCAGCAGGGAGCTCCACCAAAACCATTAACCTTCCTTTCCCATGCTGCTTTCTCTCAGACATGGCAATACCACTACTGCTTTTGGCTGGGGAAAAGCAGGATTTTGTGTTACTTTCTATGGTTGTAGCAGTGAGCAGAGTGGACTCTGGCAAGACCATTGCTGCTGTGCCAGGCTAGTCAGGACAAGTTCAAACTCCCTCTCTTCCTTTGATTTCTTCCATGAATTCTTTTTTTCTCCATTAAATGTCACTTATATTTTGCCTGAAATGCTCCACCTTTGCCTGACTTCACTAACAAACCCATTGGTGAACACTTCTAAGGAAACTTACCTAAATCTAATCACTAACTGAGTTTTCCCAGCTTTTCCCCGCAGCCACACCACCGAATTTAAAGGGAAGCCTCTTATTGTGCTCTGCCTGTGCCTGACACAAATTGATGGCACAAATCCAGCAGCAGCAGAAGGACTTTGCAAACAGAGTAAATACCTCTGAGCTGAGGAAGATTTGCATGAAATTACTTAGTTAACCTTTCCCTATGGAAAGCTCAGCAATGCCTGTCTGCAAGGAAAACTACCTCAGTGGATTTGGCAGAGAGCTATTCGGTGCTTGCAGGGCCCCTGATTATTCTGCACCCCAGAGTTGGAGCTGTCTTCTGATGTGTTCCTGTGGGGCTCCCTTCCACCCTCTGCAAAGAGTGTGTGGGGGGAACTAACACCAGAAGTCATTCCAGATATCTGGAACTCATTTTTTCGCTGCTGCCCCGTGGACACAGCTGCAGCACAAGGGCTGGTGCCTCTTGCAGGGTGAGTCTCCTGGAAGGACAAGCAGGAGCTGGCCTCTAAAGGAAAAGGGGGAAGAATACAAGAGCACAAGAGAGGAGAAACAGACTGCAGCTCTCTCACATCTGTGGGCATCCTCTTCAGGTGTCTGGCCCTTCACACAGCAAATGTTAGCTCCCAAATGCATTGCTCCTGCTGCTGCACACCTTGAGGGGTCACACCTGCTGGCACACCAAGATGCATCCCTGCATGCCTCCCCTCACTGGGAGCTCAGCTATGCATTAGACAAGAGAGAAAACAGAGAGAAAAAGGTGGTTTTTTTAAAGTTTCCAATGAATTTAGAATCTTTTCTATGTCTCTAAGGAATTTAGGCCTAGCAGAACAGACACACCCCAAATCTGTGCCAGGCAGGGCTGAGGCTGGACACTGTGCCCCCAGCTGCCTGGCACCCCTCCCCCAGGTTTCCTCGGGGTCACTTTTCCACAGCCACTGCATTCAGCCCCAAGGGTTAGGTCCCCACAAAGGTCAGGCTGTTCTCTGAGGAACAATAGGGCCGGCATGGGGGATGCTTTATAACCCTCCTCAACCCCCACCCAGGGCTGCCCCAGCCTCACAAGCAGCAGCAACTGAGCACGGTTTCACCAATTACCATAAAATCAGAGCGCCATAGAATCCCAAAAATGGTTTGGGTTGGGAGCTTAAATCCCAGCTCATTCCAACCCCCTGCCACTGGAGGCATCCCTAGAGACACCTTCCACTGCTCCAGCTTGTTCCAAGCCCAGTGCCACATGGCCTGGGACACTCCCAGGGATCCAGGGACCACCACAGCTGCTCTGGGCACCCTGGGCCAGGGCCTGCCCACCCTCCCAGCCAGCAATTCCTTCCCAATATCTCATCTAATTATCCCATCTAATATTCCCTCTGGCCCTGGGAAGCCATTCCCTGTGTCCTGTCCCTCCATGCCTTGTCCCAAGTCTCCTCTCCAGCTCTCTTGGAGCCCATTTAGGCACTGGCAGGGGCGCCCGGCGGGCGGGGGAGGAACTTGGGGACAAGCCCAGCCTGTCAAACACATCCCAGCATCCCTCTTCGGAGGTGATTTGAACACAAAGTCCATTTGGAGTGTGCTGCTCCCTCATTTCCCAGTGTAACATCTCCCTTTGGCAGTGTGTCCTAGATCAGATCTCCCTGTCCTATTCAGATCTCCCTAAACCAGGACACAGTGCTCTGCATTGCCTTAGCAGACATCCCCAGTGCAGGTGGTGCCAGCTATCTCTCCCAAGCTACAAAAGTCTGGACACAAAAGACCTGTCTGGGAAGAAAAAAGCAACCCATCCTTCCAAGAACAAGGACAGCACGTTTTTTGCTGGCTTCCCAAACTGAAACAATGACTCAGCCTAACTCCAGCAAGTAAAACTTTCCAGGGATCCTCAAGAGCAGCCTCACCAAGAGATGGCTGTGACAGTCCAGGAAACCCAAGATCCTGCTCCTCTGCCTGTGCAAACCAGTTGTAATTTTATGCCTGTTCTGATGCTGACATTCCAACATAAATTATACAGCTCATTGTCTTCGCAGCAGTCCCATCCAGCCCAGCAGCAAACACAAAGGGTCTGGCAACTTCTGCACGTTGATGCAAAGGCATCACAGACCTCACACTGCCCAGAGGGATGGGTAAAGCAGCTTGGCCCAGAAGCAACCCATGTTTAAAACTAAAGATCAGATCATTTATATTGCTTGATTATTGCTTTTTTCCTATCTCTGTCCTCTCTGTTTCAGGTTGTTTTACAGCTGTTTCACAAAGGTTCAGGACATTTATGGCAATCTGTATAGAGAAGACACAAATTTCAAACATATAGAATTCTCTTCTTCTGACCTGACTTGTAATAGCATTGAAAAATGAGGAAGGTGGATTAATAAAGCAAGGTTTTCCAGGCCATGCTGTTCCATCTCTCCTCATTCTGCAAACAGGCAAACCAGCTCAGACAAAGTAAGAAATGACACAAGACTTGGACAAAACATTAACGCAAATATAGTTGGTTTTTCACCCCCTCCTTTCCATGTGGCTTTCCATATCTTGTTTTGGCTGACAAGAGACATATCCCACAAAGTTATGAAGAGAAAGGCCACACCAGCTGGGCTGGAGCTGGGCAAGTGTACTGAAACAATTGTAGTCTCATGCCCTAAAACCTGCAGATGTTAATGAGAAAAGATCCTTGCTCTGCTCTCTCTGTGAAACAGCCAGACCTGTAACTGAACAAACCATCAAAGACTCCATAAAAAAGCCAGACCATATTTTATTCACACATAGCAATGGAGGGAACACCCAATGATCTCAAAATCGGTTGGGTTATAAAGTTTAAAATTTATCTCTAAATTTCAGACTGATGGATCTGGGTGGTTTGCAGATGACTAAATTTGTTCAAAAACCCCATTGCTCTCCTTACCAATAGTTTATTAGTTTTGTGTTTTTGCTGAGGAAAAAGAATCCATTCAAACACAACAAAACTGATAGTAGGATGAGATTAACAGGTTTGCCTTAAAAATTTAGTTTGCCTTAAAAACTTAGTTTGCCTTAAAAGCACTCCAGGAGTCAGTGAGAGAGAGAAAACACAGATGCCTTCACCTTGGTTAACAGCTCTGTACATGAACAAGAACTGCTCATGGTCTTCTGAACAGTTTTCATGCAAAAAAAAATAGTTAAAGAGTTTATTTTTCTTATAGGAGTTTTCTTCTACTAGTCCAGTCTGGTTTAATATGGTCTAATTCACATTAGGTTAATGAAGGTAAGGGAAGGTAAATCAAAATGAGTGAAACAGAAAATTTCTAGGGAGAGAAGGCACATGGAGATGCTGCCAGGGCTGGAGCCCCTCTGCTCTGGAGCCAGCCTGGCACAGCTGGGGCTGCTCAGCTGCACAAGAGAAGGCTCCAGGGACACCTCAGAGCCCCTGCCAGGGCCTCCAGGGGCTCCAGGAGAGCTGCACAGCCACTGGGGACAAGGCATGCAGGGACAGCAGCCAGGCAATGGCTTCCCAGGGCCAGAGGGCAGGGACAGATTTTGGGCTAAGGCCAGGCTGGATGGGGCTTGGAGCAGCCTGGGACAGTGGGAGGCGTCCCTGCCCATGGCAGGAGTGGCACTGGATGAGTTTTACTGTCCCTTCCCACCCAAACCATTCCATAGTTCTGTAACTCTCAAAGGCTGCCATGGTGGAGCATCCATCCCCAGGAGAGCAGCAGCACACTTACACACAGGACATGTTTCCCTTGAAGATTTCTGTGACCAAAGCCAAGGCTGCAGAAGCAGGAACATGACAGCTTTTCTGGGAGTTGTGTCTGCAGAACTTCCTCCTTGTCTCGGGAGCACAGAGCAGCTGCTGTTGGGCTCGGGGTCACCCAGCAGGGCACTGCCCGGCAGGACCTCGGCTCAGGGCACACACGAGTGCTCCAGCTGGGGCCTCCTTTGACATCTGAAGGAGTTTTCCCTTGGACCACAGCAGATGTGAGATGCTATTCCAGGAAGGGGAAGGAAGCTGACCTGAAATGCCCAGGTGAGGAGCATGCTCTGCGCTGTGCAATGCTGGTTATAAGAGGCACAAATTTAGAGAAATTAAAACTTTGTCCACTTTTTTGTCCTGTTACTTCTGCTCATCATCCTCAGTTATTGACCTAAATTCCTGTCTGGAATCCAAGTCACACGCTGCCTCCAAGCCAGCTCCAGTAACAACATCAAAGCTCTGACCTAGACCGATCCTGTGTTCTGGCCAACAGCTACTTAACAGGACACGATGAACTTTAGATCCAGTTCATCTTTACAGGGATGAGCCAAAGGAGGTTCTCATTTTTCAGTCTGATCCAAAGATCCTCAGTTAACTTTTGCTGCCCTGTAATGGTGCACTTTAAAGTTGTTTGCCCTTCCCATCTGGAAGACCATAAGAAATAAGTGGAGAAAACCTGACAGCTAGATGGGTGAAGCAACAAATTTGATTGTGTACATGAAATGCTGCCAAACAATCAAGAAAAAAATGAAGAAAGGGAAAGACTAAAGACGGTGCCTTCTTTTCTTTTAGCTCTCTTACAAGTGATTAGGTAGTGAGTGGAAGCAGGGACAAAACCAGATAGTCTTAGGATATTTAAATAAATACTGTTTTCTTAAGATAATAATCATTAATACTGGAAATAACTGGAAAGGCAACCAGAAAAAAAATCCACTCTTTCATTTACACTAAAATTGAACGTTAAAGAAACCCAAAACATTTTAATGAAGACTGTTTTTATTCAAGTCATACCCTCTACATATCACTGGAGCCAAAGCCAGGCTCTGCTCTTCATCATTAATGTCCAGAAACCATTTAGAAGACAGATTTTTTAGATAATTCTGCATAATCATTATCTGTGAAAGAAAACCTGCATCTATGTTTTCCATTTGCATCCTTGGATTGGCTCCCATCCATGATCCACTCCATCTCCCCAGTAGATTCATATCCATGCTCCTCATTGCTTTTTCCTCCAAGTTTTAGAAGAATCAGCCCGGTCCACTGCTGCCTAATTTAGAGAATCAGTGAGCTCATGCTTGTCCTCCAAAGGATCAATATCTGCACCAAATATGAACTCCTCTCAGGTGAGAGCCCACCTGCAGAGCTGCCCCAGCCCTGGCTCCAACTGCACAAGGAGCTGGAGCTGCTGCAGCCAGTGCAGAGGAGGCCACGGAGATGACGCCAGGGCTGGAGCCAC
>NW_005054365.1:3434382-3441591 GCF_000277835.1 Geospiza fortis
AGCAGCTGGGGCTGTCCCTGGATCCCTGGCAGTGCCCAAGGCCAGGCTGGATGGGGCTTGGGCCTCCTGGTCTAATGGAAGGTGTCCCAGGGAGTGGAATGGGATGGGCTTGGTGGCCCCTCCACTGCCAGAATTTCTGATAAAGAATTTCACAGCACAGAGCTTGACCAAGGGCAACCTACATCCCAACTCTCTCCAAGTCCTGAATTCCTCCTTGTCTTCTTTCCCCACGTGTGCAGCCTCCCCAGATGTAACTCCTGTAATTCTCTGAGCATTCTGCCAGTCCTCAGCTGGGCAGTGGAGAGGAACAGAGGAGCATTCAGGGTAAGCTGTGAAGTACCTGAGGATGAGTTTCTCCTGCCCAGAAGCAGAAACCCCAGGAGCTCTCAACCCCTGTAACACACGCAGGTAAGTTGAACAGTGGCAATGCGTTAGCAAACTGATGGTCTTCCTGCATCCCTGCAGCTCCAGGGCCATGCATCAAAGCAGCTGAGATCAGGAAAATTATTTTATATGGGTTTTTTTTGTTAAACAGGGATTGAGGAGAACCTGTTCCAGCCAGGCCACCATCTGGCCCCTGCCTTTAACCTTTGTGTTCTGGGGATGCTGGAAGAGCTGCAGCCCCTGTGCAGAGGCACTCAGAGCTCCATCTCCACCTGCACCCTCCCCTCAGACCTCTCAGGAGAAACACATCCTCCAGCTCCCTTCACCTGTAACTCAAAAAGGAAACCCTCTCTGCTGAGCTTGCAGAGAGAGGTGTAAGGCCCAGGTGGGCAGGGGACACGCATGCACTTATGTCCCTCTTGACTGGGTCATGCTGCTGCTGGCCCACAGAGGTCACCTGGGAACCCAGCACAACAAAAGCCCTCCAGGCATGGTGGAACTTCCCACCAGGAGCTGTGATAACAGCAGCAGGCATGGTGCACCCAGCAACACTGGAGGCCACCAGAAGTCCAGGCTTTTTGCCAAGGATCAACCCTCCTGTCGCTGGAAGATGCTGCAGAAGCCAAACAACACATTCCAAACCTCAAAGGAATTTACAGGGTTCCCTCCTTGATATCCTTATGGGTCCTTGCTTGAGCATCCTGAAGAAGCAGCTGCTACTCATGGCAGGATCAGCCATTCCTGGGAGGTTGCTGAGTTAGGCTAGGATTGCAGTGCTGCTTCCTCTGCTCTGCTGTTGAATCAGCAGCTTGGAAGGGTCGTGAGCCATGTTCTTCCGAGCCACCATCAGCTGGTGGATATGATCAGGCCCTTACCTAAATTTGTGGTCAGTTTGGGAATTTAGGTTGAAGGACTGTGTCCTCCCCCAGGAGGTGGGGATCTGCAGTGGTTGAACTGCAGCAGGGCTGTGGCCTCTGATCACTCCATCCATCTGATTTTTCTTTATAGCTAGGATGAAGCCACCTCCAGACCTGGCAGAGAGCTGGGACAGCTGCTCACTGCCAGGGGTGAGCTGGGGCTGATTTATGCTTTGGGAGATGGGCACACCAGCAAGCCTGTTTGTTTGTAAACCAAGGATGATTTATTCCTCTTAGTAATTCAGTGTCCTTCGGAAGGCACACGATGTCAGCCCCATTCACCAGCCCTTTTATTTATTATTTTATTCCTGCATAATCCATGCTGCAGACAAAGAAGCACATTGTTCTACTCTGGCTGACAAACAAAATCTGTTTTTTTATAAACTCCTGCTGTGTTGTTTTCTCCCAGTTTTGCTGTATCAGCTTTTAACTTCCATTTAGAAAAAAAAGGTATTATTTTTAAAAGAAGTTAAATTTGTTTTGTAATCCAGCTGAGTTACCTCCTTATGCAGTTTCAGCAGCATTTTGCTGCTCCAATGGCCAGGAGGCTGTTTGTGCCAACCTATCCAGACTGACTTGCCTAAACCACCCCATCCTGTAGTTTTAATGGGACTGGACTCAAGAAACAAAGCAAAGGACCAAGTCCAAGCTTGGGCATGTACTGATGTCATTTTTCATCCTGCTTTCAGGGGAAAAAAATTGTAGAATCCCAGAATGGTTTGGGTTGGAAGGGATCTTAAAAATGATCTCGTTCCATTCCCTTGCCATGGGCAGGGACACCTTCCACTGTCCCAGGTTGCTCCAAGCCCTGTCCAACCTGGCCTTGGACACATCTAGGGATGGAGCAGCCACAGCTGCTCTGAGCAATCTCGGGGCCTCCCCACCCTCACAGCCAGCAATTCCTTCCCAATATCCCATATAATCCTGTCCTCTGGCACTCGGAATCCTTTCCTCCTTGATCTCCTTGATCAGACCTTTGTACAAAGTCCCACTCCAGCACTTCTGTAGTCCTCTCATATAAATTTGCTAAGATAGAGCCATTGGGACCCACAAGATTGCATATTTTAGGAGATGTTACCTTGAATTTTGTGAACTGATCCACTGCCCTGTGGCAGAAAATTCTGGGGAAAGTCATGGGAGCCAACAAAAAACTCCCAGTGTCTGTTAAACTGCAGATGATCTCTGCACCCATTGCAGTGAGAATTGACCTATTGCAAAACACACACCAAACATCCCTCTCCTGACCACTGGACTCTTGTTGCCTCTTCAGGGTCTCTGGAGATGATGCTGAAGCAATTCCAGCTCAGTGTTGTTTTGACTGGGTGGCTGACCACAAGAAGGGTCTCTGGCTATAGCACAGAACTGGAAAGTAGATCCAAGGTTGGTCATCAACACTGATACCCAAGGACAACCCAAAGGTCACAGACTGGACTGGAGAGACCAAATGCTCTTTAAACCCCTCGGGAATCTGTTGAAAGCAGACCATGAGGCTGCTGGTCTTTGTTCCTGCAGGATGATTGAAGCCTTCCCAGGCCCTGAGGCCAGAAATCCCTCAACAGCATCCCCATAACTCACTGTGCTCACTGCACCTGCTGCCCACAAGGACAGGTGAAACTGCTCTAGGTTTGGACATCAGCTGCTTGCTGATGTGTGAGAGCTGGGAAAGGCCATTACCAGCTGCCCAGCCTGGCTGAATGTGGTTTTCAAGGGTGAAATCCATTTAAAGACAAACATTTATTCTGGCTCCATCTTGATCTTGTGGTTTTTCTTTCAAGTGAAAGGCCGGTGGGTGTGAGACAATCCTATTGTAGATGCACAGCAAACTCAGGACAGTTGCAGAGTGTATGAAAGCTCCCAAGGGATGTCTTACGATGTGCCAAGAGTAACCCCAGCCACCCATGTGGCAATCTTGCACACAACTGAGTGCAAGCACAAGTCAGAATAAGAAGAAAGGCCCCTCAACTCCATGCAAAATGCCAAGGACCAGCATTGAAAAAGGGTGAAGAACGGGGCATGCTTATTATGGCAACATTTTTCAACAGTAGGAGAACACTGTCAGAGCTCCCACCTCGCTGGAATCTGCAGAATAAACAGTCCCTGATGCTGGGTCACCAAGGGGTGACTTTAAATTCCCCATTTCTGGGCAAAATCTTGTCCCCAGTATGTTCCTGGCACTCTCAAGGGAGCACACCAGAAAGCTGCTGATGCCCCTCATTAGTCCTGTAAAGCTGTAGGACAGCCTCCCACCAGTCACTGCAGTAAAACCAACTTGCTTCACTCAGCCATGACCAGACTCCTTGGCCAGCAGCCCAGGGATGTGATCCCCAAGCTCCAGAAGCCTGGTGGTGCTCAGGCTGGGGAGCATCAAACTGGAGGGGCCATTTGCTGCCAGATTGCAAAGGGAAGCCAAAAATAAGTGACAGACTAACTAGGGATAGAGCAGCTCTCCACAGACCGTTGGTGTTCCTGAACTGTCCTCGGAGCACCGGTGGCATTGAAAAATAAGCAAGGAAATTTCCAGCTCAGCTACTTCCTAATTGCACAAAAAGTTCAGGGAGGACAAAGACACACAAAAAAAGGAAACTCTGAAAGGAGAGCTTGTAAAACCACAGATAAAATGCTTTTCTCTGACCACGACAGTACCACTAGAGTGGTGCTATATTGGTGCAGTTCAGGGTCCTGGAGAACTTCTAAGGTGTTTGTGTGTCCAAGGAAGAAAGGAAGAGACTGGGCTCTTCTGGGCTGTTCAGAGGGCACACCCAGCTGCGCAGGGGATGTGTCCTCCCTGCCCGTCCCTTGATGACATCCCCTTTGTATTCATCTTTTGCTGCTATTGTGTCCCTTATTCTTCAAAACTCTCAGAAAACAAGTCTAAGGTGATGATAATCCCTGCACAAAGGCCTGTTCTACAGCAGAGGAGAGCATACCATACCTAAACCTGAGCCCCTAGACCAGTTCTCCAGCATGTTTGCAAGAGCTACTGCTAGAACTCAGCATTTTATGGACATTGCGGTGGATGCTTTCCCTTCTCAAGAGACAAGAAACACAGGTTTTACATGGGGCTTTCTACATATGCAAGAATTTCTGTCTTGGAGCACTCCAGATTTCCAGATCTGTAGATAAATCCTCTCTAACCTGTGCTCACCTGCTGCACAGGGCGTGGACTGAAAATCAACCGTTCACTCATCATTTTGCATCTCCTGGAGAAGCTGAACACTAAGGCAGATCTCAAACCACTGTTGGCCCTGCCTTTGGTGTGAAAATCAGTGATTTCAGGTTATTAAATAGGTGTTTTGGCAACCAAGTGCCTCACAAAGCATGGTGGGAGTGCTTCCCACCCCATGCTTGTCATGCAGCACAAAGATCCTGCCCCAGGCTCTCAGCATATGGGACAAAAAGTAAGAGAAGCACAGCATGGGATGAATTTTGGAATGTGTGGCTGCTTTCAGCCCTGGCATGGCAGAAAGGGGAAGGTCCTTGCATGGACCTTGTCTAAATTATCAGCATCCTGTGGAGCTGAAGTATCTATCCAGCTACTGATACACCCAATAGTAAAAAAACCAAACAAAACGGTTCACCTGATAACCCCTCTGCAGTTTCTCTGTTGAAGATTTTATGTATTTCAAAAAACAACCCACAAAAAATAAGCCTCAAAAACCCCACCCAAAATGGTCGACTCTCCAGCTCTTCTAAGAGCAAAATTTTACATCCAACTTAAATGCTTAAGATGAAGTTTTAAGCATCAGCTAGATCAAACTTAAACACAGAGGATGTAATAGACAACTTTTTGGAATTTAACTGAAATTAAAATCCTCTCACCCAAATTGTGCCCCACTTAAAATCTTATGCACAAGTGTTTGGAACAGCTCCAAAACCTTTAGCAATTTCCACATAGTACAAAGAGAACTTACCTATTGCCAATTACATAGTGCCTTTACCTATCAAAGCCATCATTTCCTCAAGGCATCCACAGAGTTTCTTTTGTAAATGTCTCTTATGTGGCAACAGGGAGCTCACTGTTTAATAGCACCAAATTCTCATTCTGCTTTTCAACACAACAGAGTTCCCCAATGGTTTGGTTATGGATCACAGAATTGTTTAGGATGAAAAAACCCTCTGAGATCATCAAGCCCAACCATCCCCAACACTGCCGAGGTCACCACTGACCCCTGTCCCCAAGTGCCATATCCACACAACATCTAAATCCAGCCAGAGATGGGGACTGCACATAAGCAGCTGTGCCAGGGCTGGACAGCCCTTTCCATGAATAAATTTTCCTCAATATCCAAGCTGAGCCTCTCCGTGCCCAGCCTGAGGCCATTCCCTCTCTCCTGTCCCTGTTCCCTGGGAGCACAGCCCGACCCCCCGGCTGTCCCCTCCTGTCAGGAGCTGTGCAGAGCCACAAGGTTTCCCCTGAGCCTCCTTTGCTCCAGGCTCAGCCCCTTCCCAGCTCCCTCAGCCTCTCCTGGGGCTCCAGCCCCTTCCCTGCTCCCTTCACCAAGGCTGCTTCAGCATCGCAAGAAAACAACACTTTTCCCTTGACTTTTTACCCATTGCTGGCTATTTGTCACCTGCAGGTAAGACCAGCTCTTCAGCAGGACAATGAACTGCTCTGCCTTGGCAGCAGACTGGGATTGGGAGGAAAACTCCTTGTTTTCAATTTTTAGGACAGGCAAAGACCAAACAAGGAATTAGCTAATAAAATCCTCTATATTCCATGGTAAAAAAAGAGAAGAAATCTTGAATAAATTGTGTCAGACACTGTAGCATCTGAACCCTGTTTGCTACCAGAGATAACAAGATAACATACTTTTCTTTGTGTCTCAAACCAGTCTTGGTTTGTTTCAAACCAGATTTCCAGAGTCTGGCGGTGCAATATGATCCTTTTCTTGACCAAGTTGAAGGATAAGCCATTTTTCCCCTCATCTGGAAACAGCTGACAACAACATACTCTGCATTTATGGAGTACTTTTAATCTTGGTTGAAGTGTTTATGGACCATGGGCCTTGTTCCACTTTCAGCTGCATCTGTGCAAGCCCATGCTTGGCTGGGAGGGAGATAAATTAAAGGAGGGCAGAAATCACTGCAGTGTGTGCAACAACAAAACAAGAATTAACTCCATATGAAGCCCATTTGGCTCTGGCAGGGCTTATTTGTTTTCTCTGTGTTTTTCTTTACTCCTGCTGCTCACTGTGAAGGGAAGATAAAGAGATGGCTGTAGATTGCCTTGCATAATAGAGCAGAATTTATTCCAGAGATTTATTTGGTAAGGGAAAAAGAGTAGATGTTGGAGACCTTAAAATAGATCAAAATCCTATCTTTTCAGGTGCTGTACAGGTACTTACTAAATAAAGAGCCAGGGATCTGGCAGGGATCACCCTGCATAAACCAGCAGTAAGGAGTGTGGGGAGGGAAATGAAGGTCCAGAGCAAGAAAGGTGAATTAGCCAGGTCACAATACCCATCAGTGGCTCCCAGATCTCTGCAGTACCCACTAAATAGCTCTGCAGAGATGCTCTGGATAAATTACCAACTCCAGGAAGCACAGCTTCCCTCCAGGCAGTCTCAAGATCTTGAGGTCTGTCCCTGAACCAAAACCCCATATAACACTTATACACCACACATTATTCCCGAACCACCAAAATTCTCAGAAATTTTTAGGAAAAGCTCCCTCCAGCTCCAAGCTCAGGATCAGTGAAGGCTCATTTCCCTGGTGGGACTCAGTGCTCGTTGTGGAGCTGGAGTGATGAACCCTGTGTGTGAGGCACCTGCTTCTTCACGCTGCCCTGCTGACAGCCAGGCCCCCAGGGGCTGACCCCTTGGGGTCTGCAGAGGCTGAACATCTGCCAACACCTGCACTCACCTGGAGGGGCTCTGCTCCTTTCAGAGATCTCCTGGGGTGTTCAGTG
>NW_005054365.1:3441612-3443627 GCF_000277835.1 Geospiza fortis
CTTTCCCTAGATCTGTGTGGTTTTTTAGACAAAACAGAATCACAGAATCATAGAATCATCAAAGCTCGAAAACACTCTAAGATCACTCTAAGATCACTAAGCCCAGCTGGCCACCCAGCACTGCCACTGTAACCCCTAAACCACATCTCCCAGTGCCAGATCCTAGCTCCTCTCAAACACCTTTCAGGGATGGAGACTCCACCAGCCCCATGGGCAAACTGATCCAATGCCTTACCAGCCTAACAGTGGAAAAATATTTCCTGACATCTAATATGAATCTCCCCTGTCTCAACTTAAGGCCTTTTCCTCTGGTCCTCCCACTTCAGCCACAGTAGAAGAGACCAGCCCCCAACTCACTGCACCCTCCTGTCAGGGAGGGAGTTGTGGAGAGTGATGAGGTCCCCTTTGAGCCTCCCCTTCTTGAGGCTAAACAACCCCAGCTCCCTCAGCTGATCCTACAGAAGTTACGTGCACCTAGGGATTCTTAACCATAAAAAAACCCCAAAAGACCAAACAAATTAACACACAAGCCAACACTGGCACCTTCTCTAACCCAATTTTTTTATTTGTCTATATGAATCAAGAAATTTCACTTCCAAAACATCTCCTGTGGGATTCACTAATACTTCAAACATTTTTTCTCATTATAAGGACTGTGATGGGGCAGAGAACTTGAATGAAATTGTAGAATAGTTTGGGCTGGAAGGGACCTTTAAAGCCCACCTCATTCCACCCCCTGCCATGGGCAGGAACACCTTCCACTATCCCAGGTTGCTCCAAGCCCCCTCCAAACTTGCCTTGGACACTTTCAGGGATGGGAGCCCACCACCCTTACGGATAATAATTCTCCCCAATTTCCCATCCAGCCCTGCCCTCTGGCAGTGGGAAGCCACTGCCCTTTGTCCTAATGGTAGTAATACACACACACTGGACAATAATTACATTAATAGCTGGAGGTGAGGACATTGCAGCCAGCATTTACCAAACACCTAAAACTGTACAGAATTTACATTATGGGCTGATTCCAAGGAAAATTGGAGAGCATCAGCGATACAGGGAGTGAGGCTGTTCTCCTGCCCAGTTCTGCAGGTTCATGACATTTGGAGCACTCAGACTCCTGGATACTGATCCAGCCTTTATGACACAGTCACTCTGGGGTGTTTTCAGGCAGCATTTTTCAGATGCTGAGGATATGCAATGAAGATCAGACTTAGAAAAAGCTCGTTGTGTGTTTAAGCAGTTGGATAGGTCTAAGCAGCCCTTTTTAGGGCTGCACCAGTTGCAGAATCAGGTGGCTCACCATATGAGAAGTGGGTTGCTTTTGCCAGGGTTTGAACTAGTGCAAGGTTATGTTTCTTGAGATCTTGTCCCAAGCAGTGCTATCCTGAAAGAGGCAGCGAGATGTGGGAAACCTCTGTCTCTGTGCCAGAAAGAACAGATGTCTGTTAAACAACCAGACTCCCTCAAACATGTGTAACTGATAATATTCCAAATTAGTGTTCCAGGTAGAAATTCCGCAAGCAAACAGAGCACTTTATAATTTTTTAAGCTCAGGAGACTGGTCTCTCTGCATCAGGGAGATGTGCTCAGTCCTGGAGCCTATGCTGCTGGCCAGGCTCCAGGACTGAGTGTATCAGGTTTCTGCCTCTGTATTTGCACATGGTTTTAGATTTGGGAGGAGAAGCCCTTCCTCCTGTGACAGCCAGTTCTGGATTTCTGGATTTTCAGCTGCCCAAGTATTGCAAGTTGGAATAAATTTTAAAAAGTGTAGGTCCTGTTTAGGCTGCTAAGAGAAAGCAACTTCAGTTTTCATCCTTGCAGAGAATTTTTATGCTCCCCTTGGTATTTTTTTTATTCCCTCCATGATTCAGAGCCTTACTTTGGTATCTAAGTAACTTTCTTTGCAGCTGAGTTTGGTATTAGGGGCCACTTTTCCATGTGCCCAGGCATCTGATGAATCAATGATTATTTTTCTTGTAATATCTCTCTCTTATTTCAGTCATTTAAAAGAACAG
>NW_005054365.1:3443654-3448805 GCF_000277835.1 Geospiza fortis
CTGAACTCGCCTTCTCAACTCTTTGACTGCGCTTGATTTGTTTCTATCACATGGGAGACTGGCAAGAGCACGGATCTGACTCAGCATAAACATATTTAGGATGCTAATAAACCTATATTTTTAAGCTCTCTCACTCCCCCTCTTGTTATGCTCCCTGTTACTGTTGAGGTTTTCCATGCATTGACCACATCCAGGTTCCACCCTTGTCCTCAGTCAACCTCTTGTTACTGGCGAGCTCTGAGCTGCATCTCCTGGGACTCTTTGATTGACCTGTTCTATCATTTTCTGTCTCCTTGGCTCCTACTGGCTGAGATTGGTGGTATTCCCCATTCCTGGGAGTGTTTAAGGGCAGTTTGAACAGGCTTGGAGCAATCTGGGGTAGCAGTAGGTGTCCCTGCCTGTGGCAGGGGGTGGAACAGGGTGAGGTTTAAAGATCCTCCCAACCCAAACCATACTGGGATCTCTTCTGCTCAGAATGGCAGAACTTCTCAGGAGAGTCTTCAGCTTTTCAGAGTGGCAGATATAGAGGGGATGATGGGGTTTCAGGGCTGGGAAGTCCTGAGGGACTAACACTCCTGTGCAGACTTTCTAGGTGGTGTTTGGAAACGAGGAGTGGTTCACGAGGCTGATGCCCTCAGAGCTGCTGGTGAATGTGGAGCCGCCAGCGTGTGCCAAGTCCCGGGGCCGTAAATAAAACCAAACTGCCCTTCTGCTAAGCCATGCATCACGTAAAGCCCCTGGGAACGGGATCAGTGACTCGCTTCAAATGCAAATCGCTCTTGGTGCCGGCGGGCGCAGCCCCGGGTTCACGCACAGCGCCATTCTTTCAGCCCTGAAAGCCAGACAAGGCCTCCATGAGCAATAAAGTACCTAACTGGACTCTGACCTCGGCTGCACTGGGCCCGTGTGTGAGTGTGGATGTGTGCATGTGTGTGTGTGTGTGTGTGTGGGTGGGGGTATGTGTGTGTGAGAGTGTGTGTTTTTGTGTGTGTTTGTGAGGGGGTTTCCCTCGGCCTGCTCCTTCCCCCGGGCACTGCTGCTGTCTATGTGGTGTGGGCCTGTCCGTCACGGTCTGCTGCCTCTTGGCCGGCTTCCACCTGGCAGCCTCTCTGCTAAACCCATCAAACAAAAAATGCTCCTCCCTAGAGTCCCTTTCGCTTTCTTCGAGGTTGGGAGCTGCCGGAGAGGACCCTGGCACACCATGCTACGGCAGCAGTGAGAGAGGGAGAGGTTTCCATCATGGCCCACCACGTGTCACAAGGAGGGGTCTGCCTCTTACAAGGACAAATTTTTTAGCAGGGCTTGTTGTGACAGGATAACGAGGAATGGCTTTAAATTGAAAGACAAGGAGGCGTGTGTGGGATATTGGGAAGGAATCGCTGGCTGTGAGGGTGGGGAGGCCCCCAGCTGTGGCTGCCCCTGGATCCCTGGAAGTGTCCAAGGCCAGGCTGGACAAGGCTGGAGCACCTGGGATAGTGGAAGGTGTCCCTGCCCATGGCAGGAGGTGGAATGAGATGATCCTTAAAATCCTTTTGAACCTAAACCAGCCTAGGATTTCTTATAATGAGCTAAAGAACTTGCTATGCTGACCCTGGCTCTGCACATATCTAACAGCATCACCCTAAAAATTTTGTTATCCAGAATCTGTGCTGGAGACTCAGATCACAACATACTCTGTGGAAATAGTGCTGGGAGATGTCCATTTTTTGTCTGGACATCTCTGTAATTTAAGCTGTTGGAACCTGGATCTCGAAGTCTTGGGGAAAAAACCAGAAATATGGTCTGTGGAGATCAGAGGAAACTATCAAATGCTAAGGACAGAACAGCCGACAAAATTTAGCAAAACCGAGGAAAAAGAAAGATAAAATCACAATGATTGCATGAGAAGAAGGGCAGAGAATAATTTGGATTGATAGAAACATTTCAGATACAGCTGCTACAGAAACCTTTGCCAAGTGGAGTTTAGCAGTTGGCAGATGTTGATTGCTCACTATTACTGTCTCTAGAGGTGTATCTTCACTTTTTTGGCACTCTCAATCTGCCTGCTTTCCTTTCCTTGTATTCACAATGTAAATTGTTTGGGACAGAGACTCTCCTTTTGGTGCATGGTGGATTTTTCCTAGTAGGTCTCTGAGCATTGAAAATTCTACTGGCAATTATATTGAAGACAGCTTAACCCTGAGGAAAGGATTTTTGACAACCTAGAAACAGTCAAGATGCTCCTTTTTTCCTGCCAAAAAGTTAATTTGTGATGAGTTATGGGTTTGAAGCATACACAAGGAGTAGATACATAAACAGGAACACTAAGTTCTGTTTATGAGAAACCTGCAGAAACTCAAAAGCAACAAATCTTTCTTCACTCAGCCTTCATCCCATGGTCCTTACAAAAGCCTCTTTCCAGTGGACACTCCCCAGCTTTTCCTTGGCTGTCTGGGAATGCTTCAGGTAATTTTTGAGCCATGATAACCAGGCATTTCTGCTTTACTCTGCTTCACCACCTTTGGCTTCTCAGAGTGTTTCAATAATTGCATCAATGAGCAGACAGACAATGACCGTCACAGTAAATATTTAATAGTTAAGGTGCATATGTGTTTAAGTCATGATGGGCCTTCCCTGCTAGGATCCTATTTATCTGGCCATGGATCTCATCTGTATATTCTACCCACCTACTTCAGCCCCCAACTGAGAATCCCTGTCAAATCTTCCCAACACTCCTGGAAAGTTTAAAATTAGATCAAATCTCCGTGGGTGGCTCTTACTTCTAAAGTGGATGAAATCCAAACATGAGCCTGAGCTGCACACAGTTTGGAGGCTGCTCTGGGAGGCTGAATCCATCCAGCCACCCTTGTGCAGAGGCCAAACCCTTACATTGCCCAAAGCACAGCCCCCAGAAACGCGTTAGAGCTGGGATCAAAGATCAGAGGGAACGGAGAATTGCTGCTGGACTAACCCCCCTCACCCCTAGCACGGTGAGAGTTTCATGCCAACAGAAACACAGCAACAATTTATTGTTTTTAATCACTTCGAGCTCAAACCTTTCTTAAAAATGCTCCTTCAAATTTCAGGCTCTGAATCAGCCACGTGCCTGGGGCAGGTGTCCTGCAGGAGGACACGGTGGCCCACACAAGGCCAGCGGGTCACATTCCCAGGTGGTCGTTTGACCAAGTGGAGCACAACAGATGTGTGATGGAAATCTCTGTCCATTCTCTGTGCACAGGCATTTCCCTGAGTATATAGGCCATTTTCATCACCTCTGGGACATTATTTCTGCCAAATATGAATGTCTGAATCGGTTCCCCAACATCCAGTGCAATAAATTTCCAGTTTTGAAAGGGTTTCCAGACAAACAATACTAAAGTTAAGTATTCATAATGTAAAAGTACAGTAATTTCCTTCTTCAATACAAAATAAAACCCAGGAAAAAGATCCAGAAACATTTTAGATTAGAAGTGCCAAGGTAGTCAGACAAGTGGCAACTCAGTACTTTTCTTTTTTTCAATTTAAAAATTGAGATAATGGATATTCACAATCCATAATATGGAGATTGACTTCCCATTTATCCAGGATGAAAGTCTCTCTGCAGGAGGTAAGCTCAGCTGAAGAAGGAATTTGATGAAATATCTCTTGGAGTCCATCAGGTTGGAACAACTTTCCTCATTTTGGGATGTGGAACTAAGTCAGGGTGGTAACAAGCACTTTTTAATGAAAACCGGTCAAGACAGGGTCTGTCTGCTTTTTAGTACTCTGGTGGAGAGACCACTCTGAAATATCAAAGAGCACTGATTTGCAGTCTCTTCTTCAAGCTACACACAATTATTCCTATAAATGAGAGCTGTTCCTACACGGACAGGTTGGATTTGAGCTTGGTGGTCCCTCACCCCACTTTAAATGTTGCAGGGTCTGAGCAAAAAGGGATATCTCTTTCCTGGCTGGGCTGGGATGTGCTCTGGGAGCTCGGAGGCACATCCTGCAGCAGCATGGCTGGGGCTTTGGGAGTGTCATGGATACTGCCATGGAATCCTTCAGGTTGGAAAAGCCCTCTAAGTTTATCAAGTCAACCATTCCCCAAAGCACTGTCAGGCCCACCAGTCACCCGTGTGCCCAGGTGCCACTGGGGACTCCATCACTGCCCCAGGCAGCCTGTTACAGGGTTTGACAACTCTTTCCATGAGGAATTTTTCCTAATATCCAAACCAAACCTGCTCTGCCGTAACCCAAGGACGTTTCCTCCTGTCACTGGTTGCTTGGGTGTCCTGAGCACATTGTGCCTGTGGGTGGAAACCCTGCTGAGTCCAGCCCTGGATAGCAGGTGCCCAGCTGGGCTCAGTCCTATTCCTACTGCCCTTGGGAACGTGGTGTGAATTATGCTCTGTGTAAACATCCAAATTATGTCTGGGGTCATGTTAACTTGGCTGGGGGAGAGGGGCAAAAAAGGAGAGAGACACGGGTACCTTTTGGGGGTAGGGTGAGGGACACAGACACCCTGCAGATTTCAAAGGCCCTTTCTTTGTCTTTCTTTGAGTTCTTTGAGCCCAGAAAGTTTATTTTCCCTCCGAGTCTTTCTTCTTTCTCTTTAAAATGAATGTTTGCTTCTATTAAAATCCCTCCCAGACTACAAATGCCAGTCTTTCTCCACTTGTGATGCTGCACTCCCCATCAAAACAGGATGAAAAGCCAGTCCTCCCAAATTCTGGGGGAAGAGGGGGTTTTCTTGTGGTTAAGCAGATTGCTCTCTGGGTCATTATTTACAACAGGAGTGCTGCAGAATTGTCCTTGTGCATGAAATTCCCTTGAAAAAGTGCAAGTCACTTGAAGCAAGAAAGGTTGTTTTAATTCCACAAGGCGAAGAAACTTTGGGCTTAGACAAAACAACCTGGTGTGAGATATCAGCTGGGTGGTTTATCCTCACCAGGCTCCTCAGGGGTGGCTATGGGAACAGATCCGAAGCCAATTTAAATGACATATTGAATATTCAGATATCTGTAATGAAAAAGCATTTTCTAGCACTGATTTTTTTTCAGTGCTGAAGGGAGCAGTGCCTCTGAGATAAAACTGAGAATGTCACTTCCCCTTGGGGCCCAGCTCCGTTCTCTGGTAGGCAAAAGAGCGATTAACATATTTTATTGTTTCTTTTTCCCTGCTTTGCTTTGG
>NW_005054365.1:3448815-3457686 GCF_000277835.1 Geospiza fortis
GGCTTTTTAAAGTCTCCAATTTGGCACTTTTACGTAGGATTTCGACCCCAATAAACAGGGAGGCAGCAGCTGTGAGCAGCAGGGAGGGCGGCTGGGAGGGCAGGGTGTGCAGCAAACAGCTGGTATTTGTGTTGTCAGCCTGCAAATGCTGTGTTTCATCCCCTGTGTGCTTGTGATACTGGTGCAAAAGGATGTGCTCAGATGCAGCAGATCTCCAAGAAAGTCCAAAACAAAAAAACATTTCTGCAGCCGTGTCCTGCTGCAACTTGCACCACCAGGAATTCCTGAGCCCAGGATGTCACCTGCAGCTTGGGTGGACTTTACTGCCTTAAAAACCTCTCATCCTGCCCTAAAAACCTCTAATCCTGCCCAGCTTGTCCCCACTGAGGCCAATATCATCCTTTCCACGGTTTCTACAGCTTCATGAGGCAACCAATGAAAAAATATTGGGCCAGATGACCTTTAAACCTCCCTTCCAACCCAAACCATTCTGTGATAAAAAAGACTCTTGTGACACCGTTTTTGAAGCTTCTCCCTGGTGGTTCAATTTTTTGTACCCCTGCAGCTGGGCTGCAAGAGTGTGGATGCAAAGTAGGCAGACTGGTCATCAAAATGGGACCTGCAACATGCTTTTTAATGCTGTACAAAAAAGTGAATATGTAGAGATGTGCCTTCTAATTATCCATGGAGATGATAACTATAAACCTCTGCTCCTGGATATGGTTACAACACCCTTCTTTCTTTTAAGACAGTTTCCTTGTTTCCTTGCCGCTTTTTCTTGAGCAGCTCTGAGGCTGGAGCATAGGGATCATGGTGGGATCTCAAAACCCAGCAAAGCAGATGCCTCACTTCAGAATATTTGTAGCTGTTGATACCAGTGGTGAAGCTTGGCAAAAGCCATGTGATGTTAAGAGGAAGAATGAGCTCAGTTCAGCTAATTCTCATGAAAGTGGAAATCGAAGTCACAAGTGCTAACAAGAACCTTCTCAAAAGTGTTTGCTGCCTGTTGCCTCACACTGCTTTGGGCAAGCAAGGCACAGCCAGGATTTGGGTTACTCTCTTAGTGCATTTTGTCATTTTTCTTGTAAACAGGACAAATACCTGATAGGAAAAATTAATTATAGGGAGGTTCAATATGTGAGGCGGAAAGCCAAAGAGGATGATATTTAAGAGGTTTGCAGCTCAAATATTTGGCTTTTCATTGGATTTAAAGCTGGTTCTAAACGACAGTGTTTCTGAATATATATGTTTTCCAAAGTCCCAATTTCTTAAGTCCAACAATTCCTGTATATAACTGTAGTGCTGCCAGGCTATGGGGTGTCTTTCACAATTCTTGTCATTTCTGTGATGCTCTTCTAGATCCCAGTTTCTTGTGTTTGTGAAAAATTCAGCTTTTGTTAAGTAAATAAACAAAGTTCCTGGTCATATTAATTGTAAGGTTAAAAACAAAAACAAAAACAAAATGAGAAAGAGGACCTGGAGCCATGGTTCAGATGCTGGGGATTCTCTAAGGAAATAATAAATGATGTTTTCTAGGTTGCCTGGAGGTGTAACAGCTCCCAGAGGAGAGATACCTCCTCAGGTTCCCTCCAAGAGTTCTCTTCCACAGCCTCCCTGGCAAAGCCATCCATAGGGACTGAGGGAGGTGAGTCAGCTATCAGCCAAGGAAGGTGCAGAAAGTACAGGAAAGCTTCCTGCCCATGGACAGGAAAGCTGCTGGCTTGGGAATGTCCTTCCTAGTATGTCTCTGGCAGCTGGTCATGGAATCACAGAAGGGTGGCCTGAGGATGGAAGGGGCCTTAAAAACTCATCCCATTCCATCCCCTGCCATGGGCAGGGACAACTTCCACTATCCCAGGGTGCTCCAAGTCCTGTCCAGCCTAGCCCAGGACACTTCCAGGGATCCAGGGGCAGCTACAGCTGCTCTGGTCACCTGTGCCAGGGCCTGGCCACCCTCACAGACAGGAATTCCTCCCCATTATCCCATCTGTCCCTGCCCTCTGGCAGTGGGAAGCCATTCCCTGTGTCCTGCCACGACATGCTCTTGTGAAAAGTCCTTCTTCATGTTTTCTGTTGGCTCCTTCAGGCAGTGGACAGACACAATTAGGTTTCTCTGGAGCCTTCTCTTCTCCACGCTGAACAGCCCCAATCCTCTCAGCCTTCTCTACTCTCATAGAAAAGGTCTAAGAAAGTGGATTGAGTATTTCCTGCTAGGCAGGAGACATTCAATGCATTGAAGTAATGACGCCTCAGAGCCAAAACTGCACTTTTTAACCTGCCTTGGTAGCTGCAAAGGCGAAACAAAGATGTAAGAAGGGCAGGGACCTCAGCAGTCTCCTAAGCTCCCTGGTCCTTAAAAATCCAGGTGCTCTAGATGAAGTAAGAAACCAAAACTCATGGCACCCTATGAGTTTCATGGCACTCTGTGAGTTTCACAGCAGCGTTGGTGCTTTAGGGAAAACTCATTTCATGTGAGCCCTGGTGGCTCCTGGGGAGCTGAGAGCAGCCAGGAGCGCCTCCTTACCCAACCCTTCCAGCTGTGAGTATCGGTGCCACTCAGAATAGATGGGAAATCTGCTGCTACTCGTCGCCAGAGCATGGTGGGTGGTGGAGCCCTGCCAAATGTGGGTGTGTGCGGCCTGGCAACGGATCCATGGTGCAGAGAAATAAAGGGAATGCGCAGAATTTTCCAGGGGATGTTTGCAGAGCAGTTAGGCAGGGGGATTGTTTGATGGAGGCTGCAGACACCTGAGATCCTGCAGCATCTGCTCGATGTACAGAAGGGCCAAACTTCCACTTGGAAGGATGCTCTGACAGCTCCAGTGCTCTCCCATGCCAGGATCTCTCCTGGGTCCAACCCTCCCTGCATCTGGAGGTTCCCTAATCCTCCCTGAGCCCCTCAGTGCCTTTAGCCCCTCATTTTCCCTGAATCACCCTACCAATCACCCACAGAACAATGGCACTATTACACTGCGAGATACCTCTTCACAAACTCACCTCTATAGACATTGTAGCAACAGCATAAAATATCCTTCGTTTAAAAAAAAAAGTCTATTCCTTGAGCAGGAAAAATATGGAGTGGTCAAAATAATTGAAAGAATGGTGGTAGGTAGAGGTTTACTCAAAAATACTTGAGTTCATGTGGTTAATTGTTCTACTCATCAGCATTTAGGCAAGAAAATTACTTGAATCTGAAAATTTATTACTGCCTTCACAAACTTTTTATTGCAGTTTTTGGATTGTTGCACAAAATTCAGTACAACTGACATCAGCTATAAAAACCTAATACAGCTGGAAGAAAGGAAAATCTCAGCAGCTGAGAGAGCAAGAGAGAATTCCCTACTTCCATTTGTTTTGTATTTGTGCCCAGTTTCTGTATTCCCTGGGGATCTTTCAAAGACCATGATTACAAAACGCAGGAAGGTGTGTTTGGGAAGCTGAAGCACCAGACAGTAGCACCCAAAAACGGCCTTCAGATGGATTTATCAAAAAATTTACTACCTCCAGAGTTAATGAAAGCCTTTGAAGACAGTGGTGTGATGCACAGGAGATGAAGGATTTGTTGTAGTTTGTTGCGCGATGTTGGGAGACGTGCCACGAGCCCACGTAATGCTGGCAGTGACACCCTCCCCTCACTGTGCACTCACCCAGCCTGCTCCTCGAGGCTTCAGAGAACACTGACACAGCCAGGACAAGGCAAAGGAACAGGAATAATAAAGGCTAGATGGACACATTAAGTGTTTTGTCATTTCAGATCCTTTTCCCTGCCACCACTGACAATACTCATTTTGTAAGAAATTATCCCAAATAGGAGTTCACTTTTCTTTCTCTTTTTCCCCCAAAAACCACCCAAAATTGGAGACAGAGAAAGAGAGAAGGTGAGCACACCATACCCCTTATTTTCTGGGACTCATAATCCCATTTTACTGTCTATCAGGACAATGCTGAAAAGAGAGTATGTCAGTTTGGGAATATTTTGCAGGTGGGGTTATAAGTCAACTGAAAAATGAAACAAAAAAAATCTGTTGGCGTCCTTCTTTCCCAGACACAGCCAAGATTCCTGCTTTGACTTGACCCAGGCGAGGGAGGGAGTGCAGCCTGTTCCTCCAACACACTGAGATGCAAGGGGTGTTTGTTTTCTGTTATCAGCAAAGGGTGGTGATGAGCTTACTGTCCATGAGATAATCTTTTTTTTATTACTGTGGGTTACATCAAGTGTACCATGGTTTGGAACAACAATGAAAGACAAAAATCCCCCCCAAAACTGTAAAAAATCCCCACCCTTCTCTTTTGCATTGGTGATAAACTGGTATTTTTTGTCAGAGTGCCCACCCTGAAGCGCGCTTTAATAATATTAGTCGTTATTACATGCAGAGCGGCTTTTCATGTCACATGAGCCAGGCTTGAAAGCAAATCCCAGCCTCTCTGTGAAATCCACTTGATCCTCGTGTTGAAACACAGCTATTTCCAAATGATACAAAGCACCTGTTTAGCAGGGAACTTGGGCAGGAAAATCCCATATTCCAGTCAGAACAGCAGGAGGAACTTCTTGGCTGTTCAACAGAATTGCTCACTGACCACACAGGGCAGGTTACAGGTCACTGTCGTACTTCCACAAAAATTGTTCCAACATGGAAATGTTTCAACAGCTCCCTGACCAGGGCTGAGTCAGAAAGCATTGTCCTCTGCTTCCACCCCAAATTTGCACCCATCTTTTTGCCATGATCAGAGGGGACAGGCATTCAGCTGCCATGGCTATAGGATGATGTGTCATTAATGTAATTATGGTGTTGATAAGAGAAAAAGATGATCCAAAGATCCCCAGCAAGTCAAGGCCCTTTCTTATGAAGGAGAGCTTTGAGAGCATTTCAGAGGGAATCCCAAAATGGTTTGGGTTGGAAGGACCTTAAAAGCTCATCCTGTCCCCCCTCTGCCATGAGCAGGGACACCTTCCACTGTCCCAGCCTGTTCTGAGTCCCATCCAGCCTGGGACACTTCCAGGGATCCAGGGACAGCCACAGATGCTCTGGGAAACCTGTGCCAGGGCCTGCCCACCCTCACAGGGAAGGATTTCCTTCCAGCACCTTTGCTAAATTCCCCCTCTATTTAAAACTGTTTCTCCTTGTCCTATGACTATTTGTCCCCTGTAAAAAGCCACTTTCCAAGGCAGAGGAGATGTTTCTCAATGCACTAAGGCATTAAATACAGCAGAAACTTTTTAAGAGAGCAGTTGGAGACTACTCAAAATAAATTGCTGGAGGATACTTAGGGACCTGTTATTCCTGTGCTTGCAAAAGCTGAATGAATAGTTTTTATCCAGATTCATTCCTAGCTGTTACAAAATCAGTCATATTCTGCAGTGTAATTAAGATGACCTCTTCCCATCTTCACAGCCCCACACAGTAATTCAGGGATGTAACTTGTGGGTCTGACACCATCCCTCACTCACGGTATCATCTGTGGAGCACAGGGACCCCAGCCCACCCCGCTCCCGCTGGACACACGCTCCCAGGACTCCACCCCGGCGCTTAAAACTGCACCAAAAGCTCCAACAAAGTCACGATGCCCGCCAGATGCGCTGCCAAACCTGAGGAGGATGTCTCCCATGAGCAGGAGTGCGTGGATAAGAGAACAATGCGATTTGGGGCAGACAAAAGGCTTGAAATCTGAGCCCACCGAAGTATCCAGGCAGCAGCTGCAGCAAACAGTTCCCGGGCAGATCCTGTTAAAGGAGAAGGATCTGCATTCACCAGCTCTCCCAGGTGCCATCACAGCAAGGAGAACGAAGATCTTTTGCTGTCCACGGCTGCCTGACAGGAGAGGGCAGCCAGGTGGAGATGTGTGTTTTCTGCCGCAGAACAAGTGACAGGATGAGGGGAAACGGCCTCAAGGTGTGTCAGGTTGGATATTGGGGAAAATTTTCCATTGAAAGGTTGTCCAGCCCTGGCACAGATTGCTTGGAGTAGTGTAAGAGTTCCCATCTCTGAAGGGATTTAAAAGCCCTGTGGATGTGGCACCTGGGTACATGGGACAGTGGTGGCCTGGCAGTGCTGGGGAATGGTTGGACTCAGTGGTCTGGGGGTTTTTCCAATGTAAACCTTTCAATTATTCTGTGATTTCCATCGAGCAGTACAGAGAGAGAAGGGCCAGCTGGACCATCCAGCCTGGACACAGAAGGCTCCTCGGTGCCCTAGGGCTGCGAAGACTTTTGGCATTCCAGTCTCAGCCAGAGAGATTTTCCATGGTCAGTGGAGATAATGAACACTTGCCTCATATTTATCCTTCTTCTTAGGGAGGAATGGACACTCCTGAAGAGCACCTTAGGCTCTGCTGCCTGCAGAGAGGATCTGCATGGCCACATGAGGGGAGTATACCATGAAGCTGCTCTATTTCCAGATGTGTCCTCCCCAAGGAGTAATTTTTATCTGCATTAATATTTACATTTTTTCATAGCCAGTTTTGTTTCCCTACTCAATGTCAGGGATGTTGGAACAACCTATTCTTTATCAGAGCGTTTCATTCCCGAGATGTTTCCAAAACAGCTTTCAGTGCAGCTTTTGTACTGGTCCCATCACCAGTGTGTCTCTGAGCATCATGTAACCACGATTTCAGAGGCAAGTGAAGCATCATCACTTATGCTGCACACAGGCTGCAGGTGCTTTGGAGGTTTTTGGTGTTGTTTTTTATGGTTTGGGAGTGCTCCCAGTGTTTTCCATCAGGGCATATCTGCAGAAGTACAGCGCTGAAGCTGCAGAACAGGCACACTTCCAGATTTCACCAGCTTTAGTCCCAGTATCAACTGTTTGCAGACAGCTGTCCCTGTAATCTGCAGGCTGCAGCTTGTGCAAAAGGGAAGCCAAAATAATGCAGATTACTGGACAGCTCATGGGCGGAGATGGCCAGGAATATTCTTCCTCTCACTGGTGAAGATGTGTAGGGGTTTTTTTGTTTAAATCCGCATTTTGGATGTAAAAGGAGAAGCTTAACTCCCCAGAATAGGCTTATTTTATTTGGAGTTTTTCATATGCCATCAAATTCTTGTTGTTTTTCTTCTATTTCTTGGAATTTGTATTTGTATGTGTAAGAAAAAACACATTTCCTTTCTCCTTCCTGCCATTCAGGTGTTCCTGTTGTCATTTGCTGACAGTGACAAAGAGCTTTCTAAATTTCAGTCACTTAGAAAAACTGAAAATACCTACAGAGCTTCTGCCTGGGGACTTGCAGCCACATGCAGAGGCCTGTGCACAGCTGGGAAGTGCCACTGACTCATTATTTAGGATCTCAGCCAGGTGGACATCTAAATCCAGATAATCCATGTGCTGATATACATAGAAAGAGAGGAAACAGAACCAGAAGGAGACCACAGGGCAGGACAGCACTGAAAAGCTCTGTTAAGTGATCCACTATAGGCAAAGCTGAGCTGTTGCTACTGCTAAGTGGTTTGAGAATTTTTTTTCCTGATTTTTTGGGGCAAGACGATTTCCTGGAAGGTAGGAAGTGCCAGCAAAACTTTTTTTCCCCTCAGTTTGTCCCCATCCCAGCTACTACAATCCCCCACCAAGCTGCATGTGTAAATGCTCGTGGAAGGTCCTGAGCATGAGGTGAAATTCCACTAAACTCCCTCTATTAAACACCCAATTTCACAGCTGGAGTTTGGTGGCAAAATGACAAGGGTAACCCAAATAAATGGGACACTTGCAGCTCCCAAAAAGCAAACCCACACACAGTTCTTTTTGCTTCACCCAGGGAGGTTTGATGTTTGCAAGGAAGGTCAGCTCAACTCCAGACGTATCCCCAAAGCCTTTTCATCCAGTTGTGGCATTTCAAGAAGATGAAATTTCAAAGGATCATTTGGAAATGGACATGCTGTTATGGCTATAAGCATGGATGAGCCATTTTTCGTGAAGGGGAGACAGTGTTTACTGTTGGTGAGCTGTAGAACAGATAAATAAAAGCTTTCTCAAGTGCACTCAGCTGTCTTTGCTAAAGGGAGCTGCTCTGGCTGTTGATAAAAACCTCTACAGAATGAACAGCAGTGGCATTTCCCACCCAGTGCTGCTTGCACACCTCTACTTCCACAGAAGTAAGTTTTTGTCAAGGGAAAAATAAAGTGTTTAAAGATCTCAGCTATTCAGTTGGTTTTTGGTGAAGTGATCGTGCAGTGATGGCCGTTTGCTCTGCAGGAACCAGGAGGGAGCCACCCTGTCCCCATCAGCATCTTCACTCAGCCACAGCCTGCAGACTGAGAACACAACTTTGCACCAATTCTATAAAATTGGTACAAACTGGGGCATTCAATTCTCTCATTTTGGAGATGGCTTTAATAAAAAAAATCTTTCTTGCAGGATACACATCACAGACACTCAACCTCAGGAAATTGCCTTGCATCTAGAAGGGGAAGAAAGCCCCACCAACTTGCCACCTCCATAAATCAGCCATCTGCAGAATGTAAACTGGTGCAGCGTGGCTCTATCAGCACTTACAGCTCCGAGTGCTTTGCAGAGGTTTACACAACATGAACTATTCTGTCTCTCCTAAAAGAAATCTCATGCTATAAATTGCCAAACTTTCCAGGAAACACGACAAAAACCCACCCGTCGGTGCTGACCTCCGGGACTCAGCTGTAGAGCCTGTGAAAAGGAGAAGTTTCCCTGGGGATGGAAGGAGCTGGAGAGCTGAGTTTATCTGTGGGTCTTTGGGGAAGAAGGTCACCCGCGGCACATCGCGACGCCGCTGCAACGCGAGAAGGTGTTTTGGGAAGGGGCTGACAGATGATGGGGGGAAGCGAGGAGGAGACCAATGCATTCCTCTCCTTCCTGGCCTTCACGGGCTCCAAGGACATAACCCAGAATCAGCCTGAGAGAACTGCAG
>NW_005054365.1:3457696-3465763 GCF_000277835.1 Geospiza fortis
CGTGTTTTCAGCTCTGTGGCACTGGCTGCAGGAGCAGGGGCTCCTTTCCAAGTGCTGAAACAGCTTTTGCCTATGTTTTCCCATTCTCAGATTTCTCTTAACTTGTGGACATAGCTAATGCTGCTTCTGAACCAGCCCTGGGGCCAAGAATGCTCCACTTGGCTTCAGCTTCATCAAAGTTTGTACAGTGGGTCCATCAGGAGCAACATCCTCTACCTTGTGATGTCGACCAGCAAAATCCCCACTAATTCTTGAAAATTTTAAGAGTCTGGAAGACAAGCAAGAGGGGAGGCAAATGGGGAATGAATTCCCACTGCCAGAAGGCAGGGATAGATGAGATATTGGGAGGAAGAAATTGTTTCCTATAAGGATGGGGAGGCCCTGACACAGGGTGCTCAGAGCAGCTGTGGCTGGGTTATCCCTGGAAGTGTCCAAGGCCAGAGTGGGCAGGGCTTGGAGCAGCGTGGGACAGTGGAAGTTGTCTATGGCAGGGGATGGTACTGGATGAGCTTGAAGTTCCCTTCCAACCCAAACCATTCTGAGATTTTGTGATCTGTGATGCTTTGAACAATTGTATTAATACTGGTATAACTGGGGTTTGGTGGAAAAACACAGGGCTGGTTCCTCCCTGTTGAGTCAGTTCTGGGAAAAGTGGCCAAAAAGTTGGCCTGGTACATGCTCTTTTTCTGTTTAAGTTATGCACACACACTGAGCGGAAAAGAACCATCTTTCTGTAAGAGTGCTCAGCACTTAACAATTTGTTAATAATTGGTACATTTAAAAAGCGTTTTTGCTTCCTGTTTGGTTTGCAGCATAATTAATCAGTGACAATCTCCAGCTGACGAGCTGGGGATATCCACAACAGGAGTAGACACACAACCAGATTTTTACTCAACTTTGCAAGAAGATGAGCTTCACACAACTTCTCTTTGCCCTCTTCTTTACCTTAAACAGCTGCTCTCCTCTTAAGGGATGCCAAAATCTCCAATGGAGCCCTGGCTGCCCATGCTACCTGCATGGTAGCCCCAAACCTGCTGAAGTGGGCCAGGAGATTTGACTCTGCTTCTAAGAAACATCCTTGACATACAATAAAAAAGCCAAATTATGAAAACAGGAAACCACAAGTGGTTTCACCTCTAGTAAGTTCAGCTGTTCAAGAGAACCAAAATAAACCCTGAAAACACACTGAGCTGCATTTTCTGAGGCCAACTGTGCTGAAACACTCTCATTGCTGGCTGTTTTCTGTCCCCCTACATGGCCCAAGACATCACCCTGCTTTTCAGAGCATCACCATATCAGTGCCCAGTTATAATGTCACTCACAGTAAGGAATTCTTCTCATTTCTCTGGTTTTGGCAACCTTGCCCTGCAGCCAGACCTCCCTCTAGTCTTGCTCATAGACAGCAAGGAGGAACTTCTCACAGACCTCCATCCTGAGGGAATTAGGGTTAATCATGTGAGGAGAAGGAGGTCTGGGAGCTCTGAAGTCTCCCTGGTGCCCCTGAGGAGTCACAGCAAAGGGACTGCACTACTCTTATGCTTGGCTCCCAACAAAAGCCTGATATCCCATGTCCATCTGTCCTTCCCCTCCTTGGCCCCTGGTCCACACCAGCTGCATGCCTGTAAAGAAAAATGCTGAAGAAAAAAGTTCTGGTGGAAGAACACATAGGGGATTCCACACAGGTGAGTGTAAAATCTTCCCTCACCCTCTCATGCAAAAAAGGTCCCCAAAGAGGGACTTAATGATCCCCAAAATGTGCCAGAAGTAGCAAGTTCCTGCTTCTGTCTGAACATGGAGGAGCTGTGGCAGAACACACCTTCTCATTTTTAACCCAATAGAGAAAATCACAGGATTTGGGGTTGTGTTCTCCTTCCTTTCCCTGAGTTCGTTCACATCACAGGCCATAAAACCCTCCCCTTCCCCCTCTCCATGGAATCCTTGTATGATCTGGCAAACCTGCAGGAGGGCACCTGGGCCATGCCCGGCTCCTGCCCATTCACCTGAACAAGGCTGCTCAGCCTCAGCTCACGTTTGTGCATAAAAAGCACAACTAGATCAGGATCCAGAGACAAAAAAACCCCAGTCCCAGAGCTGAGAGGGCACGATGGAGAGATCACCCCTTGAGAGCCTTCCTGGCTTTTGGCAGCACTTCACTCATCCAAGCCCCTTCTCCATAGGTATGCTGCCCTCTCCCTCATCCCCACCTCCTGTGCCCAGGAAGAGACAGGACAGGGTCATCCAGGCTGGGCAGCCACAGCAGCCCTGCGTGTGCTGCTTCTGGTGCCAGTGCTGTGCTGTGGGCAGGACATGGCTGGGAAAGGCTGTTTCACCTCCCTCCAGCCATCACCTGAAGGAGTAGGAAACACCTCCCCTACAGCCAGCAGAGGAGTATTTCCAGAAGGAGCATGATCTCACCTTAGAAAGCAAGATGTAAGAAAATGCATGGGCAGACGACTTTGTGAAGTCTTGTTCCAGAAACAAAAAAAAGATAAGGAAGCAACAGAAAACCACTGTCTTCCTGAAGCTGTCGTGCTGCAGCAGCTACAGAGAGACTTGGGATGACTAACATTCCTCCTCCAGCAGCCAAATGACACACAGCTCACCTCCACAACAGAAAATAGATCAGAGATTAATTTATTGTAAATAGAAGGTGTATCCAATAACACAGCGCTGAGAAATGGGAAAAACATGGGAAGGATTTCAGGCAAGGGTGTGCCTGAAAGCAGAACACTGCATGTCAGGAGATTCATTAATGTGCAGTGCCGTGGGACCCCGAGTGAGGAAATGAGCTCATCTTTTCATCTTCAGAAATCCCATCTCTTCAGCTCTCTAAAACTGATGGAATTTGCTGTCTTCATTCCCTGTCCCAGTGAGGAGAGAATTCTACTTTTATAAAAACATAACTCAATGTATTTCTCTCTTTAAATAATTCTATTAAAACTGGTCTTCAAGCAGATTGTAATGCGTCATAATTTCAAGAACTGATTGAAAATTTGAAGATGCATATGCATTATATATGTTAATTTTGTTTAAAATGACAGTAATTATGATTTTAAATTATGCAGGAAAAGACTGACAAGTGAACCATATGCTTGAAGTCTATAATAATTCACTCTGTAGTAATGAAATAATTTTTTCACAAATTATTTAAAATCAGGAACAGTCCCTTATATTTTAAAGTACATTCTCTGACAGGCATACACTCAGGCTGAATTCTCTGAGAATAACAACATGCAGATACATAAAATAAAAAAGGATAAATAAAAGCAGGTATTTCAGAAAGAAGTCAGCAGTATTTCTCCTTACAGGTGAGCTGCATCTCCTGGCGACAATTCTGAGGATGCTCTTAGTGACCAGGGCCACCAGCAGCCAGACTGCACGGGAGGGAGATGGAAGACACTTTACACCAAGGTAAGATGACTCAATGATCCCCATGGTTCCCTTCCAGGTCAGCTTATTCCGTAATTCTGTGATTAATTCCGTGATTCTGTGACTGACTCTGACAGCTGTGGGAACCAGTCATGATTTCTGGGCGTCTGAGACTGTCCAGATTTGTTAGTGTTAGTTAAGATAGTTCCAGGAACTGGTGTTAGTTAAGATAATTCCAGCAGCCAGTGCTGCTCCTGCCACAGGAGGAAATGCACAGGTAATTAATTGCTCCAAGTTCTCGCAAGCACCCGCGGCAGCTTCGTCATTGCATTAATTGGGTGATTTGCCTGCAGGGTGAAAACACAAACCCTGGCTCACTCCTCCAGGTCAATTCACAACTGAAGGAGTCCACCTGGAACTAACAGTCAGCTGCCTTCCTGTGGTCATTGAACAAATAAAGAACCTGCATTAAAAAATCTTTAAAATTGGTTAAGGGTGGATTTTTGAGTCCATGCCTCCAGTCCAAACAAGAACAGGTAGTACATAAATCCATACTTCAGCTTCGCCCCAGGTGAAGTCTGATGATGTGTCCTGCATGTTTCACTTTTTCTCTTATGCTACAGGGTACATTGGGACTTTCTGTTTTGCAACAGAAAATCCCAAATGTTTTTTTTTTTTGACCTCCACAGCATGATTCAGGAGCCTTCCAAGGTTCAAAACATTTCCTAATATCAAAGTGTGCTCTTCTTCCCACCTGATTTTTAAACACAAAGCAGTTCATCCACTGTGTGGATACACACCCACTTAACTTTAAGCCAAACACAAACCATTTCTGTTTTGGGGAAGCACAAATGTTTGATCTCTTTGCTTGCACAATGTGACCGTGAAGAAGGTTAAACAGGATGACACTAATTTTAGAAATATGTTTCATTTTTGTGAAGTCAGAGCATCATTTACATTTGACAGTAATGAACTAAAACCATCTTTATTTCAGGTTTTAAAAGAGGAAACCAAACCAGAGCAAGTGGAGTTGGTGGCAACCCCATGGGTAGAAAACACAATTCTCTTTCCAGATTCTTTAGGTTTAAAGGTACACATCATTCACCCAGCACAGGGCTGTGAGGGGGGAGCTAACCCACAGCTCTGAACCTGACAACATATCTCCTGTCTGTATTAATTAGCATCAGATGGATATGTCAGTACGAGCACACTCTCTCCAAAATGCCTTCACTTTGACATATAACATCCTTTGACCTACCAAACCCACATCCCTCCATGGCAGGAAAACTCACCAGGACAGCCACCCTATTAAGTGATGGTGAGCATCCCCATAACCATTCCTGGGATGAGCGGACCAAACGTCCTGCGCGTTTTTTGGGGAATAACAGCCAGAAGAACAAAAGGTGTCTGAGCACCAACCAAACTCAGCCCTGACCTGAATGGAAGTGTCTCTATGTGTGCTAAAGATCTGAGCTCCCTCCAGAGCCATCTGAGATCTGATGCTCCATCCCTGGAAGTTTTCCAGGCCAGGTTGGACAGGGCCTGGAGCAACCTGGTCCAGTGGAAGGTGTCCCTGCCCAAGGCAAGGGGTGGAACAAGGTGGTTTCTAAGGTCCCTTCCAGCCCAAACCATTTTGTGGTTCTGTGTTTGTGTGATCCACTTTGCTCACCCTAATGCAGATTTCAGGTAGGACCCTGTGAAACTTCTGCTATTTCCCCCCATATAAACTAGCAGGCAACATATGCTGTCTATTGGTCTCAACACCAATATCCTGGGAGGTCTGGGCCAAAAACCCCACCATTTGTGAGAAGAGATGAGTGCCAGAAAGGTGACTTTCTCCAAGGTACCATTCACATCTTCCCTTTACTGGAAGGAGCCCAGGAACATGTCATCCATATCAGCACTTACCCATTCCTAGGATATTTCTGGTGCTGCAGGAAAACATAGTCAGGCATCATCCTGCACTCTGAGCACATGCATTACTGCTCTCCAAAACATGTGCTGAAGGCCTTGGCAAGTCTGTGTTCCCCCCAAGGACAGCTCAGATTCATGTGCTCTCTCTCCCCACGCCAGGAATGGAGGTGATAGGCAGTAGATATATCATCACACACATTTGGGGCACATTATCTGGGGTCATCTGAGAAGCAGGGTGCAATTTTAGGTCATTTTTCCTCTCTCTTGTCTGTGCACAGATCTGGGTTAATCCTCACAGGGGTTATGGCTCGTGATGCTGCTGACCAAATTTCAGATGAGAGGTGTGTCTCCTCTGCACACTTTTCATCTCCAAGATTAAAAGTTTGAAATCAAATAAGGAAATAAGCCCCCACAATCAGTATTTTGAAGCCTGAATTTGGCTCTGAGACTTTTATTTCTACAGCATTTGCCTGTGCCAGTGAGGAGGGAGAGACCACGGGGCAGAGGTGGGTCACCGTGTCCTTGCACTGCCTGTGGCACATGGCCCTGCCTGCCCTTCACCTCAGAAAGATTTATGAGTTCCTCTTTCATCTCGTAATACTTCATTTTTGCCACGTAACCTCCCCTGGACCTGCTGTGAGTCAGCAGGACTTGTCTGTTAAGGCAAGATTGATGGATGGCTCTGGAACAGATACTGCATGCTCCTGGGTCAACCAGAGGCATGCTGGCCATATCAACCATCTCTCCCCTCGCCTCTGCCCCACAGGAGGGATGGACCAGGTCCAGACCCTGCACAGAGATGCTCCAAGGGCCACTGTGCCTCTGTCCCTTCCCCAGACAGACTGAGGTGGTGATGGGATTGTGCAGCACGAAAGTGCATTTTCCATCTCCTTTGCACAAAGCTTGTGTCCCACAACTCAGGTTTTGGCTGCTGGTGAAGCTTTTTTCTGAATGGGACCAAAACATGAACAAAATATGTTCATTTGTACATATTAGGGATTGTGTAGCTGGCAAAAATATTCACTATGGGGTTCTGGCCCAACTCTTCCCACGTGGTCAAACTCTGCCTCCCAAAGCTCTCTTGGAAAAAAAAACATACCTAAAGTTGGTGCTGTAGTTTGCTTTAGAGGTGGGAACGTGTCAGGAATGAGAGATGGCTGGGAGCAAGCGCTCCCATTTGCTTAAAAAAAAAAAATCCCAGAGCTTGATATGGGAGGTCAAATCTGCCAGCTTAAATCACTTTATTTCTTAAAAGTTGCCATTCTTGGCAAATATATGGTGGCCTTCACCTAGAAGTAAGTCTGTCTGTGAATGCCATCACATCAGATGTGCACTGCGGCTTCTTTCATCCCTGTCAGAGGAGGGCTGAGGGCTGCAGCCTGAGGGTTGAAAAGATACTTTTCTTTGGAGATGCCAACAGTTTCTTCGGCAGATTTCTCCCCCTTACCCCCTCCCACCCCAACCTACTTTCACAAAAGAGACAAAAAAAAAAAAAAAAAAACCAACAACCCCTAAATGGATCCTGTAGTGTCTGCAATGTAAAGAATTAGCTGAATGGGAAGAAATGAACCATGGTCTTTATGTCCTAGTTACAGTCAGTGCAAACATTGCTGCTAATCCCTGTTGTCAGAGGGGACTGGGGAAGAGACACGGATAGATCCCACTGGGAACATTTTGTCTCTCTCAATCCACACTTGAGATCACATTTTTTGTGTGTAATAACACTGGGTTGTATTAAGAAGCCTGTGGATAACGTGAAGCTGGGGGGATAATTGCTCACTGTCCATTCCACCGAGCATAGCACCTACAGCCTTCATATGCAGGGAGGTCTCAGCAACCCATTCATTTCAGGGGAGAAAAAGAAAGCTATTCATTCCCAGCAAATCCCATTTTGCCATGGTAACCCCCCTTCCCGCCCCTCGAGCACAACAGTTGTTCACAGGAGCTGTTTAAAACAAGACAACAAAACCAAACCATTGCCCATCCAGCCCTGGCATTTTCTGCTCAGACTTTTCTGGGCAGGGATAACCCAGGGATGGGGAAGGGAAAAAGTGAGCAGCTCATTTTGTGTTGTCCCCTGCCATCCCTGGGGGCATCCCACTTGTGTCCCTCAAAGGGACCCATCCCAGGGGTGGGGTGTCCTGTACACCCCGAGCTCCCCGGTGGGATAGTGACCATGTCATGGGAGCAGGGAACAATGGGGGGAACTTATTTTCTACCCTGTTGTGCCAAGGAGAGGGCTTTGGCTTGCCAGAGCCCATGCAGGGGCTGGGGAAGAGAAAAACAGGCTCCCTGCCAGCTCTGTCCTAGTCTGGAAGGATCAGCCCTGTTTTCTGCCATCTCTTCCATGGAGAACACATCCATGGGTCCAACAGCTGCTGGGAACCAGCGCAACTCTCACCACTCTGGGGGCCTCCAAATGTCCTGGGCCCCTCCAGCCATCCTTGGGTAGGAGCTCTGGAGCTCCCAGCCCACAGCCAGAGCCAGGAAACCTGAGTTTGTGCTGCTGCTGGAGCATTTGGTGGTCACTAAAGCTGTGTTTGAGCTGCTGGGGAGGACACAGGGCATGCAGGGTTTCTCCTGGCGTAACACTGAGCAGCCTGGCAAGTGGAGGGCAGGGGGGTGGAATGAACTGATTGTGGAATCCCAGAATGGTTTGGGTAGGAAGGGACATTAAAGCTCATCCATTCCCACCCCCTGCCACGGGCAGGAACACCTCCCACTGTCCCAGGCTGCTCCAAGCCCCATCCAGCCCGGCCTTGGGCACTGCCAGGGATCCAGGGG
>NW_005054365.1:3465844-3474743 GCF_000277835.1 Geospiza fortis
CTGGAGGCCCTGGCAGGGGCTCTGAGGTGTCCCTGGAGCCTTCTCTTGTGCAGCTGAGCAGCCCCAGCTGTGCCAGGCTGGCTCCAGAGCAGAGGGGCTCCAGCCCTGGCAGCATCTCCGTGGCCTCCTCTGGACCTTCTCTGACAGCCCCACGTCTCTCCTGTGCTGAGGCCCCCAGAGCTGGGTGCAGTGCTCCAGGTGGGTCCTCTTGGGGCAGAGTAGAGGTGGGGAATCACCTCCCTTGACCTTTCCATGCCTGTTTTGATGCAGCCCAGGGAGTGTTTGGCCTTCTGGGCTGTGGGTCTGGCACACAGCAGCTCATGTCCAGCTTTTCACACACAAGAACCAGCAAACCCTGGGGAGCCTTGATCCATAAGGCCCTGTCCGACTGAAACTGTTGTACAACACCCACCCCAAGGTCTGCCCTGTGCTTCTCCATCCCTCTCCCTTCCTGATGCCCCATCCCCGTGTAGCCACTCGATGTGCAGGGAGACTTGGGGTGCAGGAATACTCTGGCCCAAACCATTTGGATCTTGCACCAAAACTACAATTCAATTTGCAGCTCCCACCAGAACAACCAAGACTGAGGCGAGCTGACCACCACCTCTTTGGCAGGAGACCCTGCTCCAGCCAGAGTAATTCCTTCCTGTAGTTATTATCTGAGCAGAGACTGATGTTTCATCACAGAACATCCATGGGGCAAGGAATCCAGGGAAATCCAGCCAAAATCCAGGCAAGCAGTGTGGGGAAGACAGGAGATCGTCAGCATGTGCTACAAGTGCTTTAACTCTGTGGCATCACCTCTGCTGAGAGCAGGGCTTCCCACAGTTAAAAATCACATCATTTTTGGTTAACCTGAATTTGCATTTGAGAGCAAATAAGGGATTCTTGGCATAAATATAATTTCAGTAAAAACTAGAATTAAGGACTGGTTTTGGTTGTTAATTAATAGGCCATTTTATTTTTGTAAACACAGAGGGAGCACAAAATACTGGGAAATGAAAGCGACTGTTTGCACCAGGTGTTTTTGAAATAAATCCCATCAACACCACAGATTTTATCCTGCACTTTTTTGTTGACTGAGGTGAATGAAGCCCTTCTGGTAACCCAGACTTTTCCCTGCTACATCCTGGGTATAAAACCCTCCCTCTCCACAGGCAAACAATGTTAGTCAGTTGGTCATACCACAGCCTATTAATATGTAGATATTTTAATCACCCTCCAGATCCTCTCACAAATTGCTCTGCCTGGCTTTTTCAAAGCACACAACCAATCTCCTGTTTTTTAGTGGCACTTCTTCAGGAGTTTCTCGTCTGTCCAGAGCACCTTCTCCTCTCTAGAGACTTAGCACATTGTGGGATCTACCCCCAGCATTGCTGCCCCCTCCAAAAAAGTAACTTTAGAGTTAGAGAAGTCTCAAAGTAAATTGTCTTTGTCTAAATGAAATACCCAATTCAGCCGAAACGCCCATTCCTGGATGGAGAAACCACTCCTCTCCATTCATAAGAATGAGAATTTAATTTTGCAATGAATCCCACTAAAAAGTCCCCCTAGGAAAAAAAATCCTGTAATGACAGAGTTTGACTCATACTAAACTCACTGCAAAACTAAGTGCCTGGAGAAATGACTGCTCCCAGCTGTCTGTCCTGCCTCCTTCCCCTCCAGTGTCACCGTGTGTGTGACACAGACAGCCTGGCTCAGGCAGCAGCTGTTAAACCACTGGAAATTTCACACAGATTTAGGGTTTCTTTCATATATGAAGTGTAACCTGCAGCTGTTGAGCAGCTGCTGTGCAGGAGCTTAACCACCCGTGCAGCAGAGCTGGGGGAGGACAAGTACCTGGGGGACCCAGAGCGCCCACATTTGATCTGCTTCAGCCACAGCCCAGCCCCTGGTGCTCATCAGAGCTTTGGTTTCACTCAGGACCCTGGCTCTGGGATCTCTTCAGGGTCCTTGCTCCCCTGAGACTCCAGGTGCACCAGCCTGGTGCCACCCAGCTCAAACACCCCTGGAAGGAGCCCTGGAGAAGTGCTGCGACCTTGCAAGTGTGGGCACAGCCTCTGCACCCTGTGAGTCCTTAAAGTATTCAAACATCCAATATTTAGGTTGGAAGGTCTGCATGACAGTGAAATAACAGGATGCATTTACAGGTCATAGACTCAAGGAATTACTTGGGTTGGAAAAGGCCTTAGACACCATCAAGTCCAACCATCCCCAGCACTGCCAAGGCCACCACTGCCTCATATCCCCAGGTGTCACATCCACACAGCTTTTATACCCTGCAGGGATGGGGACTCCACCATTGCAGCACTGCCAGGGCTGGGCAGACCTTTTGGTGGAGAAGTTTTTCCTGATGTCCAACCTTACACCCCATGGGAGCCAAATCCTCTGCTATTGGACTTGTTTTTTTGTGAGGACCATCAGGTTTCTTACCCCTTGGCGATGCCAAAGTTTTAAATACTGACAGCCCTTGGCATTTTCTGGACTCCTCAGGACAGAAATGGAGCCCTGGGTTGAGCACAGGACGTTCAGGAATTCTCCACATCTATGTGGGAGCTACAAGGCTCCTGCTTGCTCCTGTAGGCAAACACATATTTATTACCTGGAGAACACTGGCTTTAGCCTCCAAAAAGGATGAAACAGCAGCATTGTTAACCTGGAGGACCACAGCCACTGTAAGAATGCAATCATTTCAGTGCCCCTCAGCCAAAGCAGCATTTTTTTCTGCTGTTCAGCTTTTCTTGGGGTTTGCAGCTCCCAAACAACCCAAAATGCCAGCAAAGACCAGAAGCTACCCTGGGGCTGGTATTTCCACAGGCTGAGCCACAGCAGTGTCTTGGAGCTGCCCTTTCCTACCTTTCTCCATGTACATTTCCCTAAGGCACTGAGGAGGTGCCCGAGTGAGGCTGTCCCAGGATCCTGTGATGGCTTTAACAGATTGACCATGACCACTGATTTACACCATCAGCCTCCTGATCAACAACTGTCAGGTTGCCACCATGGACAGAAGAATCACCCAGTTTTGCCACAGTTCTCTCATCCTCTCTAGACAAGCAAAGAAAGCCAAGCAGAAGTTGGCTGAGAAAACACAATCAAGTAATTTCTGTATCCTTCTCTCCATGGAAAGAGAGTTTTAGTTAATTTCATTTCATCTAACCTCCCCCATTCTGTTTTCCATGCAAATGATCTTATCCTCTCACCATAAAAGCTCAAGAAAACATCAGATTGTTTGCTGTTGCCACAAAGTTGTTTTTATTGATAAGTACAAGTGAATTTATTTGGCCTGTTGGTGGCTGTTTAAGAAATACTTATGAGAAATGCTCCAGACCAGTTCCGGTGGTGTTTCATCAGTGGTTCCTAGAGAGAATGCCAGAACTGTGTAGTATTCACTCACTGAAATTAATGGGGAAAAAACTAGCATTGCAGGACACCACTCTATACCAACCCTGTTGTGGGTCATGTTTTTGTCACACACATCACACTGTGAGCGGTTTCCTAATTTCTTCACATGAAATTAATGAAGAAAAAAATTCAGGTTTACATTTCAAGCAGCCACACACCCCACAGAAGTTTCTCTGAGGGTGTAATTAAATATAAATTAAATATTTGCTCTGGTTTGTTAGTTCATAACAGCCTCAGCCAGAAGATATCCCACTGCCAACCCTGGGCTCCCAGGGTGTAAAATATTCCTACTGACAGCACAACCCTTGTGAGAGCACCAAAGCCTTGCACACACACTCTGGGTGATGGAGCTGGAGACTTTCCAAAGAGAAGCCACTGTGCTGAGGGATGAACTGTTATGATTTAGGAAGGGACCTGGGGCAGAACCTCAGATCCACCCACCTTTGAATTTCCCAGAGTTTTTGTGTTTGTGTTACAGCACGAATTTGTCTGTTCTTGCCCTTTGACACGTTCTGAGAACCAACAAAGCTGTTGAACTCCCACTGAAGAGCACTTAACAGAGGCTGGCATGCTTTTCCCAGGAAAAAAATCCTACAGAAAGGAACCAAAAACATCCACATCCCTGGCTGGATCTGGCCCACATGAGAGAGAATACACCTGTAGATATCAGAGTGGGTGGAAATTATAAAAATTTCAAACTTGAGAGGCAGTTTCCTGCCTCTGCAGCATCCTCTCCCTTCTCCTTTTGAAGAAAGACACTCACTGCTTTGGAATCCCAAGAATTCGGAATTAATCCCTCCCCCTATCCCCCGACTCTCTCATTTTTTTTTTAACCTTGTAGGTGGGAAATATTAAAATGCTAATTGACATTTTCAATCATTGATCATTTGAAAAACACCTGCATGACCCTGCTGATAAAATCTGTGGGAAGCACCAGCCACTGGCAGCTCTCACTGAGGGCAGGGCAGCTGCACTGGGATCTTCCAGCCAGCCAGAGGTGTTCTGACAAACTTCATTTTCACTGAGCTGTACAGAAAGTTGCAGCTGCAGTTGTTATCTGTGTGGTGGGAAAATGTGTCCTGGAGGGTTTCAGCTGAAAAAAAAATGCAATGGTATTGTATTGGAATTGCATTGATTATACAGTTGCAGTGGCATTGAAGAAGCTGGTAGCAATGCCACAAAAAAAAAATAAAAGGACTGGAGAAGTTAGTGTAAGACAGAAGAAGTATTCTCAAGCTTCTGTATCAAAAGGAAGAACAAAAACCATATTCAATCCACCATATCCACTCCGAGTTCATAATTCTGGCTGGGGCTGGGGCATCCCCATAGCAGAGAGGGTGGTAAGATTTTTAGTTATTGCACTGAGTGAAAGCATTTTCCAGCTGGGATCTTTGCCCACAGCAGATTCCATCAATTTTGTGGTCCAAGGGCACTGTTCTCTCTGGTTTAGCCAAAGGAGGGTTGAGGAGTGCTTTGATCTCTGCTTATGAGTGCCTGGACTGGGAAAATAATTAACGGGTACTAATCAACCCCAGCAGCTGAATCCAGACAAGTGCAAGTACGAGTAGATCTCCCTTTCTCCAAAGGTTTGATTGCCCACATGGGACAGCCCTTTCCAGGGAGGAAACAGACCTGCATTTCTTGGTGTCCTCAACTCCAGAAGTCACCTTTCTCAATAGTGCCCTTCAGCCCAACCCAAGCTTTTGTGTGTGAATGGTACTGGGGGCAGGAGGGAAGAAAGGGAAATGAGGAGAAACTGGATGCTTTTCTTCTGCTGAGGAAGCCCTTTGGCACCACGGACCAGCCTTTCAGCAGGCAGCACCACTTGGGAAGCAAGGCGAGAAGAATTCCCTGAAGAATGGCCTGTCCTTTACAGGAGGGAAAATTCCAAAAGCACAACTTGTTCTCCCTGCAGTGCCAACCAGCCCTGATGCTGCTCGGGGACAGCTTTGTCTGTCTGCAGTTGTGTCAGGACATTTGTTGTCACTGCCCAGCAGAGTGCTCAGCAATCCCCTGATATCCTCATCCTCCCGCTGAACAAGTCGGTGCCTTCCATATTTTTTCTGCCTCCTCTTTGTAAGGGCAGAGGAAGCACAGGAGCTGTGGCCTGGGCTGCCAGCAACGACCTGGAGGGAACAGGAAAGCCACCAAGCAAGACATTTGCCCCTCAGTGTCAGGAGAAACTCACCCAGCTGTAATGATCTGCTCAGGTTGTTCAGTGTAGAGTGTCTGTGCCCAGAACGACCCATGGAAATCTAAAGAGGTGGCCCCCAGCCACTCCTGGATGCAGCCCTGGAGATGAGGGCTCCCAGCCTACAACCCTCCCTCTGTAAAGGCTCCAGATGCTGCAAAGGAAGAAGAGAAGCAGCCCTTTGAGAAACTAAAACCATTTGGGCAGGGGGCTCAAATTAGAATTGTACCTCTCAAGGTTTATGAAAAGACGTGTCCATGTCCCTCCAGTGTCACTGCTGTGAGCAGCTGCTGAAGGCCAGCACACCAAAAAGGGATGGTCCCAGCTGGAAGGTGTTGGTTTGTTGGTAAATCCTTGGAGAAATTCATGGAGTCACAGAATATTTGGGTTGGAAAAGCCTTCAGAGGCCATCAAGTCCAACTGTTCCCCCAGCACGGCCAGGTACACCACTGACCCGTGTCCCCAAATGCCACATCCACATGGACCAAGGGATGGGGACTGCCATGGCACTGGATGGCTGTGCCAGGGCTGGACAGCCCTTTCAGGAAGAACTTTTCCTTAAGATCCAACCAAAACCTCTCCCCCCAGCCTTAGGCCGTTCCCTCTCCTCCTGTCCCTGTTCCCTGGGAGCACAGCCCGACCCCCCCGGCTGTCCCCTCCTGTCAGGAGCTGTGCAGAGCCACAAGGTCCCCCCTGAGCCTCCTTTGCTCCAGGCTCAGCCCCTTCCCAGCTCCCTCAGCCTCTCCTGGGGCTCCAGCCCCTTCCCCAGCTCCCTCAGTTGCTCCTCACAGGACTTGTTCTGCACTACACGAGGTTTCTGCCTGGCTTCTGGTAATGACAAACTGGGCAGAGTGAAGGGAACACTAACTTTGGGTTGGTTTTTTGTTTTATTTTTTTCTGTTCTTAGAGTTATACAGAGTAAGAGCTCATTTGCGTAGCAACCCCTACGGAATGGTTTCCCTTCCATCTGAAGGCTCCTCCTAGACACCTTGCAGGAATTTTGTGCTTATGAAATTGCTCCAACCTCTGCAGCTCAGCTCCCCTTGGAACAATGCATTCTCTGTGAGCCCCTGAATAGAAAACATCAGCCCATAGTGATAGAGCTCCTGTTAGTGCCCAGCCCTAGACATGGGATAAAAGTGCTTTTCAATGTGTACTTGGGAAAAAAAATGTCTTTTAATGCTCCCACAGTACTCCTTTTACAATGCCAATGCCACTTACAGCCATTGATAGGAAGAAGTTGGACTAATCTTAGCCAGAAGTTCCCATGACCTTTCAGTATCTGCAATACTGCAACTTTTCTTAAAATTATCTTTGCAGGGAAAACAATGTAAAATATACCAAAGGACTTACAGCAGACAAACCCTTGCTTGTTAAGGAGCCCAAATATTACAGGAAGACGTTTTTGGTTATTTTATGCAGCTGGTATGAGGAGGGCAAAATTCGCAGGAATCAAGAGGGAGTATTGAAGAACAAAATGAAAGTGAGGCAAAGGGTTAAGCAGTGATTTCACACAGTGCTTCATGGGGTAACCTGGGGCACTCCCTGCCCCCTTATATCATCTCAAATTTGCAAGTAAAATGGAAGCAACTGTGATTAAATATTGGAACCCCCTTCACTTTCTTAGAACCAATAAAAAAACTCCTCAGAAAAAATGGTTTAAATCCTCTTTTTTAGGAAGCAAACTCATAAAAGGATGGAAGAACCAGCGAATTAGAGACAAAACCATAAATCTTTGAGCAAGTACACACCAAGCAGCAGCACTGGGATACAAGGTCTAATGGAAGAAAAGGAAAAAAGAGAAAGGAAAGGAAAGGAAAGGAAAGGAAGGAAATCTCTTTTCTCTGATGTCTTTGTGTACAGTAAACTATGCTCACTGAGAAGCTGCTCAACACCTCTGCCAAGCAAAGCTCTTATTCTGGTCTCTGCCTGCTGCAGTCAACCAGACTGACCAAAATCCCCCCAAAACTGTGACAGCTGGAATAAAATAGTGATCCTGGCAGAGCAAACATAATCACAGAATGGCCTGGGCTGGAAGGGACCTTAAATCTCATCTCATTTCCCCCCTGCCCTGGGCAGGGTCCACTATCCCAGGCTCCTCCAAGCCCCACCCAACCTGGCCTTGAAGCATATCAAAATGATAAGAAAACAGTAACAGGAAAAAAAAAATTTTTGAAGGACCAGGAAACAATCAGAAGCCAGATTTGAGAAAAATAAATGCAAATAGGTCTTGTGATGCAGGAAAAAAAACCCACGCTCTTGAAATGTGTCATCCCATTACATGTTTTGAGGGAGTAGCACTGAAAAGCAGCAGGTTGTTAAACAGTCATCTGTTTCCAAGTGGGAAGTGCACAATTTCAGAACCAGACCTTTTCCATGCATAAATGGTGGGACAAGCACCTCACTCTTTTTATGACAGGGAAAAAGAGAAAAAAGAAGAGGCTGTGGAGGCTGTGGTGGGCTGCAGTTAAAATGGGATGGTCGCATCAGTCTGGCTCTGCTGGGACCCTGGACAATGACCCTGCACAGGCCAGTGTGCTTGTCCTGATGTGATCGCTGGGTTCTCCATTTCAACATTGAACCTCATTTGAAAAAAACAGACCAGCTCTGTTCCTTGAGGCTTTTCAACACGGGAATTTGCCAAGGTACAGGTATGGTTACTCCTGGGACATTGGGGTGACACCCCTTGGAAAACTGTCCACAAGCCTAATGTATTTTACATGAATTTTAATATTTTTAAAGCAACAGCAAGCTGCTTTTCATGCAAGTAGGGATGAAAATATATGCAAAAACTGAAATAGATTCCTTCATTTTCATTGGGCCTTGCAGACCACACCACTAAGTGTTTACAGACTGTCCTTTTAAGATTTATTTTTATATTTGGCTATTCAGAGGCAGCTTCTGCTGGAGTAGAACTCCTTTTTCTGCTGTCTGTGAGTAGTTTTTTCCTAGTAAAAACAACCATTATTTTTACTAGCAACAGCTGCTGTCCTGAGCTCAGCCCAGCAGCACCCAATCTCCATAGATGTGGGAGTTTTCCCTTCAATCTGGGAAACACCAACACCAGCTCTGATCTTTTTTCTTTTAAACCAAGGGTTGCCCAGCCCTCAAGAAGGGATGGGCAGGGCCTGAATCTGGCTCCCTGCTCTTAGAATATCTTGGAGATGTGAGCAGTGGGCTCACGGCTGGGCTCTGCCCATGTTCGCCAAAAAGGGGACCACAAACCTGAGCCAGACCAAATTCCAGCATGGTCACCTGGAAGATCTGCACTCCCAACACTCCCCTTGTCCACAGCAGCCTCCTGCT
>NW_005054365.1:3474774-3481826 GCF_000277835.1 Geospiza fortis
CCTGAGAAACTCAAAATGAAAGAAAAAGGATCCTTTCCTGGCCGTGGAAGGTCTGCAAATGCCAGACGTTCCGGCTGCCTACATTCAGCCTCGAGGCCCCTTTGTCTCATGTGAGTTATTCATAATTACTCAAGCTGCTAATTTTCCTCTCATGTAAATGATGTTGGGAGGCAAAGCATGAAGGCAGCTAGGCACGTACAGGATAATGGATTGCAGGAGGAAAGAATGGAGCTGGCGTGATGTGAGAACAGCTCTGGGTGCTAGGCAGGTTCCAGCAAACTGGAATGCTTCTGGGAATTCCCTAGAGATGCAGGTGGCACCAAAAAAAAATTCCTCATCAGATTAATCACCAAAAAATTGAAAGGGTGAAATATTTCCTCTCACATGGAAAAAAACCCATTTTAGTGCCATGGTGCTCCCTCCCCAAACCAGCCCCCTCTTCTGGCTCGGGGATGTTTGGTTCAGCCACCCCAAAGGCACAGCCCCTGGGGACGGCTGGGTCAGGACTTTTGAGGACATCCTGTCTGTGTTTACCCTGCTGGAAAAACTTCCAAATGAGGCCTTATAAACAAGTTCATATCTTTGGGGTTTTTTTCACAGCATCTCCACCTGACAGCTGAGTGGCCATCTCTGGGAGCACACAGCCGCGAGTGAGCGCTCGCCTTTGGATGCAGAGTAAACACCAGCAGATGCACACAGTCATCACCAGGAGGTCATCCCAGGCACTTCTGTGTCTGTGCTGGCCTCTACCTGCATCACCAGCACTGAGTTTTCCATTTTAAACCTCACTGCTCTCTTCAAGTCGAGTGGTTTACCCTCACAGTTCATGCCTTAGCTCCCTGGCTGGCTGCACCGTGTGTTTTGCTAGCGGTGAGGATGTCAGGAGAGGACAAGGCTGGAGTGCCACAGGACAGTGGGGCTGTTGCTTGTCTCACATAATGTGGGGGAGTGCTGAAAAGCAGCTCTGAACACACCTACCAGGCCTGCAGTGAACCCATGGAGCCTCCAGACCACGTCAGGGATTTGTTCAGCTGGAAACCTTCACTCAGTGCAGATGTGGGCTGAGCTTTTCACATGTCTCTGTTAATTTTTAGCCTAATGGGGCTGAACCCTATGGCCAGCATTTTCAACTCTCATGACTTCCTGAGCCTGTGGCTTCTTCCCACGGGACATTTGGCCTTGTGTATGGGAGCACCTCTGGGCAGCACATTTCCTCTCCTTACCTTGCACAGATCCCGCCATGGACTTCACCATAAAGTGATTCCAGCCAAAAAAAGGTTATAGCTCAGCTAGAAAAGATGGGATATTCTCAAGATGTAAGGAGTCTTACTGACACATCTGTACACAGCTGAAAAGGGAGAGAGCAGCCAGAGGCCAGTGAAGCGCTAACAAGGATGGAAACACTTGCAGAAAGCTTTGAAAAGGACAGGATTTCACTCTCCCAAGTCCATGCACTGTCCCACCAACCTGTCATAGAGTCTAAGGAGTGAAGCTTTTTTTGAACAAAGACACACAACCAGGGGGACTTGAACTTGGGCTCCTTAATAGGAAGGGTCACATCTTTCCTCTTCCAGAGGAGAGGAAACAAAGATGTGGGATCTGTCTTGGTAACTGGAGGAAGGAGAGGGCAATTCCAGCTTCTTTCCAGCAAAAAAAGCAACATGTGTCAGCCAAAGAGCTGAGTCAGCTAAGCACCGTCTGTGTAATTAAACATAACATGAGTAAGATTCCTTGGGTTTTCTTCTTTTATCTCATTGCTTTACTGCAAATCTATTTTTTCAGCCTTGTGCACCCTTTAATCTGTCTTGTCTAGTTACAACTGTGTCAGTGTGAGCTGAGACACAGCAAGGTGCTCTCCTGCCCTGGGGCTTGAGGCTCTTCAAACTGGGCTATGGGGGCTTGAAATCACTGTGCTACCTCCCCAAAATACTGCTGTGATGGGCATTGAGGTTGGCTTCAACAAGGTCTACAAGACGTCCCTGAGAAACAGCTCTGATCTCTGCTTCCCATGACCAGGGCAGCACCCAGGGCACGGTTGGAGCTGTGCCAGGGGGGTTTAGTTTGGATATCAGGGAAAGGCTCTCCCCCAGAGGGTGCTGGCACTGCCCAGGCTCCCCAGGGATGGGCACAGCCCCGAGGCTGCCGGAGCTCCAGGAGCCTTTGGACAGCACTGCCAGGGATGCACAGGGTGGGATTGCTGGGGGTCTGTGCAGGGCAGGAGCTGGACTGGGTGATCCTGGTGGGTCCCTTCCAGCTCAGGATATTCCATGATCCGTGTCAGACACCACTTGGGTCATGAGCTGCTGCTGACCAGGTATGGGAGTGAAAAAGGTCTCTCCAGTGACCAAAAACCTCAAGAAAGGTCTCTGACCTGTAGCAAGACACAGGAGCCTCAGAAAGGTGCAGCACTTGACACTGCTCAGCAAGAGCACCACCCTTGCCCACCCATGCCCCCGTACACTCCTGGGCTCGAGTGCCTCCCTGAAAAGGTTCAGCCAAATCACATCCAATGCTGTGTGTGGCACCAGCTGATACTGCTCAGAGCTGGTTTTCAGCTTTTAAATGCTCTTTCTGTTTCAGTTCACTGCCTGCAATCTGTCTTGATGTGAAACACCTATCCCACAAAAGGTCTTTCAGCTCCACCAAGCCCCAGCAGATAATTTTATGCAGAAATACCTAATTTATCATGCAGTCAAGAGAACATTGCATTTTCACATGCAACTCCAGGAAGCAGCATGCTCTCAGGATGTCACCTGTTGGGTCTATTCCTCATTTCCTGCCCAGAAAATCCATTAGTCTTCAACTCAGCAACTACATCTCAGGGATGTAACCTACCCCTCACCTTTTCTGTTTATTTGCTGGGTCAAGAGGCCAGAATGGGACTGGCCAATGCAGAGATGTCACTGGTCCATTTCCAAATTGCTGCACAGTCTCCAGAGATGCATATTCAATAAAACCTCTCCTTTCTGATACCTTCAACCCCTGCTATCTCCTTTTACAACAATTGGGTTCAAGTTGAATGAATCAGTGAGCTTTAAGAGAATGACATTATTCCTTGAGTTTTAACAGGGTAAAAAGTGATTTTACATGTTAACATTTTCAATATGTTCTGGACGTCAAACTACAGCTAAGTAATACCTTAGGGCACTTTATAAAAGAATTCTAAAACAGTTTGGGTTGGAAGGAAGCTTAAAGTCCATATTGTTCTAACACCCCTGCCATGGGCAGGGACACTTTCCAATGTCAGCCCCATCCAGCCTGGCCTTGGGCACTGCCAGGGATCCAGGGGCAGCCACAGCTGCTCTGGGCACCCTGGGGCAGGCATGCCTTGTCCCCAGTGGCTGTGCAGCTCTCCTGGAGCCCCTGGAGGCCCTGGCAGGGGCTCTGAGGTGTCCCTGGAGCCTTCTCTTGTGCAGCTGAGCAGCCCCAGCTGTGCCAGGCTGGCTCCAGAGCAGAGGGGCTCCAGCCCTGGCAGCATCTCCGTGGCCTCCTCTGCACTGGCTGCAGCAGCTCCAGCTCATTGTGCTGTTGGAGATTCTCTTTGAAAGCAATAAAATGTACTAAACCCCAAAATTATTCCATATTTTTTCAACAAAGGTGGCACAGGACCACTGAATATCTGGTCTGTGTGGGGCTGGGGTTTTCCCCTCCTGGACAGGATGTCAGCAATGTTCCCATTCCACACAGAAACCACACATTACACTTACAAAAATCATCAGCACCATCACATCCCCCTGCAGAGCTGGAAGCATGCCCAAGGAGCCTTCACAATCACTTAGCAGGCATCAGACAGTTAAGAACACACTTCTGTTTCCCTTGTGCATCTTTATAAAACTGGAAGCACAGCCAGGTGGAGGAACCACACACAAGCTGAACCCTGCGTGTCCAAAGCAGGCTGGCACCTTCCACGACGGCCAAAAATAAATTGGGGCAGGGTTGACTTGCTCTTCTTCACTCCTAACACCCCCTCAGGTTCATGGTGTTCAGTGGTATCTTTAAAAATTTAGGCTTTGGGCTTTTGTTCTTACAGGAAAAATGTAACTGTCCCCAGCATAAAACCAGAAGCTGTTTCTGGTGGGTGCTGGGGAAGCAGTGCTCAAACAGCTCGGGGGTGGAAAGGTAATCAGGCCTCCCTGAACCCAGGGTTTCAAACAAGCAAGGTGCATTCAAACAGCTTTCTGTTGGGATGAAGAGATAGGGAAAATAACTTTTATTTAGTTTAATAGGAGAGAGCACCAAGGCTAAGGCTGACACACAACTGAAATGCCGCTAAAAGGCAGAGGTGAGGAGGGCACTCCAGGAGGTGCTTTTGTGTCTGCAGCTGGGTCTTCTTGGCCAAGTTCAACACCTCTAAGAACTACTACAATTAATTGCCTCCTCCACAGCTCTTGTAGTCCTCGCTCTACTGTATTTTTCTGCAGTATAATCACAAAAAAACACAAGGAAATATTGGGAAGGAATATTTTCAGTTTCTCTTTTGAACGCTATCATGCAACAGTTCATGCAACTTCCCTGGAAAATAACTGGCCAACAAATCGAGATCAAAATTACTTTTTTCCAGGGAGTATTTTTTTTAGGACTAAATTCTACTAACTCCATAAAATCAAACAATAATAGCACCAGCACCCCAAAAAATGGTTCTGCATCTTCAAAGTATCAAAATTAATAAATTTTCTAATGAATTCTAGTTCCATTTTCTTTTGGGGTGGCAAAATAATTACAAAGCGTTTATTTCAACAGAAGTATTACCTCCTGGTGCCATGTTGCTTGAAGATTAGGCTGCAGAGTTTCTAATCAGATAATGGAATAATTCTAAGGTAGCTCATTAGAATCAACAATTTTGTATTGTCAAGCCATGGGTCAGCCACAGCTAAAAAGCAAAAAGCATCTACCCAGAAACACAGTCCATCTACAGAGATATGTGTAGAGAGGGAAAAAAAAAGAAAAACAAGGAAAAATCTTGATTGAGGATGTGGATTTCTTCATAACGGCAAAACTAAAGTTGGGTTTTAATAGTCTTCAACCAGCAAAACCAAATTATACTAACAGGTTTTATATATAGTTAGTCTTCAACCAGCAAAGCTAAATTATACTAATAGGTTTTAAAAAATGTGTTTTCTGAACATACATGTGAAAGGCTGGTTTTCCTCAAAGCCACACATCCCACACTGCACAGGGATGGGACCAGGGCCCAGAAGAGATTTTTTTTTAATGTTTCACTGATATGGGATTGCACTGGGGATTTCCTTTAAAGAGCAGCCGCTGAAGGCAGCAAAGCAAATTCCCCAGCTAACATTTCAAGGAAATGAGAAGTGTCTCAGCCCTCTTTGACAGCCTCTTCTGTCACTGCATAGCATGACCGTATCTGCTGAATTCTCTCTGTAAAATCCCCTCTCAAATGAGGGCTCTGAAACTTTCTCAGAAGATGAAACAGTGCAAATTTCTCTCTGCCTGTCAGCAGCATAAATTCACCAGGGAAAAAAAAAACCCGTGTAGTTTAGCAGAATTTACTGAGTGAAAATTTTCGTAGTGGGGTTTCCTTTTGAATACTTGTGCAATGATAAAATCAAAGTCAAAGATCTGGAGATAAACTCCAGCTGAAGGTCTGGAGAGGCAGTGGGGACCTCACCAGCCCTTCCCAGCTTGCAGGGCAGGATGCTTTAATGGCACCAGGCACATTCCCGTAACACCCACCTTATGCAAACAGCAACGGCCTGTTGGGTAAAACACAGCTTGCTCTGGCTTGGGGCAGGCAGGCCCTGCCTCCCCAATGACACATTTGGTTCATGGTCTCGCTGGGACCCTCCCCATCTCTGGGGCTTGCTGGGATGCCTCAACAGCCACCCTCCTTTATAGGATCACAGGATGGTTTGGGCTAGAAGGGACCTTAAATCCCATGCCATTCCACCCCCTGCCATGGGCAGGGACACCTTCCACTGTCCCAGGGTGCTCCAAGCCCCTTCCAACCCGGACTGGAATGTTTCACAGGCTCAAACTGCACCAGGGGAGGATTGGGTTGAACATTCAGAGGAATTTTTTTACAGAAAGGGTGATTTAACACTGCAAATGGCTGCCCAGGAAGGTGTTGGAGTCCCTGTCCCTGGAGGTGTCCAAGAAATGGCTGGATGCGGCACTGAGTGCTCTGGGCTGGGTGACAAGGGGGGACTCAATGGCCTCGGAGGGCTTTTCCATTCCAAGTGATTCTGGGATTCTGTTTCCAAGGATGGGGCGTCCACTGCCCCTCTGGGCAATCCTTTTCCTCTCTGGGACACAACAGCACAGGCACATGCTGCTTTTAGCTGTGGGGAGGGATCTGTCCCCCGACCACACAGAGATGCTTCCCAGTGAAGTCCTGGTGTGCCTGGGGGTCATTCCTGTCCCCAGACCACAGGAGATGTGTCCCAGTGAGGCCCTGGTGTGCCTGGGGGTCATTCCTGTCCCCAGGCCGCAGGAGGAGATGTTTCCTGCTGTGCCTGGGGGTCATTCCCAACCCCTGGGCCCTCCTGCCAGCCCCACATGGAACAACCAGGCCCTGCCTCAGGCCGTCACTGTCCAGCACGACGAGTGATAGATAATGGGGGATTGGCCAAATCTGCTGGCTGATCCATGCCTGGGTAAGTCCTCCCAGCTGCCCCAGCCACACAGGGAAGCAGTTGTGAGTGCCTTGGTGCTGCTTTTCCTCTCTCCTCAGCACACGAGGAGCTGCCCCAGCCATAGCGATGCCCTCAGAGCAGAGCACACTCAGCACAAATATTGCTGTTATTACGCACAAGCAGGAGTAAGAGAGGGCTTTCTCCACCCAGGTACTTTGCAGCATCGTTTGCTTTGATGATGAGCTGCATCAACCATCTGGGCCCATCCAAGGAGCTCTTTATGCAGGAGACCCCCAGTCCAGGGAGGAGATCACGTACCTTGAAGAACATCAGCACAGATGAGCTGGATTGCTCCATTCTTTGGAGCAGAGCCATGAGCAGTCAATGCTACCAGCCCTCCCTCTAAGAAAGATCTGGGAAAATTATTTTTTAGCTCCTTGCCATATAAAAAGTAATAAA
>NW_005054365.1:3481850-3491389 GCF_000277835.1 Geospiza fortis
AGGAAGCTAAAGGGCTAAGAAGATCCTTCTCAATAAATGGGATGGGAAATTATTTCGTTCAGCGCTGGTAAAGCTCAGGATAACATCCAGCCTGGCACAGCTGCAGAAGAGAGGTGGACGTGACCGTGAGGAACAGCAAATTCATTTATTTATTAAGTCTCATGCCAAAAATACTAGAGCAGTATTTGCTTGTAGAAATATTTAGTTCAGTCTGGGACGGCCCTTCCTGAAGCTGGTGTGGGATTATTTACCTAGGCAGAAAATGGCAGGGTGTAGTCAGGTAGGAATAACGTGGCCAGATCTGGGATCTGCTCCTGTCACTGGCAAAACAACTGGCCTGGCAGAGCAGCCCCTGGGGAGGGTGACAAAAGGGTCCTTTTCCCTCCTGCCCCAGAGGATGAAATGTGAAAGCATCTCCTTGAGGAGCCCCTGAGCAGGGTGAGCAGCTGAAGAGGACACATTTGCCCCAGGCATACAAGGGCCCAGTGTCCTGTGGCATCCCCCTGTTCTCCTCGGCCCGTGGTGGGATGGGTGGGATTGGGGGGAAAACACTGATTTCAGGCAAAGGCAAGAGCTGTTAGTAGATCAAAGGATATGGAAGAGAAAGGTTGTCCTGTTCACAGCTCTACAGGAGTGTGTGAGAGCCACAGACCTCTCTGCCTTCTGGAGACCCACCTTAGGAAGAGGAGAGCCCACCTGGAAGACCTAAACAGACACCGCTGAGTAAATCTGTTTTACAGCCCCTCAAAAACACACAGGGACAGGACAAACCTTGCTAAATGCTTTCACTCCCTGATGAAGTCTTCATCAAATTCTATCGGGAAATTGTCTCAAACAGTTTTCCCCAAGATGAGGGAGGCAGCTCCCACTCCAAAAATCCTTTGGTTCAGCCCAACACCGTGTTGGTCTCTCTCTCTCCTTTACCACAAATCCACTTCTGACCTGATGCCCAGAGGTTGTTATTCTGTAATTTGCCCCTCTTCCCCCCCTCCCCATCATTACTCCTGCACTTTCCCTGCCAGTTGCTGCTGCTGCAGCACCAAAAGTGTGTCAGAATCACATTTTTCTCCTGCTCTGGGCTGGGCAGGTCAGGTCAGGCAGAACAAGGACAGGCACCCCCAGGCATCCCTGTGCTGGGTGCCCAAATAATTAATGTATTAAGTCTCATGGGGAAGAGGGTCTAGTGACAGATTACACAATTTTGGATGGGGCTGCAGCCCCCTGTACCCAGTAACATCTTGTTCCTACAGGTAAAACAGGGATCTCATCATCTTTGGTTCTGGGATGTCTCATGTACACCAGGACAGCAATATAAGCCAGAAATACTTCCCAGACCTGGCAATCTCACAGCTGATAATGAGAAACATTTTCTTTAACAGAAGACTTCCAGGCATAGAAACATTTAATATTAAAAATGAAGACAAATTATTCCAAACCCAGGACAAGGATTCCATAAATCTGTGAATTGCTCCTGGAGGTGGGAGGAGAGAGCCAACAAGCATCTTGTCAGGAGTCCATGCAGAGGTGGGCACCACTGCAGGAGAACCCTGGACAAGCTCTTGGGGCTGACCTGCCCCTCTGTTTTATCCCAGTGATGGGGTCCCGGGGTCACCATCCTGGCCAGGCAGCACTGCTGGGTACCAGGGAGCAGGAGGTGGAACCTGCTTCAAAGCAATCCGGGGTAAACACTGCAGCTAAAAATCCTGTGGGCCTATCACTGCAGCTACCAAAGCTTCTGTCTGTGTCCCAGATAGGAATTTGGAGATAAGGGAGTATGCAGAGCCCACGGAGCATTAGGATGGAGCATTAGGATTGTGTTTCACCCAGCGTGGCAGTGACTCACGCTGCCAGCATGGGTAAGTAATTCCTCCCCTCCATCCTTCTGCTCTTGCTCCATCTGCACTAAGATTGGTGCAGAACTATAGAAACTGTATTAATAAAGGTCTTTTATGTGGGTTTAATCATCTCCCAGGATCTGCCAGACCACAAACTTGAAACTCTTTATGAATGTGACTCACTCCCAGAGCACATGTTCATTGGTCGACAGACTCTCCTGATTTTGCCCTGTGAAATTCTTTTTCCTATTGGAAGAGAGGGCCTGAGGTGTTACCTATGCTGCAATGGAAGTTCACTGACTCACAGTAACCCCAGATACTTGTATTACATTATTTGATACTCATTCATTCATCCCAGAGCAGCCTCACAATAAACACTGACCCCCCCCCTTCAGCAGAAATTACCATGTGTGCAGATACAATTCCTAATTTTGCAACACGTTTTACAGAGTAAGGCTATCTGCAAGACTGAAACAAAAAGAAAAATAAGCTATTTTTCTCTTCAAATATATTAAACATCCAGATTTGTCATGGTGCACTTAAAGAAAAGGATTTGTATGAAGAACCTCAATGTGTTTTGAATCAGTATCAGATCCCACTTAGGAGCTGGTGTCTGACCTGCAGAGAAATGCAGTACAGCCAGAGATGAATGAATTTTAGTGACATTTTTAGAGTCAAATATGAACTTGGCAAGTGATTCATAAAGAAGAAAGTTGATAAATATGGACGCAGAGTTCAGCACTGGCAATTTAAGCTGAGCTGGGGTTGCTGCACTATTAAACCCATTGAATGTCTGTATTTTACAGAGATCTCTCCAGTTCCTGTTCCCCCGAGCTGCAGAGGGTTGGGGGATCCCAGGTCAGGCTCACGGGCTCTGTGCTGCACACATAATCCACGGAGCCAATTAGAGGCTCATGCACATCATCACAAATCTCTGCTAGTGCAGAAAAACGGAAAGGAGAGATTTCCTGCTTACAAAGAGCCAGGAAATGTCCAGCTTGGCAGAGGTGTGAAACTGAAACCCTGAACACAGGTGATGGGCTCAGCTGCTAAAGAGGAAACTATTCACAGGGGGGGCATTGCAGAAACCTATGGATTTGACCCTCTTAACAAGCATCTGTTTGTCAAGTTCACCAATTCATGTGAGCCCGGGGGCACCTCCTTTGCGTGAGTTTATTTGTACATCTGCACTCACAGCACTGCACAGACTATCTCCCACCCAGGGCTGCCCCCCAGGCAACCTCCCAGGCTGCCCTTCCAGTGCAACAAAAATCATCCCCCAAATCTGGACCTGCTCACTGCCCTTACACATTTACACCAGTCAAAGTGCCTCGTTGGAAAAACTGAGAGCAAAGCAGGCAGGCAAGAGGCAAATGCATTCTTAAATATCTCCTCCAAGGCGCTGGATCCTCTGCAGAGCAGGACATAATAAAAAGCTAATATCACCACAGCTTGTCCTCCCCACACTGAGCACTGGCTCACACACTGAAGAAAATGTCTTGGATGTCTGTCTGGAACACAGCCACTTGCTGACAGCCTACCATAACATTATATACAGGGCTATCTTACCTTCCAATTACACGTCCCCAGGGTGCTCCCTAAATATGACTACGCTGATTATATTCAGCAACCCTCCTTCTATTGAAAGGCACTTATTTCCCCTCTCCCTCCCAATTTATTCCAGACACACTCGAAGGCTGAATAAAAAACACTGAACTCCGTTGCCCATTTTAATTTCAAATACAATTTAAATTTTAAATTTTAATTTTTTCCAAACATGGTTTTTGCTTTACATATTTCTCAAATGCCTTCAGTATCCTGGTGTATCCTGCTGGTTACTCCAGTCACCACTGCATTATTTTCCCAGAGCAAACATCCATATGGAGTATTTTCCTCCATTTGGCACAAGGAAATTGGTACCAGAGGTGAGAGAAGAGAGCGCTGAGGATGGATGAATGGATGGATGGAGGTTCCTTCTCCATCCACCTCGGATAGAATAGCATAGAGTTTCTATCACACAGGAGAGGTCTCTGATGTCACCACTTCTTCTGTATTTGCACAGTACATTTGGCTCCCCCGTGAGCCGTGACCACGCCAGCATTGGCAAACTCCACTCCAGTGCTGACATCTTCTGCAAACACCCACTTCATTCAACAAACAGCACCAAAAGGCACATTAAAATATTTGAGGCGTCAGCAGAGCAAAATAATACGCACATGGATATTTTACCAACATACTCATGGATTGCCGAAAATCCTTATTTACCACAGATTAGCAGAACTCCTCTGTCAAAAGGCTAAAAAAAGTGCAGCAGCCTGAAATAGAAACAAACACACTTGTTTGGTCACTGAGGTCAGAGCTGCTCTCTCGTCAGGAGCTTTGTCATCCAGCTCTCAGGAATTGTGCTGCTGTGATTGCAGCCATCCCTGTGTGCCCAGGGCTCTGCTGCTGTTATTGCAGCCATCCCTGTGTGCCCAGGGTTCTGCCGCTGTCATTGCAGACATCTGTGCCGCTGTTATTGCAGCCATCCCTGTGTGCCCAGCACTGTGCTGCTGTCATTGCAGCCATCCCTGTGTGCCCAGGGCTCTGCTGCTGTCATTGCAGCCATCCCTGTGTGCCCAGCACTGTGCTGCTGTCATTGCAGCCATCCCTGTGTGCCCAGCACTGGGAGATGCAGGGACACATCCCTGTGCCTCACCTGTGACACTCCCAGAGCCTGGGTCCTCAGCCAGCATCCCCTGCTCCTGGCCAGTCTGAGATGCTGCCAGGCAGCCCTGGAACCTCTCTGCCTGCCTTTCTAGGAGCTGATAAAAGAAGCAAAGAGGTAAAAAGCCAATCTGACATAGGGACCAGGCTCCAGCTGCCATGAAAGCCTCAAAAAACCCCAACTCCAGTCAGTGACTGCCAGTGCCAACATCTGGATTCACTGAACCCAAGTTGTGGCTTTGATTTCCTGCGATTCACCTGTGAGATAAAGTGCTCAGTCAGCTCTATCAGATATGGGGTAGAAGAACAGACCACTATACTCTCTTCAGAAAACCTGGCACACACAGATATCCTGAATGAGGTCAGGCTTCCCAGTGCTCCAGGCTGCCTGCCCCAGAAAGCCATGGTGCTCCCTAGTACACCGTGCACAGCAGGCTTTCCTAGAAGCCTGCTCCAGTAATTTTGTTGTCAGAGCACTTCTTTTTAAAGGTGTTTGTAGAAGGCAGAGAGGGATAATCATGGCTGAGCAGGAAAGCACAGGCTGGATGAAATCCAGGGCGAGTGCGCTGAGCTGCGACGCGGTGCTGTGGGGCTGCTCCTGTGAACTGCGGGGAGATGGTTATGGATGTCCTGCAATACAGCCACTGAGGTTTGCCTTTTTTTCTTTCTCTTTTCCTTTTTCTTCTTTTCCATAAAGAACTAATATCTTGGGAAGCCTTCCAAGGCAGCTCGAAAGAGGGGTGGACATGCCAAAACATGATGCGCGCTGGACACCGCTCCCCGCTGCAGGCTGCCAACTGGCTTCTCCAGCCAGCTGCTTTAGGAGTTGACAAGTTTTTCCATAGTCCAGGATCAAATTTAGAAGCAGTGATCCAGCTAGCAGCAAGCAGCACAGATGGTTTCTTTGTCAGGAGAGCAGCAGGTAGAGATCTTCCAGCTCAGAGGACTGATCTGTCTGTTCTCAGGTCTCCCTGTTGACTCTGAGCAGGAAAAACCTCAGCAAGCTTTGGTGGGATTCAGGCTGGAAGACCCAAACCCACCCCAGGCAGGAGATGCCAGATAGGTCCTTTTCCCCTCCTTTAACTTCCCCCACCACCTGCACTCTGTGATCCATATGTTTATTTGCTCTGCAAGGTGGAGCCAATTCCTGGCACTCTTTGGAGAGCCACCACCTGCTCCAAGAGACCTTGGTGACTGCCCTTTTGCAGTCATTATGTTTGCAATAAAATTCAAGCAAGCCCATAAAACCAGGGGGAAAAATCAGATCAAGTGTGGGTCCAGCCCCGGAAGAAGCAAGAATTTCTGGATTTAGCTCAGGGTGCTCAGATCTCAGCCTGGGCTTTCTGCCAGGCACCGAAAGCTCCCTGCAAACCCAGTCTGGAGACAGAGCTGTGCCATGGCAAATGGGCTGGGAATAGCTCTGAAGGGGCTCCACAAATCCCCATACACTGTAGCAAGGGCCCTGCCAGGAGACAGTGCTGGGCAGCTACTGGAAAGGAGAACTGAAATGTTGAAGTTCAGGTGTTAACACCAAAATCTCACCTCGAGCAGCAGAGCTTTGTGCTGGGTCACACCACACAGTGGGACAACTGCTCTGGCTCTCCCAGTGCCTGGGCTGCTCTCTGGGGCTGACAAAGGCAGAAAATCTGGGTCCACCTGCAGCACTGATCTGTTTCCTCACCTCCAGCAAGGACCAAACCCATGTGCCTCAGTTTCCCCACCTGCTATAGGGGCCCAGCAGCGCTTTAAACTCTCTCACAGCACAACTCATACCCCGTGTAAGACCTAAGTACCATTGCAATGCAATTATAATAGTTTCCCATATTAAGCGTGGCTTTTCCTTCTCCACAGAGAGCCTTCCCTGCTGGCTTGCAGGAGGCAGAGCAAGAGGAGCCCTGCTCACACCACTGCTGCTCCAGGCCACGTCACTGGGCTCACGCCACCCTCCTGCACCATATTTCTGCCGGGAATGCAACACAGAGAGCGTGGGAAGCGCGGAGGGACCGGGCCCTTGATGTGCAGCCCTCAGACAAATCCCGTGGATTTGCCCCTTCTCCCTTGCCTCTGCCTCTTTGTAGCCGTGACCTCTCCCTGGCGAGGCCAACCTTCTCCATGGCATTTCGGGGCTGACCAGGGCACTGAATGGGGAATTAGCCAGAACACAGCCTCCTTTGTTGCAATACTCCTTCTAATGTATGCAAATGGGGCAGGTTGCTGTTCCAGCCCCGGCACCCACCCACAGGTAGGGGCCTTCCCCTCCTGGCAGAAGCCAGAGCGGGGCCCAGCCCACGTTCCTGGGTGAAACACAAGCTGCATTCCTCCTTCCTGCCTTCCCAGCAGAGAAACATGAACGCCCCAGATAAAGCCACCCAGCATTTGATATTTCACATGGCAAGAATGCACTTCATCCTCTCTAGGATAGGCTTTTCATGCCATCTCCTCCTGCTGACAGATCACTGCCACTCAGCTGTCTTGGGGGTCTGGAGCAGGACACAACACCCTAGGGTGGCAGTGCCTTCAGACCCAGATGATCCTGCTCCTTGTCCATCCTTTCTTGAGGTTCTTTTGTCCTTTACCTCTGCTGTGGGGTCACCCATTGTCCTGCATGATGATGGGTTGGCAACCTTCACAGGAAGGTGACAGATCACTCTCTCATCACACTTTGGGACACTAAACTGGAGTTTGGACACCTCCTGGTGCCTGAGGTGGGAGGTAAAACACTCCTCCCAGACACAGACTGCTACTATCAGGCTCAGGCTGCAGCTCCATGGGCCCAGGAGCAAGGAATTCAGTCACAGAACTGCCACTTGAAGCCCAGGACTTGTCCCCATAATTTGGTCCACGTAGTCAATAAACGAAAAAAAACCAACCAAACAAACAAAAAACAAACAAACAAAAAAAAAAATCAAGGTTTGGCTGAGGGGCACACAAATCTTTCAAGCACATCTGAGGAGAGCTCCAACACAGACCCCCGGCCTTCCTGCAGAGGTTTTTTGGTGACTAAGAGTGAATCCTGTGGCAGAGTGCAGCTGAGGGGAGCCACCAGAGGAAAGGGAAGGTGGGATTTTGCTCTACACTTCCCCATTTCAATGCACAACACTGCAGTTTCGCTTTTGGTAGCAAGCACCAGAGCTACAGGCAACAAAGGCAGCAAAGAGAAGAAAAAAGGAAGAGGAGGAGACAGAGGGGGAGTGGGATCAGAGATTAAAGGGCACCCCGAGCCTCATACAAAACATTTTGCTTTTGATCTTGCCCTTGATCATGAAGGTCCATCCCACTTTTGCACAGTCAGAGGTCATATTGTGGCTTGTTTTCTCAACAAAAAGAAATACAACACCAGAAACTGGCAGAAATTGGCTCTCACGCACAGACCTGAGCAAGGGTCACATTTCCAAAATGTCTGTCCTGTCTGAGCAGAGGACACAAGGGAGCCTGGAAGGTCTGGGGATGGCTGCAGCTCTGCTTTCTGTGTGAATGCAGATGAGCAGTTTAGGATCCAGCTCCTTCCACCCTGCCCCAGCCTGGCAAGCTTTTAAGCAAATTGGACAAAGAAGGAGAGATCTCAAGGAACCAGTTTTTCTACAAGGCTTCTGAAAGTTTATGTTGGGAAGAACAGAGTGAGGAAAAAAAGAAAAAAGACCCTGTAAGTGTATGCATTCAGAGTAAGAATCAATCTGTGGGTTCACTTCCTACTAAATATTGGAGAAACACACCAGAGACCTCTTAAAAGGCATTGGCCATCAGAGACCTTTTAATCAGAGCTCCTATTTCCTTCAACACTAAAGTCAATCAACATCAAGGCACCAACTCATGGTAAATCAGGCATCCTAGCTGCAATGCTCACAGGCTTTTCCCTTTCCTTTCTCTTGGACAAGGTACAAGAAATAAAAAGCTTGTTTCCCAACTGTACAAATTTGAAGTGAGCAGCTGTTCACCAGGGAAAGACCCAGAGCTAATTACCAAGCTCATTTAACAACCTCCTTGCGAGGCCTGTGGGATGATTCAGGTTGGAGTGGGCCCTGGGGGAGGTCTGCAGGCTGAGCCCCTGCTCCAGGCAAGGTCAGCTGTGAATTCACACCAGCGTGCTCAGGGCTTGACCCAGCTGAGTCACAGAAGCCTCCAAGGATGGAGACTGCAGCCTCTCCGGGCAGAGCTTCCCTGCAGATCCCTAAGCTGGGATGTGAGGGGCAAGGAGGTTCTGGCTGGTGGCAAGGGAATCACAGGAATGTCACAAAGAGCACAACTGACCTCCCTCTCGGGGTTCCTGTCTCATCAACACCTACTGACACCAGGAGGACAACAGTTCTGGCAAAATCCAGAGTGAAACCCACAGTAACTACAAACACCTCTGCAAAATTAAGTTCTCCAGGGAAAGCACAAAGCACAACCTTTCCCCCTGCAGCTGCATTAGGAAAAATCCACCCATTGCCTGCCCACGGTGATCTCAAGCCCTAAATTTAAACTAGGAAATCAGCTGTCATTGGGAAAGTAACCTGGGTATTTTCAGCCACGGAAGAGGAGGATTCCTGGCATAGCCTGGGGCTGCTCCGTGGCAATCACAGAGCTCAGTTGCCTTTTGTGGGAATAAACCTCGGGACTGGCCCCGGGGAGGAGGAGGGGAGCAGGAGCAGGTTCAGCTGGTGTGAGGTGTGATGGGTGCAGGTCGCAGCCCACTCCACATCCCGTGACACAACCAAGCCCTGGGAAGCCTTGGGCAAAGCCCAAATGTACCTAAACAGTGGTTATTAGGCCCAGAAAGAGTTAGTCTCTGACTACTGCTAGTGAGCAGCTGGGTTAGTCCATAAAGGCAGGTGTGTGAGGTTACAGCCCAACACAGAGGGGGGCTGGCCTCAGCTAGCCCAGCTCAGGTGTTTCTACGTAATATTTCCTACCTTACAGATGTATTTACATTCCCATCCCCTGCTTTCCTGCATGATCAGAGCTCGTTTCCAGCAACTTGATGCACACCTCATGCAGTAGGGCACAGAGAGCAGGAAT
>NW_005054365.1:3491399-3496406 GCF_000277835.1 Geospiza fortis
TTAGGTGCTGATCCAATGCAGAAAAGGCTGTGAGCACACTGTTGTTGCATCCCTGGATGCCCAACGCACTTTCTAAAACCAACAGTGAGGTTCAGCTCAGCCCAACATGGGACCAAGCCCAGATGCTAAAATTTTGAATAGGATCAGAAAATTAAAGAGGTTGTTACAAGCAGCAACTTCTCCTGCAAAGGTACAAGTGCAGCACATCACTGTACTGGTGGGAAAGAACCAGTGCTGATCTTCACTCCTGTTTTATTCATGGCCTCATTTCCCTCTGCCAGAGGCAGTGATGAAGACCCATCCACGGGATTATTCTTGCTAATGAGTGAACAGGAAAGAGCCCAGAATTCCTCTTAGTTTCTAGGCCAAGACTGAGGGATTGATGGTCAAAATACCTACCTATTTACCTGGGATCTGAGTCCCTGCCAGCTGGGACATCCTCCTTAGGCTTGGCTGTTATGTCAGCCCCTGAGCTGCCACTGCCAGAGCACAGGCACGCCGTGGTGAGACCAGAGTGGGGTAACAAGCACAGCACTGCTGCCTGTCTTTGCATCACCTCCCCCTGGCTGTAACTCCCCACTCCTCTCCTGCACACAAAAGTGTGGCTCCGCTGACAGCTCCCTCAGCACAAGGCATCTGAATCGGCTCAGCATTTTCCACCGACTCTAGGCTGTGCTGCAAGGCCCTTCTTCCTACCAGGTTAGGGAGGTGCTGTCTTATGCATTACAACAGTTTTATTTCATAGCTTCAAAGTTTCATACCTTCTCGATGTATCTGCAGCTAATTTAGCAGTGTGATCCAATGAAGGATATTGCTGCAAATTGCTACAGAGCCCTGGCATGTCCATAGCTTCAGAGTCCATCCTCTTCTGGGATTCTCCAACCCTCTCCTGGGGTCTACCCTCTTCTGGGATTCTCCCCTCCAGGGGGACTCTACTCTCCGTCCCCTCCAGGGGCTTTCCATCTTCTCCTGGGGTTACCTTCTCCTGGGGTTCTCCATCTTCTCCTCTATCCTCTTCTGGTCTGGGATTCTCCAACCCTCTCCTGGGGTGGCTGCTTCCAGTTGCTGATCCAGGTGTTTTTCTCATGAGCCTTGGCAACACAAAACAGAATGGCCACCAATCCCACCTTTGTGTCCAGCATCTCCCAGCTCCTCTCCCCCTCGTTCCCTGGGCTGGTGGAGACTCCCCCTCTGTGGAGTAAGAATTGGGATGCTCCAGGGAAGGAGGCTTGATGCTAAAATCATAGAAACACAGAATCATGGAAGAATTTGGGTTGGAAGGAACTTCAGTGATGATCCAACTCCATAGGCAGAGACACCTCCCACTGTCCCAGGCTGCTCCAAGCCCCATCCAGCCTGGCCTTGGGCACTGCCAGGGATCCAGGGGCAGCCCCAGCTGCTCTGGGCACCCTGGGCCAGGGCCTGCCCCCCCTCCCAGCCAGCAATTCCTAATTCCCAATAGCCCAAAATCTGTCCCTGCCCTCTGGCCCTGGGAAGCCATTGCCTGGCTGCTGTCCCTGCATGCCTTGTCCCCAGTGGCTGTGCAGCTCTCCTGGAGCCCCTGGAGGCCCTGGCAGGGGCTCTGAGGTGTCCCTGGAGCCTTCTCTTGTGCAGCTGAGCAGCCCCAGCTGTGCCAGCTTTTAAAATGCAGACTCCACTTCTCCACTTTCCCTCTGTTTGAGACATTTTCCCCCCATTTCCCCATCACTGCCTCTGTCACCTCCAAGAGCTCCTACTCCACAATGCCACGAGCCCATTTCTTTGGCTTCTTGCTCCTAGGTGTAGCCCAACCACCTCTGGCTGCTGGTAGCCAGAGCTCAGTTTTCCTTTATCCTCCCTCCCAGTGTAAAATCTGATTTCCTGGTGATGCTCCAGGCGTTATCACGGTGCCCCCAAGCCCCACTCACAGCCTCCCAAGGTCCCCCCTTCCCCCCAGCCCTGCACCCCACACTCCTGGAGGCAGAGGAAGCCAAACTGCACAGACAAGCCCTGGCTTGGCAGGGATGCCAAGAAACTTGGAGATTTCCTGCTGGAGCACCTATGGAAAATGAACAGCTTATTTTTTCCTCTGTGTGTTCCCATTTATTCACACTGAACACTCCCTGTCTCAGCAGAAGCTGTGTTTGCTGTACCCAAAACCCTCTCAAAAAAGCCACTAGACAGTCATACCCCATCAGGGTAGCTGCCCCTGGATGTTTTATGGGACCATGGCATCAAACAGGTTATATTTGTACTGCTTTCACCAAAAATAACCCTCCCCACTCTCCAAAAAGGGTTTTCAAGGACAATATTTTTAAAAAATAAATTTAAAATAATTTAGATTATTGCAGAATTTCTTGAAGGCCACTTATTTTGCTATCAACAAAAACAATCAGATCCCAGGAACTATTTAGAAAACCTTGCCCTGAGTAAATGAGTCCCAGAACACTCAAGAAGTCACGTCCACCTGTTATCAGAAGCCACACACCTTTGTAAGCATTTGGTTATATATAATTTTAAAACCCCTCTAAACCTCCTACTACTAAATGCAGCATTTATTAGAGCTACCAAATGCTTTTAAAAAGATCTTTCTACTTATTTAAGAACTTAAAGATATTAATGTAGAAGGTGCAATCCATTTTGGAAAGTCTGCTCTGCATTTTTAAACCTGCTGATAAAGTCACTGCTGTTGTTGCAAAGGATCTGTCAGCTCCCTGAAGAGATGCAGAAAGTGTTTTTATACTAAAAAAGTTGTGGATGCAGCATCATGTCCATACTTAACAGATATGAAATGCCTCATTTCTAAAGACTAGGGCTGGATAATTTTGGCAGCCTCTTTGTATCACATCTTAATTATTTTTTTCTTCCAACAAAACAGAAATATTTTCTCTCGATTTCTTGAAACAAGGACAGTTCATGCATCATTTGGCAGCCCTCTGCAAGCGGTTTGTACTTGAATTTCCAGAAACAGTGTATTATTTACACTGCCAATTGCAACACTTTTTTCTGTGTAAAAGCTCCCTTAGATTTCACAAATCTTTGCCTTTTTTTTTTTTTTTTTTTTTTGAATAAACAGACCCTGAAGGCAAGAGGAGCACTGCAGGGAAGGAAAATAGCTCCAATACTGTTGGAGCCAGAGGCCAAATACAAATTCCACACTCTCTGCCGGCTCAGGTTGATAAATTTGCTGGGGTTTCAAGGCGCAGCCCCAGAATTTCATGTTCCCTGGGAGAGTGTTGATGCACAAGATAAATCTGTCTCTTAATATGCTACTTTTCCAGGGGAATGTGTTGATTAGCCCCGAGCTGGTCGAAAATGCACTTCTCATTGCCACCCTGTGGAAGTCCTTCAGGGCTCTCCAAGGCTGGGAAGGAGGACTGGTGAAGGCTGAGGAATAGAAGGGGAGGTGAGCTGCTGGGGATGCTGCTCAGCTGCACACTCATCCCTTTTCTATTTATTTTTTTTAAAAACACAGATTTGTTGTTTAAACAACACCAAAGCCACAGATCCCAAAGTGCCACCTGCTCCCACTCACACACAGCGACCCCAGAGTCTGCCACTGCTCTCATTCCATCCTCAACATCCATCCCCTTCCAAGTGCTTCCCAATGGGAGCCACAGTTTTAGGAAACACTGGAGTCTGCAAACATCCATGATCATTTTTCTTTAAGCAAGCCAGATGTTACTAAATGGGGAACACCACATGAACTGATATTCCACGTTCACAAGTTTTTAGAAACAAAGCAAGAGCTTGCAGTAAATCAACCCAAAGGGGGAAAAAAAGGGAAAAATTAAATCCTGGAGTGTATAGTTGAAGAAATAAGACACAATACCAGGAAAAAAAACGTTCAGAAAGCTCATTTTTAACTCGAGAAGTTCACGTTTTCAAAAGGCACAGCTCGTCCCACACTCCCACCCCTGCAGAGGAGAGAGGAGAAGCTGAAGGCATTTAGCAGACATTTGCATCTATATTCTGCAAGTAGCAGATGCAAAGGAAGAGATTCATTTCCCCTAACATAAGCCATCTAAAAATTAAATGCTGATAGTCATCTTGGATTCTTTTTAAACCCAGATCAAAATAGCTGCTATGTGCAGGTCTGCCCTGCTCTCTCCCCAGAGATTACAGAAAGCACTCAAGTGCCAAAATTAAATAGGGGGCTGAAATTAAACCAGAGGTATCCCACCCCCAGCACAGCTCCTGAATGCATGGCCTTGTATCCAAAGCACACTGGAATCCCTGGAAAAATCACGGCTGTAATCCTGGAAGGGTGTTTGAGTCCTCTGCTGCTGCTCAGGGATTCGGGGAGGTCAGGTTGACCTGAGGTGCTGTGTCAGCCCCCAGAGCGACCTGCCCTGCTGGCTGCCAGCACCCAGCACCCTCCAGGACAGCACAGCAAGGTCCGTTTGCCTGGGCTCAAATGGAAAGGCAGAAATGGAAGCAAAGAAAGTGCTCGTGCTCCCAAACTCTCTGCTGGGATCCATTTCTTGTGATATTTTTACTGTCAGGTATCCTGAGCCCTACCAGAGCAGCATCACTCTGAAGGCATTGGAACAAGCTATTCCTGGGGTGCAAAGGCAGGAACTACAGCAAAATCCTCAAAAAGGGTCTAACAGGGTGAAGAAAAACAAAACATAAAGAATTTAAACACGTGCCCCAGGAGCAGCACCCAAAGCTGCGCCGCGGCAGAGCGGGCGCTCCAGGGAGCGGGAGAGCAGCAGGAGATGCTCCCTTGGCTGCCCAAAAGGCACCACCAGGAGACTCTGAGGCATCCAAGGCAGGGGAGGGAGAAGTCCTGAAGAGGAGCCCCCATTTTTTGTTGCTGGAGTCTTGCACTGCAAGGCTTGTGATCGAGGGCTCTGCCCTTTTGAACACCCAGCTTCAGGGGGAGGGCGCGTGGGGGGCAGAGTGGGAGCTGAGAGGGGACCAAGCTCATCTGCTTTTATTCTTTCTATTATTTAATTTTATTTTTTTTTTTAACGTGGCAGGTGCTGGTTTTCCACCCACGCTGCCAGCTCCACACAAGGTTTT
>NW_005054365.1:3496783-3502914 GCF_000277835.1 Geospiza fortis
TTTTTTAACATTTCTTCATGACTTACACTTGGTTTTTTGCTTCTCTTTCCCCCCTTTACCAGAGTTTTGTGTTTCCTGTGGTTTATCTTCTGCTGTAACCGGAGGCGAGTGGAAGCTGTTTTACAAGAGCAGCGTCGAGTTTCCCAGCCCAGGTTTGAGCTTGGTGCAACACAACCAGCAGCACAAAGGGAAATCCTTTCTGTGGGCCAGTGTTTCAGAATGAATCCAGTCGAACTGAAATCATACCAAAGTGACAGGCTTGCAGAGCGCTGTGAGCTGAATCCACAACTCAGACATGTCCTCCCAGATGGAGAGAGTCCAAGCCAGACAAAAATACCACAGTCCAGTCTTCTGAGAGGTGTAATCCACAAAAAATCCTTCTCTGGGTGGATGTGTCGCTGCCCAAGCACAGCGAGCCAGCTGGAAAGAGCTGGCATGCTTGCCTTTGATGAGCAAAGCATTAAGTATGATTTGGTAGAGGCACTTTGTGGTACTGGGAAGATCTGTAACATCCTTTAATCTTTACATTTCTCTTTGCCTTTTGTGCTCCTCCTCCCAACCCCAAGATTTTTGCTTTAACTACAAGCAAGGACAAAAAGAAGGGAGCTGCAGCATAAATGACATGAATACTAAAATAAGTGCCATTTATAAGTAAGGGTTTTTAAAGTATTACCACTTCCTGATGCAAGTACTAAACTCCTTGTCCACAAAATTTAAAACAGGCCTGTACAACACAGTTTTTCAATGAGCAAAAATCCCTTATCACTTTATTTTGCACCAGACTTCCCAGGACTATTACTTGCAACATTGCCACAGAGTCTCCCAGCTCCTAACAGCACCATCCCCAAAGACCCACTTGTCATCCTCATTTCCACTTCTTGAGACTTTCTATTAGTAGAAATGAAATTTCCAGTTGCAAACTCCTTGCATAACTTTTTCAAAAGCGGTTAGGAACAAACACAAACACATCCTGTGGATGACAATGAGCCGCTGGGAACCCTGAAGTCCCAACAGGCATCTACTCACTCCAAAAAGCTATCTTAGGACCCGAGCCCAGTCTCACTGAGTGCAGGAAAAAAACTAACTCCAGACCACAAGTGCTGCAGAACACTGTAAAGCCATGGTTTATAAACTTTATTTGCCATGTACCCCCATTTGTTTGCTTCAGGAGCGGGATAGCCCCATCCCAGGATGGTTTTATGCATGGTCCCTGGCTGCCCAAGAACTCAGGCAAAGCTCAGCCTGACTTCGAGCCATCTCTTGGTTGGAGGAGAGGCTGGGGGGCTGCCTGACCAGGCGCATCATGTCAGTGCTCAGCCATGGGGTGGGACTGCAGGCATGCACAGGTCCCACATGTGCAGCACGCTGCTGCAGTCCATGCAAGATGCGGCTTGTTCCTCAGCTCCAAGTACACCCAAGATATTCATCTGCTCTGCAAACACAGCTGGGCCTCCACATGAGCCTGGAGAGTGCTCATGTGGACAAACAGGGGTACGAGCAGCCTTGCACACAAATATGGGTACGAACAGCCCTGCCAGAGCAGCTACACACGAAACTCGGAGCATTTCAGGGATAAAACTGAGGTGTCACCTCTCCCAGGTCACCCAGAGAACTTCTGCCAGCTGTGACAGCAGTGCAGTGCACTCCTGCAGCATCCCCAGGGCCCTGAGCCTGGAGCAGCTCGCTCCACCCCATCCCTCCAGCCTGCCATTCCAAATGTCTCTTGCACTTGTGCAGGACATTCCCCAGATCCATGGATGGGAAACAGCAACCTGGGATAGTGGAAGGTGTCCCTGCTCGTGGCAGGGGGTGGAACAAGGAGGCAAGAGGCAAGCAGAGCAGCTGCGGGAGGAACAGAGCAGGTAGAACCAGTGCTCCCCACCTGCCAGGGAGCTTGCTGCTGAGTGAGACCAGGGGCACAGTCCAAAACAAACAGAGCAGAAACCACTTCTCCAAGGAACAGCTTGTCCATACTGCTGAAACCTCGAGGGTTACTGCAGAGCAGCCCTGTCCCAGCAGGCGCCTCTGCTGGGCACACTCAAGGGTTGGAAGCACACCTGGAAAATGGAATGAAGAGGTGAAACCCAGGAGAAGGGCCTGCCTTATGCCACAGGCTGATCCTGAGTCCCACATGTTTGCTCTGGCTGTCTTTAGCAGGCGCCCACGGGGAGGAGGGACTGACACAAACCCAGCTCTGAGCACTGACAGTGATGTAATTCTGCTTCTCACAAGGAAGAGGAACGCAGGTTTTTCTCTCCCTGTTCCTCAGGAAGGGTGCAAGCCTCACTACTAATGGTTCCTTGCCTGTGCCACAGGAAGATGAGCAGGCTGAACCCTGCCCCACAGGGAAGCAGCAGGCTGGAAGGGGTTTCTTCCAGCCCTACAACCACCATCTCTGACACCTCCCCAGAGGGCAGGAGGAACAGGGTGCTCGCTTTAAACTGCCCTTTAAAATCACATCTCATTTTCCTTATTCCAGCACTGAGCTGCAGAGCTACCACGTAACCTGAGGGCTGAGACTGGAGGAGTCCTACCACACTCAGCAGCTACATTCACACAGGTGAATAATTGTGCAATAGTAGTTGCAAAAACTTCTATTATTCAGGCATCAAGACCTGAAATTGGAGGAGAGAGACCTCTTTTACTTCTCAGCACAAGGCGAGCTTGGAGAACACCACCAACCTGCAAAAGCCAGTGATGCCTCAGCTCACACGGCACGGCCACCAAGCTATCAGCACTGTGCACACACCTGCACAGGCAGCTGCCTAAGTCACATAAAACATTTTTAGAAATACAGTCAAATGTTATATTCCCTGTGTAGAGTCCTTGCTTTGTTTTCGTATCTCAAACTCTCATGGCTGAAAGGGGCACAGGCAGCTGCAGTTGCAAGTTTATTAGCAGATTAACAGAAACCTTGATGAACTCCTGCATATTTCTGGTTAGGTTGATGTCCTAAAGGATTTTATTTATATGAAATCCATGCTTTAAACAGCTGATAGTCACTTCAAAACATGTCAAACTGACCCCTGTTCTGGCCTCAAAGGAGCTCACAAATCATAAATTTACGTAATAAATAAAACTTCCCCTGGGACAAACAACAGACTGTGAAATGCACTCGTTCAGCAACTGCTGAGAACACTCATTTCCTAATCAGGCCCTGTGGATGCAGCACACACCAACTTAACCTTATCTCCCCTCATCTGGGACTCAGACTATGTGCTCACACAGCAGTTGTGCTCCTCCAGAAGCACCGTGGTGCTCAGGTGCCAGGTTTTTCAGAGATGAATCAAACTCAGAATGGTGAAGAGCTACAGGAGCTACACAGGACCTGAAACCTGCCTGGCACAGCCCCAGCCCCAGCCCCATTCCTGAGCACTGAACACCTCTTCTGGCAGCCTGGAACCCTCTGTCAGATGCAGATCAGGAGCTGCTTCAGCTGGGGATGCTGCAGGTGACTGGTTGGAGTGTCAGGAGCTGAGTCACAGCACGGAGCTCCCCACCTGCAGCTGGCAGTGGCCGGGGCCAACAGGAGAGCTCGGCTGCTCAGGAGCACTTTGGGAAAGGGCCATAGCCAGGCTGGTGCTGGAATAAGCTCAGGAGTTGGGGTATAACATGAGATCAGGGCCTGAGCTTAAAAGTCAGGTTTTGGCTCATTATCTACCAGATTCTGACAACCACTGCATGGTGTGCTGCAGCTTTGTACCAGGCATTTGGTACATCCCTGATACCCCATCCCTGGAAACATCCAAGGCCAGGCTGGATGAGGCTCTGACCAACCTGATCTAGTGCAAGGTGCCCCAGCTTATTGCAGGGGGTTGGATTAGGTGTCCTTCAAAAGTCCCTGCCAACCCAAACTGTTCTGTGATTCTGTGGTCTATTCCAGCACAGTCAGTGGTAAATAATGGCTTGATGAGGCATCTCACATGGGAGGCATCTCAGAATTTTAACATACTCCATTACCTATTTTTCACAGAAAAAATAGGGTTTTTTTTAAGTTCAGATTTTACCCATCCTAATAGCTTTGCTTCCAGATTCTATCCAGGGCTTGAGGCAAAAACAACCTACTGACTTGAGCTCAAACTTTGCCCAGGAGAGTGTGTCCAGGAGAGCATGAGGAAGTGGGACAGTGGGGAGGGTGGGAGCCCAGCCTTCGGGTGCCTCTGCTGTGCTCTGCAGTTTTGCACCTCCATTCCAAATGTCTCTTGCACTTGTGCAGGACATCCCCCAGATCCATGGATGGGAGACAGCAACCTGGGATAGTGGAAGGTGTCCCTGCCCGTGGCAGGGGGTGGACAAAGGTGGGCTCCAAGGTCCCTTCCAACCCCACACATTCCCTGGTTCTATGACAGGGGATATGACCTGCAGTGTCAAAACAAACCAAAGAATCTCCTGATACACAGAAATCTGGCTCCTGCTCTCTCTGAGGAGCAGGCTGAGGGATGAGAGCAAGTTCACTGCACCTTCATCAATCTCATGGGAAGGCCCATTCCAGCAGTGGCACTGCGGGCTGCTTCCAAACCTTGTGCCAAATAACTGCACCAATGCCCAAACCACAGTGAGAACAAGGGAAGAGCAGGGAAGGAAAGGTGTAAAGAAAGGAAAAAGAGAACATCTCTATATGGTTAGAGCCCCAAGCTGCTCATGCTCCATCACACATGCAGGGATGGGAGTCACTGACACTCCCCCTTCCTACCCAGGGGAGTCACAGTGAAATCCTCCTCTGAAGCCAGCGATTTGGACTGGAATTACACAGGTGGTAGCAACATACCGCAAATTCCTTGGGTTTGGTTGGTTCTCAAGTCATCCTCAGGGAATCTATTTTTAGGCCTGCAACTGCATTTTTCCATGGCACTCCATGACCCTTCCTCCCACCCCAGTGCTGGGCAGAGCAGGAAGAGGCTGAAGACAGAGACCAGCCCTCAAACAAACGGGACCTGAGCAAGGGGCACACCTGCTTTGCAGTACAAGAGTCATGGGCCTCCACCTGGAAGCTGTTTGAGAGAAAACAGCAGCACAGAGCCCTGCAGCACACACTTCTGCCCAGAGCACCAGCACCCGGGGCTCCCAGTCTCCAGGACAAAATGCTACAGGGGGTGACAGAGGCAGGACACCCCTGGTGAAGGCACACAGCACTTGAACCTCATCCCTTTCTTAGAAACAGCATTAATGAATAAATACTACTGTTTGTGCAGCTGCATCCAATACCTGCCAGAGTGAGTTCTTGGTTCATATCCATACTTGCCCTTTGTCTCAAGTTTAAACTACTCCATATCAATTTATACTCCATACCCTACTCCATACTCAGCCTACTCCATATTCTATTTCCTTACAATCTCTCCTGGATCTAATTTGCAGACTGACACTTGCCACTGTTAGAGAAGTAGTCATAAATGTTCTACTTTTCACTCACCACAACCTCACAATGCTTTTCTCTGAATCAGTAATGTTTTTTACCCTTCTAGCAACTGTAGATTTGCTGAATCACAGAGTTTTATGATTATTTTTAAGGTGATTTAGAAGTTTCTGGAGTCTGATGAAGGTACTTTTATTAAAAAGAGCACATCTTCAGTTTGTACAGGTGAGGAACTTTAACCTGGTGAGTGTCAGGAGAGGCTCCTGAAATTGAGTTATTTCATGCTCAATTCAATTAGTTTTCCAGTAAATACAACTTCTCAATGCTCTGCCATCTCTTAAGTTCTCCCTCCCTTGTTAAACTTATGCTGTCTTCTGCTTCACACTCTAGATTTTGCAAATCCCTTTTCAAGACCTGAAAAATCTCTTTTTATAAATAACCACAGCAGAGGGGAAAAACACTGTTGTGTAAAATACTCTTACAAGAAAAACAGAAAGCCCAATGATTATATCACGTGTATCTTGTACTAGAGCTAAATGTTTATAAAGAGGGATTAATTTTTTTTCCTCCCTGGCAAAGGCTAAAGTAAATACAATGCTAGAGAAAATATGTGACATGCACTTAACACTGAAGAAACATGTTTGGATACAGCGCAGTGAGGAACTCACAGAAGAATCTAACACCATAAAAATTCTGAGCTTCCAGCTTGCTCAAATCTCTCAAAGTAAAACTTTGGTGAGTTTTCTTTTGAGATGTGGTCAGATGGTGCTTACAAGCT